>NC_091661.1:26533750-26845000 GCF_042453785.1 Malus domestica
GGGTCTTTCAATGTTTATGCAAGTTACTCCAAACTCTCATATTTTGAGTTCAAAATACCTATGTTGTGAAAGGCCCCACACATGAAATCCTATAGTTTCACCACTGCATATATGTTAAAGTACCATATATAGATGATAAAAATACAAATAATATATATGGGGATAATATTCTGTTTTATTAATGCTTCCAACGTTGACGGAAAATGAACTACAACTGACAGAAAAAGGACATGAAATTATTTGTATTCATCAATGGAAACACCAAACTTGGTCCCTACTGATCTACTGCTTAAAGAAAGACAAACCAACATGTCAACTGCTAATCCCAATATAATAAAAACAATATTAATTTGTAGAGTTATTTGAATACAGGGAATGATGTTTCTGACAATGGCTGTTTCACTCAAAAGCTTCAAACCAAGCTGCATCAATGGCATTTGCAACAAGGCCTCTAATTCACAGATTGCATTCTTCTACATTTCTCTCTACACCATAGCCATAGGTTCTGGAGGGACAAAACCCAACATATCCACCTTTGGGGCAGACCAGTTTGACGATTTTGACCCCCATGAGAAACAGCTCAAGGCCTCATTTTTCAACTGGTGGATGTTCAGCTCTTTCTTGGGTGCCCTAGTTGCAACTCTTGGCCTTGTTTATATTCAGGAAAACTTGGGTTGGGGGTTAGGCTATGCTATCCCCACAGTTGGTCTCGTGTTATCCTTGTTCATCTTTTATTTTGGAACCCCAATATATAGGCGCAAAGTTAGTAAGACCAAAAGCCCTGCAATATATTTCATTCAAATTCCCTTTGCTGCCTACAAAAACCGAAAATTTCAGCTTCCGACCGATCCATCACAGCTTCATGAGTTTGAGCCGCAACATTACACTAATAGCGGTAAACGCCAGATGTACCACACCCCGATTTTCAGGTAAGTTTTTTTTAATAATAATAGAAAACTTCGTTCTAATCCTTGGCAAAGATGACTTTTAAAATAAAATCATGAGTAAGATCAAAATATAATTCTAGTCCCTTGATACATTAATAACCTCATTTATTAATTACATTTGCATTTTTTAATTATTTCTCTTTTTCTTCCGAATTTTAGTGTAGTAATTTTATGTCATTATAATTATAATTTTCATTTCATTTATCGTAATATATTTTGTTGTAAACATTTAGATAAACTAATTTTTGTTATACAATATATTTCGATGTACTTTGTCTTCTTCATATAGGTACATTAAATTCATTATAATACACTTCGATGCATACATTTAAGTACACACATTTCGGTACATATATTTCGATACAAACATTTAGGTAGATTAATTCAATATAATACATTTCAGTACATACATTTAGGTGCATACATTTCGGTACACACATTTAAATACATTAATTTAATATAATACATTTTGGTGCATATATTTCAGTACATACATTTTGGTATTAACATTTAAATTCAATATAATACATTTCGGTACATACATTTAAGTACATTAATTGAGTCTTTCAAGTTTGAAGAATGTTAAATTAAATTAATAAATTAAAAAAAATGAATTTATTGTAAAAAACTAAATTAAAATTTGTATATTAATAAATTTAAATATTTAATGTGAGACATTAAATAAAATGCACATTAATTATTTTGAATTAAGGACACATCAAGGGACTATAATCAATATGTAATCTAATATCAGGTTTATTTTAAATTTCAATATTCTTGAAGTATTAAAGTTTTTTAAAAAAACCCCTTATTATTATTATTATTAGTTCATAACTAACTTTAAAATTGCTGCTTTAATGACATGTGAAAGGTAGTAGTAGCTTGGGGAAAAAGTTACCCTTTCCATCTGGAGCGGAATATTCTAAGGACATATCAATTAGATTCAGACCCTCATATGGATTCTGTAGTCCCTTACTCCTTTAAAGTTTAAAGCTCTGCCTTGGTGGAATGAACAAATGTGAAGGGGGGACCTCCCATTTTATGTACATAACTAGGAAATTTACTGTGGAAAATGCGACGGTGGGCTTTCTGTGACATTTGTAACCATTCCTTCTAGTAAATTGCTTCCATGTGCCCTGTTCATAACACTGCTTTTGTATTATCTTTCTTTGAATGGTCACAATCTCTCCCTGTCAAGTTGTTTCTGATATGGATTGCATCATTCACTCCGGATATACCCACCACTAATTGTCTCAAACCCAGACAAAGTGTATATGAATACAACCTCAATACTCCTCTCATTAGCATTTAAAAAGGATATATCTAGAAAAATAATAATAATTTTGTGTTAGTCTAATATGATATGTTATCAATCGAAAGAATTCTTGTTTGGATAGGTTTTTGGACAAAGCTGCTATAAAATATGGCGGCAACACAGACGCCTCAACGAGGCCACCATGCACAGTGACTCAGGTTGAAGGAACAAAGCTTGTTGTAGGAATGGCCATAATATGGCTTGTCACACTAATTCCTAGTACTATTTGGGCACAAATCAACACTCTTTTTGTCAAACAAGGTACCACCCTCGACCGAAGTTTAGGTGGACAATTCCAAATCCCCGCAGCCTCCTTGGGGAGCTTTGTGACCCTCTCAATGCTTCTATCCGTGCCTCTGTACGACCGTTACTTTGTGCCACTCGTACGTGCTAGAACTAAAAACCCTAGGGGAATCACACTTCTCCAAAGGCTTGGCATTGGATTTCTGATACAAGTTATAGCCATTGCAGTTGCTTATGCTGTGGAAGTTAAGAGAATGCATGTGATTAGAGTGCACCATGTTAACGGGCCTAAAGAAATAGTACCCATGAGCATTTTTTGGTTGCTGCCCCAGTATGTGCTACTAGGGATAGCTGATGTGTTCAATGCAATTGGATTGTTAGAGTTTTTCTATGACCAGTCACCGGAGGACATGCAGAGTCTTGGGACAACTTTTTTCACAAGCGGGATTGGGGTTGGTAACTTCTTGAATAGCTTTTTGGTAACTATGGTGGATAAAGTTACCGGGAGAAATGGGGGTAAAAGTTGGATTGCGGATAACTTGAATGACTGTCACTTGGATTATCACTACGGATTTCTTATGGTCATATCTACTCTCAATTTAGGGGCATTTTTGTGGGCATCTTGCAAATATATTTACAAAAAGGAGTATGTGGAAGTGGAGGAGGGCTGTGTACTTAATATGGTGGAGGGTCAAGCAATCCCCACTCCTCCACTTGGACTACAAGTCTAAGGAAAGTGGGAATGTTTGGTTTATATTGACTATTGTTGTAATATGGATTATGATAAATCCACTTTTCTGTATGTGAACTTTTTTTACTTTCAATCCAGTTTATATCACAACTCTAAGAGATGTCCTGGCCCCTTTTCTTTTTCACTTTTAGCTAGAAGAGGAATCAAAACACGAAAGTCTCTTTAGATTGAAATTAGTACACAATGTTATCATTTACGGTACTTTAAATAGAATCACATAATGTTATTGATCTCCTCAAATTACAACACATGATTTTGTTTTTACGAAATTGCTAAAAAATTGCTTTGTTTTTTTTTTCTAATAGAACAGCTTTTTTAGTGTACTTTTAATACAGTCAGTTATTATTCTCCTCAAATTACAAAATGTTTGTTTTTCTCTCTAAAAATGAGGCATATGAACATGTTGACTCTTATAATAATTTTGAAATGGTATATATTCATAATACCCATAAAAATTCTGAAATAATATGAACTTACTTTTGTCAAATTACAATAAGCTAGTGGACAAACAACTCTCTTTCGTTTGGTCAATAATTCCCAGAGCCTTGATAGAAGTAAGATTCAGTGATCTCTATGGTAACACAAAGAACAAATATCACTTCAAGAAATTACTTAAACTACTACTACTCTCCAATCAAATTAATATGTTTGCAGTACTAATTTCTACGACCAGAGCAGAAAAGTCAAGGATCATAAGAGTAATTAACTAATTAAGTTATGACCTTGATGAAGCGCGATTAGATTAGTGTGTGTGATCAAGAAAGAAAAATCGCTTATTCTTGCATCAAAAGTCCGATTCACATATAGTCGGTGTACATAGAGTAGTAGTTAGCAACCACTACTGAAAGCCACCAACACCAATTCCTCCGCGTAGAGTTAGAATCCTTTGATTACGTATCTATCCAAGATGCCATGTGTTCAATTTCAAACTTTTGCAATCCATGGTTCGTGGCACATGTCATGGGTTCTAGATTGATAAATTAACTTTTCATTATTAAATTATCTATGATCGACATTAATTAAAGTAAAACATATTTCAGTGTGGAAACTAATTAACATAGTCCAGCTTGACAACGTAGTTGTATGGCAGTATGCATAGGTAGCAGTACATATATTGAGAAAGAGACACATATTAAACATAATGATCGACTAATTAGATTTAGATATCAGATTGTAGATTGTAGATTGATGAAAGTGAAGTATACTAGACATGCCAATAATTTATAAATAAATAAAAAAGAGTAATGCCGCCCACACACACTAAATTTTATTCATCAAGTTTTGTTCACCAAATAATTGTCAATGTCATTTATTTATTGGATATACATGTGCCACATAAGGCAATTGCCACGTTAGCACTAGCTTTAGAGATAAGCTACTTTTGATATGTGGTATAAATAGGCTTTATATTCTTTTCCTTTTCTGTTAAGTCGGTGTATGTAAAAACTGAAGATTAGAGAAATACAATTGAGCTTTCTTTCTTCCTCTACAAGATTACTAGGGTTTATTTTTCTCACAGATCCTTCAGCTCATACAAGAATGTTAAGATGGTATCCAGAGCCAGATATGCCTGCGCGATTGATTCTGGGTGTGTTCTTTCCGCTGTTCCGTGAGATTTTCTTGATTCTTTCTCTCGATTTAAGATTTCTGTTGTGAAGAAAATTTGGGAATTTTTTTTTTCTTCGATTTTCTTGGATTCATCTATGTTGAAGGCCGATGCCAATTAATTTCATATTGGTTGATGAACTAAGGTCGATAACCAATTGTTCATCAAGATTGTAGATTCTTGTTGTTAAATTATGTGTTTGGAAGAAGATTTGACTGTTTTTTCTTGAAGGCCGATGCCAATTAATTTCATATTGGTTCATGAACTAAGGTCGATAACCAATTGTTCATCAAGATTGTAGATTCTTGTTGTTGAATTCTGTGTTTTGGAAGAAGATTGCTCTGGGTTTTTCTGTTCCCATTTCTGTGTGGTGTCACTTTGTACTCACGCATGATGCCTGACTCGGTTAAACTTGAAAATCTTTTGGGAATGTTGACTATTAAGTTGAATGATGACAATTTCATCAAGTGGAACTTTCAATTCTGTTCTGTTCTTTGTGGGTATGATTTGTTTGATCATTTTACTGGTGAATCAGTTTGTCCTCCCAAATTTCTTATTACTCCTGAATTAGGGGTTACCAATGAAATTAGTACTGCATATAAAGCTTGGGTTCAAACTGATATGGCTCTTTTGAGTCTTCTTATTGCCACTTTGAGTGATGATGCCATGGAATATGTTGTTGGTTGCAAAACTACTCATGAAGCTTGGACTGCCTTACAAGATAGATATATGTTTGTCTCGAGTGCTACTGTGAATCATTTGAAAGCTGAGTTACACACTATTCAGAAAGGAAGTGATAATGTTGATAAGTTTTTGTTGAGGTTAAAGACAATTAAAGACAAACTTATTGCAGCTGGTGAGAAGATTACAGATAATGATTTGGTTATTGCTGCATTGACTGGTTTACCTGCTGACTTTGATACGATCAGAACTGTGGTATTGGCCAGAGATACACCTATCTCGTTGAAAGAATTCAGGGCTCAACTCTTAGGGGCTGAAAAGATTATAGAAGCTAGGATGCAGTCTCTTGTTCACAGTATGGCAGCTCTGTATGGTAATGGTTCTGTTCCATTTTCTTGTGGTGGTAATTCTGCTTATCATTCAGTTTCACATGCATCCAGTCCTTCTACTGGTTCTGATTCTACGGTGCCACAGTCATCCAATTTTGGCTTTGGTCTTGTTGCTCCTGATTCCTCTAATTCAGGTGGCTCAACTTCTCAGACTTGTCAGCAGTTTCCTCCTCATAATGCTAATGTTTTTAGTGGGCCTAGAAATAATTTTGGTAATCAGGGACCTAGGTCTTTTGGTAATAATAATGGCCATACTTCTTTTGGTAATACCTATGGTACTCAGTCTGGTCATAGTGGTTATAATTCTTCTGGTCATAACTATGGCAATTCCTCTGGAGGAAATGGTTACAGAGGCAAAGGGAACGGTGGCTATCGACCTAAGTTCAATGGTAATCGATCTGGTAATTACTGGTCAGGTAACACTTCCACTAGACCGAATATAGTTCCTGAATGTCAGATTTGTTCAAGGAAAGGACATACGGCAGTGACTTGTCTATACAGAAATGAAACTACTCCGGTTGTGCAAGAATGTCAGATTTGTGGTAAGAAGGGCCATATTGCCATTGATTGTCGACACAGGGGTAACTATGCTTACCAAGGGGCTCCTCCTCCTCCTTCCCTCAGTGCCAACTATGCCTTTCAAGATTATCCTTCTCAGTTCCAGTATCCTGGTGTTCCACCTCCAGTTCAGTTTCCTGATCTTTCTGGTTATCAAGGGGTTTCTTTCACTACTTCACAAGTTCCTCCAGATTTTCAAGCTTCTGTAAATCAAGGCCAGTCTTCTCTTATTTTATCTAGTTCTCAAGATCATGATGTTTCATCTGATATACCTGCTTTGACTGCACAAACTTCTTCTGGTAATGGTTCTTGGATTCTTGACACTGGTGCCTCACATCACATGAGTCCCAATGTTAATCTGTTAGATACAGCTATTCCTTATACTGGAGACAAACGAATTGTTGTTGGCAATGGTGATGGTTTAACTGTTAATCACATTGGCACTGCCTTATTACCTACATCTTCACATACTTTATGTCTTCGAAATGTCTTGCATGTGCCGATGTTAACAGTCAATTTGTTGTCTGTTCAGCAGTTATGTCAAGACAATCACAGTTGGTTTATTTGTGATGATACTCAGTTCTATGTGCAGGACAAAGCAACAGGGCTGATTCTTTACCAAGGAAAGAGTAACAATCGTGAGCTTTTTCGCATTCCTGTCCATCTATTTCCCAAGGTGTTGCCTCCAGACGCTTCTTCTTGTTCTGCATTTGTTGGCAAGGCAGTTAAGTCATCTTTGTGGCATCACAGACTTGGACATCCTTCTAATGATGTCTTGACAGCTATGCTTAGGAGTTCAAATATTTCTTTTAGTCATGATGTACCGGATCAACCTTGTTCTCATTGTTTTAGTGGTAAAATGAGTAGATTACCATTTGTTGAACGACTAGATAGAGTTGAGATTCCTTTTCATAAGATTCACAGTGACGTTTGGGGTCCTTCACCAATAGCATCTATAGAAGGCTTCAGATATTATGTGTCATTTGTAGATGAAGCAACTCGGTTTGTATGGCTCTTTCCATTAATGAATAAATCAGAGGTTTTTGGTACATTTGTCAAGTTTTTTGCCTATGTTGAGAATCAATTTAACACAAAGATTAAGGTGTTACAATCTGATGGAGGAGGAGAATTTCTGAGCACTGCATTTAAGGATTATCTTGCTAATCATGGTATTGTTCATTTTCTTTCTTGTCCATATACACCACAGCAGAATGGTTTAGTGGAAAGAAAGCATTGACACATCATAGAAACTGCTATTACTTTGTTGACAGCTGCTAGTCTTCCCCATAAGTTTTGGTATCATGCTGTGGCACATGCGGTGTTTTTAATAAATCGAATGCCTAGCAAGACTATTGGTATGGTTTCACCTTTTCAGAGGTTGTTTCACACTTTACCAGAGATTTCATCTTTAAAAGTCTTTGGCTCAGCCATTTATCCTTATCTCCGGCCATACAATGATCACAAGCTCCAACCAAGATCCACTCAATGTGTTTTTCTAGGTTACTTTTCTGGTTATAAAGGAGCTATTTGCTTTAACAGGTTGACACACAAGTTCTTTCTTTCTCGACATGTTCTACATGATGAGAATTGCTTTCCTTTTGCCACCACTCTTTCTGATACAAGGTGTTCTGATACTGGTGTGTCTTCCACTTCTAATCTTTCACGCCCTATTGTAGTTCAACCACATAATGTCTTTCTGTCATTTTCATTAAGTCCACATGGCTTGGAGTCAACATCTTCTCCTCATATTGTTGCTGGTGCTCAAAATCATCCTATCCGCTCCAGTTCAGTTGCTTCTCAGTCTTCTTCTATGTTACCTGTGCCTGATTCCCTTCAACTGGAGGCTGATTTGTCTCAGTCTAGTTCTTCTATTCCTCAGGGAATTCAAACGAGACTCAAAACTGGTGCTATA
The DNA here is from genome assembly GCF_042453785.1 of Malus domestica. Taxonomy (NCBI): domain Eukaryota; kingdom Viridiplantae; phylum Streptophyta; class Magnoliopsida; order Rosales; family Rosaceae; genus Malus; species Malus domestica. The sequence continues at coordinate 26,542,153 of NC_091661.1, forward strand.
ACAAGAAGGGATTATTCTGCCCTTTCAGCAACATTTCCTGAAGTTCACTCACTAACCTTACATGAAGACACTCATTTTTCTGGTGGATTCACCTTCATTGCCGATATTACAGATTCTGCTGAACCTGCAACTTTTAAACTTGCTTCTCAATTGCCTCAATGGCAATCTGCGATGCAAGATGAATATGATGCACTTCAAACCCAAGGTACATGGCTTCTAGTTCCTTCTCCTTCTGATAAAAACATCATTGGATGTAAGTGGGTGTATAAAATTAAGAGGAATCCTGATGGGATTATTTCTCGGTATAAAGCTCGACTTGTTGCTCAGGGTTTTAGTCAAGAAAAAGGCTTGGATTATACAGAGACCTTTAGTCCTGTGGTTCGGCACACAACTGTACGGATGATTCTTGCATTGGCTACAACTTATAAATGGTCTCTCCGACAACTTGATGTGAAAAACGCCTTTTTACATGGAGAGTTAAATGAGGAGGTATACATGAAGCAACCTCCAGGGTTTGTCAATCTTCAGTGCCCAACACATGTGTGTAAGTTGGTTAAGTCCTTGTATGGGCTTAAGCAAGCTCCCCGAGCATGGAATGCTAAATTTACAGGTTATCTGGCAGCCGTGGGTTTTCATACTTCTTCCTCAGATTCCAGTCTTTTTGTTAAACAAGTGGGTACTGATGTGGTTATACTACTTCTCTATGTCGATGATATAATCCTTACTGGCTCCAATACTACTTTAATTCAATCTATTGTTGATGATCTTGCTGGTGTTTTTTCTCTCACGGACATGGGTCAATTAACATATTTTTTGGGTTTGCAAATCCAATACAAGTCCAATGGTGATATGTTTGTTCATCAGGAGAAGTATATTAAGGACTTGATTCATAAAGCAGGCATGGATAATTGTAAATCATGTGCTACTCCTTGCAAGCCTCATAGTTCTGTTTTGGTTGCTGAAGGGGAATTGTTGACAGACCCTACTTTGTACAGAAGCCTTGTTGGTTCCTTGCAATATCTAACTTTTACAAGGCCCGATATTGCTTTTGCGGTTAATACTGTGTGTCAATTTATGCATGCTCCTACTGATGTTCATCTTGGTTTGGTAAAGCGAATTATTCGTTTTTTACAAGGCACAATGAAATGTGGATTGACTTTTACTTCTGGTAGTGGGATTGATATCAGAGGTTATAGTGACTCTGATTGGGCTGCTGATGTTAATACCAGACGGTCTATCACAGGTTATGTGGTCTATCTTGGTGCCAATCCCATCTCCTGGCAATCCAAGAAACAAAGTTCTGTTTCTCGCAGTTCCACCGAAGCAGAATATAAAGCTCTTGCACATGCTGCTGCTGATATTGCATGGATTCGGTTGATATTGTGTGAGTTGTGTGCTATTGTTTCCAATCCACCTCTTTTGCTGTGTGATAATCAATCTGCCATTGCATTGAGCTTGAATCCTATTCATCACTCACGGATCAAGCATTTAGAAACAGATTTTCACTTTGTCCGAGAGCGTGTTCAAAAAGGAGATATGGATGTGCAGTATGTGCCTACCCAAGACCAAATCGCAGATATTCTTACCAAGGCTTTACATGGCCCCGATTTTCTTCGACATTGTAACAATCTTAATCTGGGGTATCCCAGCTAAGATTGAGGGGGGGTATTGGATATACATGTGCCACATAAGGCAATTGCCACGTTAGCACTAGCTTTAGAGATAAGCTACTTTTGATATGTGGTATAAATAGGCTTTATATTCTTTTCCTTTTCTGTTAAGTCGATGTATGTAAAAACTGAAGATTAGAGAAATACAATTGAGCTTTCTTTCTTCCTCTACAAGATTACTAGGGTTTATTTTTCTCACAGATCCTTCAGCTCATACAAGAATGTTAAGATTATTCACATTCCGATTCGCTCGAACATTATTACGCGGTTGAGTACTCAATTTTAGGAATGACAATGGTGCAATATGTGCAATTTGTAGTCAAATTGGTAAAATTAATTCATTATATGATCGCAATGACTAATAAAATATATATATCTGTGTGTGTCTAGAACATATGTCCTCTTCTTTATATATCTAAGTTCTGATTTATTTTATTACAATCTTAATTAATTAACCTAAAGTAGAAATATAGTACCATTTGTACAAAAGGGAAGTAAAAACATACGTTTCTGTCGCGTACAAAGTATAAACACACGAAAAAGATCGAATGAAAATGATGAATTCATGCTCAAATTTTCAGTAGTAGCTTACCTGCCAAAAGATGTTTTGGGGTCCATATATTTATAAAATTTTGACTCTGTTTGGAAGCGAGACGTTGAAGGCAATTAAAAAATTCTAGACAAAAGTAGTCTAGCTATACACTTTTGACCAGTACGATTATGATGAGTTACTGGAAGAGATTAAAAACGAAATGAAAAGGAAGTCGACAAATCAGTACATGCGCTTGGACACCAATAGAAGTAAGGCCTCTGTCTAGCCAGCCATGCATAGAACAAAAGATAATCCGGAATCTTGCTTCCAAAATGAAAATGAAGAAGCATGCATCTCTTGTAAGAAAATATCGAATAGTTTATTTGATTGCAAAAAATAAAAATAAAAATAAATAAATTGAAGCAATGATCTTTGAATTTTGGTTCAATTGGAGCTTTGATCCTTAAGCTAAAAATATATGAGTATTGGTTCATAAACTTGTTATAATATTATGGAGCAATGGTCTTTTGACTAACTTTGTTAGAACTTCCATTTATTTTTGTCTCTTTAAACCCTTTATTTTGAATGGAAGTTCTAACGGAGTTAGTCAAAATGACCATTATTCCACATTATAACAAGTCCAGGGACCAATATTCACTTATTTTTAGTTCAGGAATCAAAGTTCCAATTGAGCTGAAGTTCAGAAACTATTGCTCCAGTTACCTCTAAAAATAAATATTTTTTCTATAAATAATAAAATAATTACACTAAGATTTATCTAATATACAGAGAAAAGATTTGAACTCGAACACAAAGGATAGAACACATTGCTCTAACTTCTAGCCATCTTGCTTAAACTCAAATCTACCAGTGAATTGGGGATATTATATTTGGTAAAAAGTTATTTGACAACCTATTTTGGTTTTCAGTTTTTTTATTATGAAAGATGAAAATTAAAATTAAAATTAAATTAAAAGCTGAAATTATTACCAAACACATCCTTAACTTTAGAGGCATGCATGTAAGTAATCAATAATCATACAAACTCGCATTAATCTAAATTGAAGTGTCTAAAACTCACCACTTCGCAGATCGCTGCCGCCCCAAAAAGAAAAACCGCGTTTCTTGCTAATGGGCTTTACTTTGTCAAAATCACTTTCCTGCAACGGTGCTTTTAAAGTTCTGTCTACTACTTTTTCGGCTTCGAATAATCAAAAGCCATGCACAAAAATTTCTACGTGTTAGGTAACCTGCCTACCCAAGTCACCTTGAGAGGGCCTCTATATAAATACCATCATAGTGTCCTTGTTTTCAACACAAGCTAGCTTTACATTCTCCACTTCACTTAAAATACACTGCATTGAGCGTCAATGGCTTCCTCTTCTTTCATGGCCACTTTTACCTTGGCCTTCCTTGTGCTCATGAGCACCACCAGTGCTCAACTTTCAACAAATTTCTACTCTAGTTCTTGCCCTAGGCTCTTCTCAACCGTGAAATCCACCGTGCAATCCGCTATACAAAAAGAGGCCCGAATGGGTGCCTCTCTTCTTCGGCTCCACTTCCATGACTGTTTTGTTAATGTATGTACATTCAAATCAATGTTTATTTTATAAAAATAGTTATTTGGTAGCTTTCAAAGTTATAGTTACATATATATTTTAAACGTGACAATATGACTCATGAGCCAAAAGGTCAACAAAATTGTCTAGGTTTAAAGTACAAGCATTATATATCATGTTTTGAACGTACAATATTCAGATACATTGGTTATTAAATGTGTACTCTAAAATGACCTTCCCTAACTGCAGGGATGTGACGGGTCGCTGCTCCTTGACGACACATCGAGCTTTACCGGAGAGAAAAATGCAGCTCCTAATCGGAATTCTGCACGGGGATTTGACGTGGTTGACAACATAAAGTCCGCAGTGGAAAACGTGTGCCCCGGCGTGGTGTCATGTGCTGATATATTAGCCATTGCTGCCAGAGACTCCGTTGTCACTGTAAGTCAGTTTTTATGATAATTACCGACTTATTACATTCAATCAATCCTAAATTTCACGTTTCAGCAGGTTAACCGATTTAACTAACTACGTCCTTGTTTGACACAAACGGATAATGCAGCTTGGAGGGCCAAGTTGGAACGTTAAGTTGGGAAGAAGAGACGCAAGGACTGCAAGCCAAGCCGCTGCTAACAACAACATCCCCCCTCCAACCCGAAACCTAAACCAGCTCATCTCTACATTCAGTGCTGTTGGTCTTTCCACCAGAGACTTGGTTGCTTTATCCGGTATACTATTTTCCGATGAACATTCTCTCCGGTGATTCTAATTTCTGCATGTAGACATACAAAACTTTTGTTTTTCTGGACACCAAAAAATTGTCAGTAGAGTTAATTTTGGTGTCCACAACAATCACTTGATAATTAATGGTAACAACTTTGACACTCCTATTTTAGCCATATGCACTCAAAATTGAGTATTTTATAATTCTTTATGTACTTATAGGAAGAATTTAAAAAGTTAAAAAGGCGTGTGAAAATCGCTATCACTAGTCGTCAAGTATATATTCATTTCTCAACCAATTTGGGGTTTGTGAAAATTGAGCAGGATCCCATACAATTGGGCAAGCAAGGTGCACATCATTCAGACCCCGCATATACAACGAGACCAATCTGGATAGTTCCTTGGCTCAAACAAGGCGATCCAACTGTCCAAGAACCTCTGGCTCAGGAGATAACAATTTGGCTCCACTTGACCTTCAAACCCCTACTTCTTTCGACAACAACTACTTCAAAAACCTAATCCAGAATAAAGGTCTCCTCCACTCTGACCAGCAGCTCTTCAATGGTGGTTCCACCGATTCGATAGTGAGAGCCTACAGCAACAGCTACAACGCCTTCAGTTCTGACTTTGCGAGTGCTATGATCAAGATGGGAGACATCAAACCTCTCACTGGATCCAGTGGGGAGATTAGGAAGAATTGTAGGAAGACCAACTAAGCTATCAGCCCCTATATTTGACTATAGCATATATGGCTTTAGAATAAAATTGCTTTGGGGAGATTTTGTTGTTTGTGTGAAAACCTACTATGTAACTTGTTTTCATTAATTGAGTTGAAAGTAATTGGTACAAAGAGAGACTTATACAAATACATGGATAAATCAAGATCCTGAAATTAAGGCCTATACAAGCTATTACGTGAGTTAGACTCCTAAGTAGATTAAATGCAATCTGAGATGACTGTACAGTAATCAAGGAAATGAACTCCTTAAATCAAGGGACTGATGACAGACTTTGGTTTACTCAACATTCCTCCTCAAGTTAGAATGGATGTTTATTATTCCTAACTTGCAATGCAAAGTCGTAAACTTATGTAAGCTCAGTTTGACATCTCACTTTTACCTTGGACATCTCACATAGAAATTTGTGAAGATGTCGGCTGGTTGCTTCATGGCCACTTTTACCTTGGCCTTCCTTGTGCCCATCATCAGGACATCTCACTTTTACCTTGGACATCTCACATAGAAATCGGCTGGTTGCTTCATGGTTGAAATGTGAGATGTCTTGATCATTCCACTTTGAACCCTTTCTCGTATAAGGTGGTAGTCAATTTCTATGTGTTTGGTTCTTTCGTGAAAAACCGGATTTGAAGCGATATGAAGTGCGGCTTGATTATCGCAATATAACTTGACTGGATGTTTATGTTTGATACCCAAGTCTTGTAAAACGTATTTCAGCCAAGTGACTTCACAACAAGTTGCTGCCATTGAACGATACTTCGCCTCTGCACTAGAGCATGACACGGTGTTTTGTTTCTTGCTTTTCCAAGAGATCAAGGATTCTCCAAGAAATACACAGTATCTGGTGGTAGAACGACGTGTGTGTCACGACATCTGGCCCAATCCGCATCACAAAAAGCATTCAGTTGAATTGGACTTCTTGCGGAAAGAAAAATACCTTGCCCTAGTGTATGCTTAACGTATCGTAAGACTCGGTGGGCTGCCTCCAACTGTAGAGTTCGAGGCTTCTCCATAAATTGACTAAGAATGTAGACAGCATAGACCAAATCAGGGTGCGTGGTCGTCAGCTAGATGAGTCTCCCAACAAGCCGTCGATAAGAAGAAGGATCAATAATGCATTGTCCTTCGTCCTTTCTGAGTGATAAGTTTTACTCCATATGAGAGGTGGCTGGTTTTACGCCAAGGTAACCGGCATCCTCAAGTATTTCAAGGGCATATTTTCGCTGTGAGAGAGTGATCCCCTTGCTAGAGCGAGCAATTTCGATGCCCAAAAAATATTTTAAGTGGCCAAGGTCTTTAACCCGTTTTTCTTTTCTTTGCTGATTCCTTTCAATGAAATTTGCCTCCCTAAGTTACATTATGCTCTCTTTCGTAGGGAAGAATCGCTCAACTGATAAGTTGAGGGGTGAAGCTAGTTTGAAGAGGTAGTGGCAAAATTGCTTCATAAGAAAAGACTTGGTATCCTTAATTTCTTGTATGTTATTCCTTGCCAAGATAATATCATCAACATAGACAAGAAGGGCAGTGAATTTACCATCATGGTTTCGGACGAACAATGAATAGTTTGTCTTAGATTGTTGATAACCGGCATTTCTAAGAGCACAAGAAAGTTTGATAAACCATTTACGAGAGGCTTGCTTAAGCCCATACAAAGATTTATGAAGTTTACAAACTCGTGTCTCCCCCTTTCGTCCGAAACCAGAAGTCAAGGACATGTAGACATCTTCTTCAATATCACCATAGAGAAAGGCGTTGATAACATCAAGTTGGTGGAGGTGCCATTGTTGGACTGAGGCAACAGTAAGGAGAAAGCAGACTGTAGTCAGTTTTGCAACCAGAGCAAAAGTCATGCGATAGTCTAAGCCTTCAATTTGGCTATAACCTTTGGTAACCAAGCGTGCTTTATATCGCTCAATGGATCCATCAAATCAAAATTTGATTTTGTAGACCCATTTACATCTAACCGGTTTCTTTCCAGGGGCCAACGGTTGAAGATACCATGTCCTATTCACAGCAAGGGCTATTAGTTCTTGTTCTATAGCTAAACGTCATTGGGGGTCGTGTATAGCCTGTGAGAATGAGCTGGGTTCTATGGCAGCTGAAATGGAAGTGGTGAAAGCACAATGTTGAGCAGATAAACTATCATATGTGAGTACATCAGACAAAGGGTAAGAAGTATCTGTCACTTTGGTCAACGCCAAGTGAGATGAAATGACAGACCGAGAATGAAGGTTGATGTCAATGTGATATTGTTGAAAATAACCAGGTGCATGAGTGGGTTGTTTAAGGCAGGGTGGTGATGTGGAAATAAAAGGAGAGGGAACTGAAATAGGACTCACCGGCGAAGAAGATGAAGGGTCCACTGAATCCTGCTCTAGTGGAATGTATGGATGAATGATGGTGTCATCACAATCAGTATCTTGAGTATGAGGAAACACAACAGGTGAAACTGCAACGAAAGATGAAAAAGGAAACACATTTTCATGGAAAATAACATCACGTGAAATAAAGATTTTACCCATTTAAAAGTTGTAAACTCGATATCCCTTTGTGCCGTATAGATAGCCAAGAAAAAGACAACGTGTGGCTCTTGCATCAAATTTGGTAGGACAATAGTGGTGTGTGGAAGAGAAACATAAACAACCAAACATTCGCAAATGTACATAAGCTGGCTGTTTGTGATGAAGTATTTCATATGGTGATTTGCCATAAAGAAGAAGTGTAGGAGTCCTATTTATGAGATAAGTGGCAGTGAGGATTGCATCACCCCAAAATTTCTTGGGAAGATGAGATTGAAAAAGTAAGGCTCTAGCAACATTGAGTAAGTGGCGGTGTTTGCGCTCTGCTACCCCGTTTTGTTAGGGAGTAAAGACACAACTTGTTTGATGTAGAATTTCCTTATCTGAAAAAAAAAAAATTGTGTCATAAAAAATTCTAGACCGTTATCACTACGAAGAACCTTAACTCGTGTGGAAAATTATGTTTCAACAAGGTTGATGAATGTGATGAGACAAGATCGTGCATTTGATTTGTGATTCATTAAATAAACCCATATGCACTGTGAGAAATCATCCACAATAGTTCAGAAATATTGTGCCCCTGTGAGAGTGGGAACATGGTAACCTCCCCAAATGTCAACATGAATTAACTCAAAATGAGCTTTTGTATTAATAGAACTCAAAGGAAAATGAGCACGTGTTTGTTTGGCTAATGGACAGATCAAACAATCATCAATGCTGTAAAAATTCAAAATTTTAATGCAAGGAGAGATAGCGCATAAGGTTTTGTTGGAAAGATGGCTAAGGCATTGATGCCAAAGCTGAGAAGAAGAATGAGCAACAACTGACGCTGAATTGCACCTGGTTATCGTCACATTATCAAGGTAGTCGAGTCATTCTCGTTCAGTTCCCGTCCCAATCATCTTCCCCGATTGTTGGTCCTAAAGCAGACACATTTTATCAGTGAAGATGACAAAGCAAGATGAGGTATTAGTGGCTTTGCTGACAGAATTTAAATTCAGTTTAAATGATGGAACACAAAGCACGTTGTGAAGGACGAGATCATTCGAGAGATGAACTGTGCCAATATATGTGACATCAGCAAGTGCATGATTGGGTAGGTGCACTTGTCGATTATATATCGGAATGCTTGTGGTCATTAAACTTGGTAAGCAGACCATGTGGTATGTGGCGCCGGTATCGAAAATCCAGTTCCTTCCCTTATTGAGAGTAGAAGCACAAAAAACTCTACCTGAGAAATCATTCATAGTAAAGGTGGTACCGACATGATTAGCTATGGAGTTAGATTGGCTCTTATCAAGGAGTGCAAGCAGGTTGTGATATTGCTCGGAAGTGAAGTTGTAGGACGAATGAGATGTTGTTGGAGGCTTTGGCTTGATGTTAACATGATTAGCCTTGGAGTTGGAACCCCTGCGATCTTGATAATCTCCCTTATCGCTGTTATCCTTTGTCTTTTTCAGTTTGCAACATTGATCAATGGTGTAACCTCTCCAATTACAGTAGTCGTACTTGAGGTGTGCACAACAGGTATCTGAAGTGTGTTCGGTTGCATCACAACGATCACATTTTATATGGAGATTTCTAGGAGAAAATTTCCTACCAGAGTTTCGCATGTTGTCTCGCACGGCGAAAGCTGCGGCATCGGTGACTGAAGACCTTCTAGGAGCATGTTTTGAAATTGCTCTTTACTTCTCATCTTGAATAATGAGTGAGAAAGCTTTGCTGATAGCAGGGAGGGGATCCATAAGTAAAAGTTGCCCATGAACTGCAACGTAGGATTCATTGAGACCCATGAGAAACTTCATGGTTTTCTGACTTTGCTGAAGCTGCATCAATTATTTCGCAGCTCCACATGCACAGATTGGGAGAGCGCATAGGGCATCACGTTCATCCCAAAAGCTTTTCAATTTGGTATAATATGCACCAATGGTCAAATTTCCTTGAACACTTCCATGTATCTCTTGTTCAATATGGAAGAGATGTACACTGTTTATGTGAGAGAAATGTTCCTTCAGCTCATTCCAAATATCAGTTGCAACATTGTTGTAGATGATACTTGCTCCGATATCTTTTGAGACAAAGTTGAGCAGCCAGGATTTCACAAGGTTGTTGCAACGAGTCCACTATTGGGATTCAATTGTGGATGCCGACTTAGGCATTTTAATGGTTCCATTGATGAATCCTTCCTTGTTCTTGGCATTGAGGGCCATGGCCATGGCTCGGCTCTAAGTGGAGTAATTTTCGTCATTCAACGGCTGTGTGACGAGAATCGCTCCAGGCTAATTGGAGTAATGAAGATAAAAAGGATCGCTGGGATCTTCGTATTTGGTGTGTTTGTTGGAAGAGTCGGTTGCCATGTCAACAAGGAGCGGAATGCTATAACTTCTTGGTGTGTTTGAACGCCAAGGATTTTAGGTTATCAGGTTATCAAAGAGGCTGTGCTCTGATACCATGTGAAAACCTGCTATGTAACTTGTTTTCATTAATTGAGTTGAAAGTAATTGGTACAAAGAGAGACTTATACAAATACATGGATCAATCAAGATCCTGAAATTAAGGCATATACAAGTTATTACGTGAGTTAGCCCAGGTTTGGTACTGAAGTGATTCTGAAAAAAAAAAAAAAGTGGGTATAAAAAAAAACTAGGAGTTTTTTTATGTTTGGTAAACATTCAGCTTCAGCTTTTTTTCACAGTTTTGGGTGAAAAAAAAAAAAGCCAAAAACACAAAGCTACAAAACCCAGCTTTGAAAAACCAGCTTTTTCACATCTGTTTTACATAAAAGTTTATCAAACACTATAATACTGCTTTTTTTTTTTCAAAAGCACTTTTACAAAAAAATTTACCAAACACTATGCTGCTTTATTTCACATCTACTTATTCTAACAGCACAGCAGAAGCAGTTTTTTTTTCAAAGCACAGCAATACCAAACTAGCCCTTAGACTCCTAACTAGATGAAAAGCAATCTGAGATGACTGTACAGTAATCAATTAAATGGACTCCTTAAATCAAAGGACTGATGACAGACTTTGGTTTACTCAACAGTTAGTATGTATTTGGTTTTTGTATAGAAGGTGCAACTAATGGCCTACTCTTACCACATTTTTCATACCACATTATAATCTTTCTAATAGAGATGAGATTCAGATTTGTTGGTGGATCCTATCTCTATTAGAGAGACGATACAAATGTAGTATGAAAAATATGTTAAGTGAAGCATTACTCTGGAAGAATTTGAGAATTTCGTTTGAAATTTGGAATGTGTAGTTTTGATATTTGTTAATGTCTACTAAATTCCCTAAATATTTATATATACACTGTATTGATAATCATAGATACGGTTTTGCTTTCCTTCCAAGTAGTACAATCATCATAGGATAAGATCTCCAAAATCTTATTGGATACTGCTTTTAAGTTTACACAATCACGCTCTTATAATATTACTATTTACAATCAATACAATTTCGTCACAAGATCCGCCAAATTTACTGCTTAATCCATATTTTCTAAATTGGTTATGTGCCTTGGATTTTCTTTATCAAATATGTAACAATTAAAATCCTGTTTTTGACAAAGAAAATCCCGTTCTGTAATCTTTCTTTCTGTAATGTTATTTTCACTAAACTCAGAATAATTAAACCCATGAACAAAGATTTCTACGTGTCAGGTCAGCTGCAGAACCAAGTCACCTGGAGAGGACCTGTGTGTTTGTATAAATCCCAACATATTTGTCCATCGTTTTCAACAATATATTGAGCATCAACGGCTTCCTCTTTGTTCATGACCATTTTGACCTTGCCTCTGATCCTTGTGACCATGGGAACCACTAGTGCTACTGGTCACCCTTCAACCAATTTTACTCCAGCTCCTGTCCAAGGCTCCAAGGCTATTCTCCACCGTCAGATCCGCAATCCAAAAAGAGCCCCGAAATGGTGTCTTTCTTCTCCGAAAAATATAGAAGAAAAAAAAGTCAAACGAAATGGGCTCTCCACTTGTGGGCTTTAATGTTAGGGCTAGGCCCATCTGGTTGGATCCACAAATGGGTTGGGTTTTTCTTTTTTGGCCTTTCTCGTATTGGAATACTAGTAGCTAGTACGCATGTTGAATCAATTCAGAAGCAATTTAATTTCTAGTTATGCTACCCATCCATCCCACTAGAATAGGTTTTATACTAACACTGTATTCCATCAATCATTAGTTTGTTTATAACTTACTAGCATTTGCCTACATACTTTGTGTGTATGAACATATTTTTTTAGAAAATGAGAAGGAGAGAGGGAGAGGGAGAACGTGGGGGAATATGAGGTTTTTGTTTTTGGTTTTTATTTTATTTTTTTATTTTAAATATTAGAGATATTTTAACATCATCTGTGGGTGAGACTTCAATAAAAAACAGTAAAATTTGGACCTGTGAAATTACATTATTACCTATCATTTTTTTTTGTGATAGAAGACTAAGTTGTCTTTTCACCCTCTTTTGGTTGACAAAGAGAGCTTCATTCATTAATAGAGATTAATAGAGATAATCATCCTAATTAATTAAGGGTTTCAGGGTGCGTTTGTTGCGCCGGACCGTCTCGGACTGGACTAGCTGCAAGGACTAAGCTGGACTGGCTTAGACTAGACTAAGCTGGACTAACTTAGTGAAGCGTTTGGTGCATTATCGGACTAAGAAGCAGGATAATAAAAACAGTACTGTTCACCAGATTTGTGTTTGCTTAGACTAGGACTACAAATTTTTGCCATTGTGTAATAGAGTAATGCTACAAATCTCATGATATGGGTTAATTAGAGCATATTTTTGCCATGTATATTATGAATCTTAAAAAAAGAGGACAATTGTTTTGTTTCTATTACCTGTTAATAGAATTAGGACATACTATAGTTGGGACATACTATTTATAAATAGTTGAGTTTAATTTGCAAATGTAGCTTGGTTTAAACTCTATCACCCAAAAGAAGAAAAAGAATAGTGCCCAATAGATGCAACTTCAACAAATACAAGTACATAAGAAGATACTTGTGACAAGTCAATCTTTGCAATTGATTGACTCTTAAAACATCATTCGCTAAACTTTCATCCAGGATATTTTACAAAATGTCAGTGAACTATAGTATAGCATTCCAAAGTAGATCTCCATAATTTACAAAATCCTAGTTAACATTAGCCAAAATACTTTATAGTGCAAAGCTAAGTTATAAGCCATAACATAAGATTGTACGATTAAAGTCAGTTGCATCATAAACTTGGGAAGAAATGGTTTTTCATTTCTTAATTTCATTTCAGTCCCCTATAAAGTCATTTGTATCATAAACTTGGGAAGAATTGGCAAAGCTGGCTAGAGTTGAAGCAGGACAAATACTATCCGAGCGTCGTGGAGTTGGCCGCAAGGTTCATTTTCTGAAGACACCGGGGAGTTGAATTCAAATTTTTATAGAAAAAAAAAATTGATGTGTTTCAGTCTGTTTTTGTAACTAATGGAAAGACACTTTTGTCTTGATCTGCAATAATCTATTGTTGTACAAATAACAAAATTCGAAAGGAATATTTGGATGAAACACGAAACTTAATTCAATCTTTCGAACATCATTTGAATTATTAAGTCCATCAGCTTATAACAAAATGCTTAAGACCATGTCAATCATGATAAAACAGACAAGGACACTGAGCATTTCATTACTATAAGACATCAAACACAATTTCAGACTACAAAATCTGCAAATTAACTGAACAAGTGAGGGGTTCCTCAAGTTCCCCTGTCAACAACAAGCTCCTAGTTTCTCTTCTACAAATTGCACTGAAATCCTACTAATTGTGAGGTTACTTGATCTATTACGAGCAACTAATCCTTGCCAAAGTGGCTCTTCAGAGTCAAATATTGTAAATCATTGAGTTCAAGACTTGGCCGAACACCACAGAAAAACGAGATTTCACCAAACTCATCACGAAAAACAGGCAGAAGGCTCACCTTCGGTTTTCTTGAAGGCAGCAGAGAGGCATTGTTTCGCCTTTAAGAATCCTTGCAGCTTCCTTCACCATTGGCCTCTTCACAAGGTTTGGGTGCACACAAGCAAGTACAGTCATCCGTATCCTCTCCATATCTACCGTATCAAACTTCCCCATCAACCTTAAATCAGCAACTTCGATCAGTTTCCCCTTTTTCCACATGCTCCAAACCCAATCAACCACCATTGTTCAATCATCCTCCACCAGCTTTCTACCCCTTGCCATCTCTAACACCACTACACCAAAGTTGTAAACATCAGTTTTAACAGTTGGAACACCTGAATAAACGTATCCCAGAGCAAGATATCCCATTGTTCCAGCTGGTATAGTTGTTTCTCTTGCACTAATGGAACCTGCACACACACACACATACACAGAGAAATTACACACACACACACACACAAACACACACACACACACACACACACACACACACACGCACAGAGTACTCCCATTGTTGAAACCCCAAATTTTAAAAATCGAAAACAGCATGTGGGTAGGACTTCCAAGTTTGACAACTTTGACATCCTAAATTCCCAAGTTCCATCTCATCTTATGAAAACCCCAAATTCTAATCTCAATTTCACCTAAATATCAAAACCCTAATTTGTTCAAGTGCAGAGATCTATGATTGAAAATTTCTCAAACCCAAAACAACAAAATCAAATAAAGCTAAGTTAATATCACAAACTAATCCACACAAATCGACGAAATAAATCGAAGATTCGAAGCTTATCAGACAACTCGAGGCAGATGAGGGCGAGTAGATGCAGATGAGCGAAGACGCAACGATGAGGGTGAGGAGGACGACGATAAGGGAGCACGGCAAGGACGACGATGAGGAAAGACGCAGAGATGAGGACAATGAGGGAAGATGCAGAAAATCTCTCGTGTTTTCTCTGGCTTACGAGTCCGCCCAAAATTGGGGATCCTCGTTAAGAACGGCTAAGGAGGTCTTTAATCCGAGCGAATCCCTGCTAAGCTCATTAAAGCTAATCCTGGTACACACCAAACAAAGGACTATAGTCTAGTCCAGTCCAGTCTTTCTTAATCCTGTCAAACAAACGGGCCCTCAGAGTTTGACATTCTTGTTTAGTTGACTTTGCACATACGGGTCTGCTAAAATTGCACAAACATGCATATGATTTTAACTAAATGATCTTATATCATCTAGAAAAAATTGTCATTAACAAGATTTTACAATTGTCCAAATGAAAGGTTTGTATGCGCCATCACGTCCATTTTATAAACATTGATGTGCAAATTTATTTATTTTTTATTTTTTTATTTTTTTGCAAGGTTTAGGGGTATGTTTCAACTTTGGTTAAACAATTAAAAAAATATATCGATTCACAAAGATAAACTATAGCCACCAACCTCTTGCCTTTGCTCTAGGAATCCTTCTTGATCTCTTCTCTCTCTTTCTCTCTTTGTTTCCAGTTGTGGTCGCTCCTCACTTTGTCAATGAAAGTCTTTGTGGTTATGGTCTCGATGAGACCCTTCATGGTTGTAACTTGTAGTCGTGGTCACGATATGAGGTGTCGGACGTTTTTGTGGTTTGTGTGCTTAGCAAGGATTATGAGGAGGATGCTCGACGTTTGTTGAATGTGACTCATAGCAGAGATTCTTTGTCGATAATTACAAATTCATCACGGGGTGGTACGGTTTTTTTCCTCGTGGTGCCTTTAGTCCTTCGACTTGCAAGGTTTAAGCATCGTGACTAGGGTTTTGGGTTTAAGACAACTAATAACAGTCCTTAGAGGCTTAGAGGCTGAAGAATAAATTTGTAATTGTGTGGAGTTGTGGTGTTATGACATGTGTGACCTCTTGAATTGTTTTAAGAATTTAGTATCGCATCACATTAAACAATTTTGCTTAATTTAATCCCATTGTCAACCCACATAAATGCCATGGGAATCTAAAAAATATATAATGATATATACATATTCTTCAACTTCCCAAAGTCATGTGTGCACTTCAGTTTACAATTCAGCGTCGGAGGTGCTCCAACATGTTAAAAATTAAAATACAAGCTGTACGTTAACTGTGTAGTCTAATTAATTTTCCATTTGTACAAGTGGGGTTTCTAATTTGTTATATTACTTTATTCTATCACTATAATTAAACATTTGTTCGGATAATTCCTCAATGCATGGCTACAGCTAGCTCGTATTTGCTTTAAGTTTCACCCTCGAGATTTGAGAGCCAACATGTGCTACTGTGAGTGAGAGAGAGGGAAACATCGGTCAAGTATTTGATTTCTGAACTTATATTTTGATCAGAAACTTGTTTACAATGATCAGGAACATATTAGGTATAGATTATGAAGCAAATATAAATATACTGAGATGGCGGTCGATACTACTAAACTCCTATGGAAAAAACAAGTTTGCAGAGTCCAACAGTTTCAAATTAAGTAGGAAAATTGAGGATTATTATCTGTTCCAGTGATATGCACTGCATGGATAATAAAATTATACCGACCCTTAACACCAATATTATTTTCCTCATTTGTCTGTTTCCTTCAAGGGTAAAAGAAATTAGCACGCAAAATGTCATTCAACTGGCTCATAGTTTCGCTAGCTGAAGATAAAAAAACAAGTATTACCAGATTTAGTAAATTATGAGATACATTTTATTTTCTAGATTTAGTAAATTACGAGATATATTTTAGGGATACTTTGGATGCGGTCTCTGTCACAGCCCGTCCCGAACTTTTAATGTCGGGGACGTAAAACGACGGATTTACCCTTAGCGGGTATTAAGGTATGTGTGTGACATTATTTGTTTTAACCTTATATTAGTTTTGGAGAAAAATAATTAAGAGGAGTTGGATTATAATTTTGGTTTTTGTTAATTTTGGTTAGGGATTTAGATGATGGATGGTGAGGATTGAATGTGGACCATCTAAACCCCTTACCCTCTCTCTTTTCCGTAACTCTCTCTCTCTCCTCCCTCGCGACACTCTCTCTCTCACACCCATATCGTACGGCCACACCCAAAACCATTTAAAACTTCACGGATCGAAGCTATTGAGGTAAGATTCTTCATCCTTTCGTCGTCCTGAGTTGAATGGTACTAATTTTAGAGGGTGAAACCTTCGATATCACGTGAAACCCGAACCCTCATTTTTTGTCACTGTTCATGCACACGTGAAATGTTGTGTTTCAGGGAATTCTAAGCTTATAGTGAGCTTAGTGAGGTCCCAAGAAAGCCCGGAGTGCTTCGTTTGAAGGATTTGGACGTCGGGATCACGAGGTTTGATTTTGGCCGGTTTTGCTTGGATTTTTCCGGTGAGATTTAGTTGTTTTTTGAGCTTAAAAGTAGTGTATCGTGATTCTACATGTTTGGGGCTTCATTTTGGTATAAAATACGAAGAAAATGGTTGAGAAACGAAGGAGAACAAGGCATTTGAAGTTTGGCCGGAAACCAGCCGCCGGAAAAACCAATCCGGCGAGCCGAGGTTAGGGATGATGCGCGTGGGGGCGCGTGCGGTCTCCAAAATTTATCTAAAAATTTCTCGACGTCCGTGACGTCGAGTAGGTCGATGTGGTATATTCATATACCCAAATTGAGCATCGTATGAGAAATTATTTCGAATTGTTGGTTATGTGTTTAAATTATCGTTTTTATAGTTGTTTCGCATATAGGTGACACCTATCCCGAGGACGAGCGCATCCAGGGACGTCACGGGGGTTACGACCCATCGACTTATCAGTGAGTGGGTAGTTTTGTTTTCATATTGCCTATATACTATTGTTTTTCCCAGAAAATGCGTTTATTTGAAAATTATGATTTAAATTGCCATGCATGCAATTGTTGAGATATTTGGGTTGATAATTGATGCATATATACGTAAATTGACGCGGTGGATGCACAGATGAGTTTTTATATTATTCAGACGATGTATTTATGTGAATGGCATTGAAAGCTCATAAACTGCACCTTTGGTATTAGTGCTTATAGTATTCACCACACCGCACGCTCGCCTTGGTTCCAAGTAGGTAGATGTCGTACAGACCACTAGAGGTGGTTCCGACATGCCAGTCGTACAAACCATTAGAGGGGTTCCGACTGGTGAGTGATCTTAGATTATGCGCGCAGATGATTGATGAGAGAAGCACTAGAGTGTATTATTTCACCATTTTAGTCGTACAGACTACTATACGTAGTTCCGACTTATGTGCAGTGTAGTGCCGTACAGGTCACAGTTGGTGACTCCGGCTGGATGGGATATTGAGCTATAAAATCAGCCGTACAGGACCACTATAGGGTCTCCGGTTGATTTATTATTTCACCTGATTTATATTGATGCATTCTCATTATATTTTGGCATGACATGGCATATTCTTTCTGAGATGTTATATTGTTAGATGATGAGCTGAGTTTTGATGATATGTGTATATATATATGTTTATATTCTATTTTCTGGGAAAGTATACAGGTTTTACGGAGAGGGGTTAGAAATGTTTTAAATGAAATGTTTTGGAAAATCTTTGGTTTTACTGACCCACTCACCTTTGTTTTGCGCCCCTCCAGGTTCTAGTTAGCAGTTGGTGGCTCTCGAGGTCTTTTTCGGCATTCTGACAGACGTACTGCATGTAGGACTCACCAGCGGGTGTTGTATTTTTATTTTGGTCCTACTTGACTGCACTTAAACCTATGCTTTGAATTTGTGTGTTTTACTTTATAACTCCTTTTTCATGCTAGTAGGTTGTTCTGCTAGTGATTGGTTTAAATTCCTTCATATTTCTGTTGTATCTTGCTTCCGTGTCGCACTTTTGGCTACGTCACACTCACGTGACGGCCAGCACGCCTTGATCCTCTGGGTCGGGGTGTGTCAGTCTCTAATCCTTAACATTCTTTGATTAAAACGTTAATAGTATTCAAAGTTTGATCAAAGTCCCTTGACTTTGTACACCTCATTATATTACTATTACTATTTATATTTTTATAGTTTTGACATTAATTGTTTTATATTTTATGAGATTTATAATCCTATAAATTTAAAATCCCTCATTATAATACTATTAGAAACGGTTACAATAAAAAAAATTCAAACATTTTGATCTAATAAATGGATAAAAACTATGTAAAAATAAGAAATAATAAATGTCAAAAGAATGTATCCATAGTGTTAAAAAAATTGGTACATTTTACAAAAAAAAAAAAATAGGTACATTTCACATATAACAAAGTGGTACATTAATAAAGAAGAATGGGTACATTATATATAAATTAGGGTACAAATAAAAGATTAAAAAAATTATGAGTACAAATGAATTTTTTAAAAATATAGGTGCTAAAAGAAATTAATACATGGGTACAAAATAGAACAAAAAAAAAATACTACATATTTTAAAAAAATGTTGCAAATTAAAAGTGGGTACAAACTAAAAATATAAATATATGATACAAAGTTTAGGCATAAAACATAAATATACCATATGTAATTTTTCTATCATTGATTAAATATACAATGTCACGTGACGGTATACACATGGGTACAAATACAAATAAAACTTTAAAAATTTGAGCACAAAAAGAAACTAATGTATGGGTACAAATTAAAAATGAAAAGAAAATTGGTACAAATTAAAAAATATTTGCAAATTAAAAATAGGTACAAACTAAAAATAAAAATATATGATAAAAAATTTAGCCATAAATATAAATATACTAATTGTAACATTTTTAACACTAAATGAATATATTTAAAAATAAAAATATTTTATTATTCAAATAATTAATGATGTTATTAATACCCAAGGATCTTGATCAAAAATTGAAAATGAATAGAATTTTAATCAATGGAGTAACAAAAAGAAAGATGTGAACCTAATTTTCCCTATATTTTATTTTCTAAGTATCTCTTGAATTGCCACTCAGTACTACGGTCTAATGGTATTCATCTTCACTTGGAAGTGAGAGGTTTTAGGTTCGAATCTCGTGGATGACAAATTCAATACCAAATTAGGTTGCCCATTGTGTGGGTTAGTCGAATTCCCCCTTCCCCTAGTGTAAAATATTGATGTACTCAAAAAAATTATCTCTTGAATTAAGATTCAGGAAGAAATAAGGTCTAAGTTTCCTCGTCTTTCTAGATTTAGGTTAATTGATTTCCTTGTTCAATTAGAATTAATGTCTTTCTTGTTTTGTATTAGCCTTCAATCTTATTTTCTTATAAAACTTTCTTATAAAGAAAAATGAAATGTGTGAGATTAGGTGAAAATTTTGAAAAACTTTGTTAAGCAAATGATATAACCAAATGGTAAGATGGGGTAGCTAGCAATTTGGTATTTTAGGCTATAGGTTTGTTTTATATATTTTAGGTTATGGTAAGGATATTTGAGGTTTATTTCCTTTTTTATTAGGGTTTAACATTGCTTTCCTGTTTGTTTTAGGATTATTTATTATAAATACATCTCTAGGAACTCAATAGAATCAAGTCTTCCCAAGATGTATTTTTTTATTACATTGGCGACTTTGTAGTGTTCATGTTTCATATGTGTTTATGAAAAAATATTTTAATTTTTTGTATCGTTTTTTTTTTTACCCCCTTTGAATTTTTAATATACAATGTGTGATCATATTATGTGAAAAGTCTGAAATACTTTGTTTAAACCAAGTGGTAGGATGGAGTGGTCGGATTTATCCTACAGCATACGGAAAATTAAATATATTGATCAATTATTAGTTAATGATGCTTCAAAATATTTGCAAGCTGTTAATTAAGTGGATTTTAAGCAAGCATGCATGCATACATGCATATATTCATCAGTAAATAGATACTAGGACTTGGGAATCCTCTATTCACATGCATATTGATAGATTCGAGACTGATCAAAACAAATTATCAGAAGCCTCTCATATATAATCCCACAAACAGACCCTATTGAACCTTTAGTGAATGTGAACTTCTAAACAATATATAAAATAATTGATAACGCCCCTTGGTTTCAAAAATAGATTATTATTCGAATATTATAGCATAAGTCTAAGATTTTTTGTATCTTTTTTTTTTTTAAAGGAGGACAACAGATGATAAGTCATGGTTATCCACCCCTTCCGAGAGCCAAGAAGAATCATAAAAACACCCGAAAGTCTAAGAGTTTTTAGGCTGGCCATTAATTTTAATATGATAATTAATTCATTTGAATGTTTGGAGCCACAATTTTTAGTTTTATTCAAGTAATTGGTTGAATTATTGATAAGTTGTTCATAGTGTTGGAATGACTATTGGTTAATAGAATTGTTATTAACTGAGACTTAATATTGTGAAGTTATAATTCATCTTGATGCTTATGAATCAAGTTGTGGTTTGATTAAGCAATTGGTTGAATTACTACTTTATTACTCATTATGTTGATGTAATTTGAAGGTTAACCAAGTTTGTTGTTAAAATGAAGCTTAACATTATTGTTGTTAAGTTTGGCTTTTGAATTTGCTCTGTCAGTTTGATTACAATGTTGATTATGCAAATTGGATATCAGTAATCTTAGAATCTGTTCTGCATTATGTTTTCAGCCCTTGTTCTTTGGTTCTATACTTTAAAATGCATTGGCAGATTATTTGTGATGATCAACTCTTTTGATGAAAAGACTTGGTGATTGTGGATGCAAATTTTCTCCTCCTCGATCTTGGACGATTTTGCACCTACAAAACAACTAGCACCTTAGGTTAAGGCCAAAAGCCTCACGCGCCCACGATGAATGGGGGGGGCTTTGGCCGAAGAACCTCCGATGCCAAAGTTAGAATTTTTAGAGAGAAATAGTGTTTAGAGTATTTGGGATTTTTTGCAAGAGGTTTGGAATGAATTTTTGGTGAGAATAGGAGCCTATTTATAGGATTAGGCTTCTCCATTTTCACCAAGGAATGGCCAGCCACCTCTTCATTTTCTTAGTGAATTTGTGGTTTTATTAGCCCCTTTATTGGCTAATAAAATATGATAGAAATGAATGGGGTGTTATCCAATTAAATGATTAGCTTTATTTGAGTAATAAAGTGGAGGAAATCAGAAAAGGTAGGGAAAAGAAGGGAGGGAGTGTGGCCGGCTACTAGGTGGGAGTTTTAGGTTTTATTTTAGGTTTAATTAGCCAATTAATTGGCTAATTAAATATGAAAGGAAATGTTTTAGTACTTTATGGTATTGATTGGCTAATAAAAGGGAAGAAATGATGGAAAAGGTAGAAAAAAAGGTGATGGATTAGGTTTTGAATGGGATAGCCGGCCCTATACCATTTTTTAGGTTTGAGTGGATGTTTCAAATTGATAATTAAGGGATGATTTTAGGAGATATGGGAAGAATATATTATTTAGATAATTAATTAACTAAATAATATATTAGGGAAATTAAGTTTTGGAAATAATTACCTAAAATAAGATAATTTGGAATTGGTTACCTCTTCTGGAGCATTTTTGAATTGGTTGAGGATGATTACCCACTACTTGCGCGTAGGAATCCCGGTATGCCTCAAGGGTATTTTTGTCCTCTTTCGTTCAAAAGTCCACGTGTCGCCTAGTGAATATTTTTGGCTCCACAAATGCTCCCACACCTGTTGAGCTGTTTGCAGAAAAGGGCAATAGGTGTAGAGATTTTCTTGCTTTAGGAAACTCTGAACTGCTTCCTATTTTGTTGTTGATTCTCTCTTTCAA
Organism: Malus domestica; assembly: GCF_042453785.1. NCBI lineage: Eukaryota > Viridiplantae > Streptophyta > Magnoliopsida > Rosales > Rosaceae > Malus > Malus domestica. Next base: position 26,564,556 of record NC_091661.1, read on the forward strand.
TAGGAAATTAAATCCTTCTAGGAAAAGGAAATAAATTTCCCCAAAGCTTATTTAAGTCCACCTTAAGTGGATTGTTAAATCAACTTTTAGAGAGAAACTTATTCATCCTTACAAGAGAAAAAGAGAGCTTAGAGGATATTTGTTCCCCCTCCTCTAGCAATCTTCTACGTCTTGCCCGTGTAAAGGATCGCTCTTCGTTGCTTCCAGGTAAGAAAAAATTGATTTTCTTGTCTTCTTGATTTTTTATTTTGGGTTTTCTTGCTGGGCGATAGTGAATGGATGATTAGCCAAGCCGTGGGGCTTGGCAATTTGGCTGGTTCTTGCGGCTTTCAACTTTTTTTTTTTTTTTTTTTTTTGCCGAGAGCTGCTTTGGCTTTTTTTTTTTTTTTTTTTTTTTGCCGAGAGCTGTTTTGGCTTTTTTTTTTTTTTTGAAAACAACTCTCTAACAAATCTTCCTTGTACTTTTGTAGAATTTTCAAGCATGTCCTCCTCGAGCCGCAAGAATGATGATGGTGTGCCCCCGTTGTATCGTCAAGGCGGGTCTTTGAGCAAGATTGGCTACTTCAAAGCTGCTCACCTCAAGATTAGCTCCGACAATTTGTTTAGAGATTTTCTTGAAACGTATTGGCATGCCATTCCGTCGGGAGTGCGTGTGAGGCGAGTTAAGGATGGTAGCAGCCGGGAACCATGCAGTGGAACTCGGAGAGCTATCAAGTTCCATCCTTACTATTTTGTGTTGGGGTTTACTTTCCCTATGCCGCGTTTCTTCCAAGAAGTGCTTTGCTTTATGAAATGTGCGCCTGCCCAATGTTCCCCGAATGCGGTCCGAGTGATGGTGGGGTTCCACAATTTGAACCAATTTTTTGACTTGGGACTAACCACCAACGAATTTTGGTATTTCTTTGACATAGGTCGTATTGATGGAGTTGGACAACTGCGAATTCGTCATAAGCTTTTTGATAATTCGAGCAAAGGAGATCATGATTGGGCCAAAGAGACTTTGGAGATAAGTGGAGAATGGGAATCTGATTCTTCTCCCGAGCTGCGTGTATCAACGGTCTTCATATCTGGTAAGCAGACTGCCTAGTCTTTTCGGCTGCTTTGCTTTAGTGCCAAATTATTCTTTAATTTTCTGATTGTCTTCCGTTTTTTTTTTTTTTTTTTTTTGTAGATTCGGAATTTGGCTCAACTCCTAGGGTTTCTCCAGACATGAAAAAAGTACATGTCGCTCTGGGTATCCCTTCCGAGTATCGTGAGTGGCGTTGGCTGCTTAGTCCTCTTCGTAAGGAAAAAGGTGGACTGCCCCCAGAAGAAGAAATAAAACAGATCAAGGCAGACGCGATGGCTCGTCCTATCACTGTGATGGAGCCTACTATCAATGAAGGTGGGAAAAAGAAACATTCCCCGCCTGCTCAAGAGATGCCTGCTGAGAAGAAAACGAAGACTGCTCGTGGAGATTCTCCGGCTGCTCCTAAGATTGTGATTGACCTGACTTCCTCTAAGGGTGAGAAAGAACGAACTGCTACATTTGTGCCGGTAACGCCTATTGCTTCGAAGGCTGCTAGCTCGATTGCTGAAAAAATTGCTCAGCGTAAAAGTTCTTCCGTGCCTTTGGTACCGAAGTTTGTGCCAAAGCATCCGTCCGGGACTAAACCTGGCTTACCCTTGAAGAGGCTTGCTACTATGAAGAGTGATAAGGTGCCCCTATCTGCTAAAGTGGCGCCAAAAACTGCTTCTTCCGCTGCTGCAACCAACTTGTCTGCTGATAAGAATGAAGTTGCTCGCTCAGGCAGGCTTGAAGAATCCGCCAAGGCCGTTTCTGGGGAGGCTGCTAAGATTTGTGCGCTTTTGAAACCAGATCTTCTTGAAGACATGGATGTATGTGCCCAGTTTGTTGATGGCGTCAAAGAGATTGTTGGTCCGAGTCTTTTTGCAAAGCACACACCCGAGTATAGGAAGACTGCTCTGCTAGCCATGATGCAGAAAACAACAATTCTGGCAGCCGAGTCTATGTTCCTTGACCAAGAGGACACCAAGGCTGCTAAAGAGATGGCAAGAACTATGGCTGCCGAAGCTTATTCATCGGCCGAAAAAATCAAGAAATTGGAATCTGAGCTTGCTGCTTTGAAGGAATCTAATACTTCTGCCCCCACTTCTCTGCAGCTTAAGGCCGCTCACCAGGAGATCATGGATTTGAAGACTAGTCTTGATGCGATCCAAATAAAGAATGAAAGTGCAGAGAAGGAAATCGAGCGTTACATACCTCAGATTCAAGATCTTGAGCGTTCCATATCTGAATTTCGCTCCGCTGCTTATGCAAAGGATGAAGAATTGATTGCTACTTACAACCAAGCGATCCACTTCAAAAAGGTTTTTGACAGGCTTGAGCCTCAAGTGTCGGAACTTCAAAGTGTTTTGAAGACCAACGAAAATATGAAGAAAGAAATTGAAGAGTTGCAGCGGGTTCGTGCTTGCCTGCTTGAGAAGAATGAGCAGTTGAATAGTGAGAAAGATGGTTTCGAGGCTTCGCTTATTCAGAACCAAACCGATTTCTACAAGCTGGGCTATGTAGATCATCTCTATGGGCGGCCATCTGACTTTGAGTTTTCCGGTAAAGACTTCGAGACCTTCTCTATTTCTCCAGAAGACTTGCTCGATTTTACCTTTGAGGCTTCTATCGGTGAAATAGTTGGAGGAGTTGATACCCAGGCTGGAGCAGTCGAGGGTAAAGATTCGGAGGATGCCGCTGCTGAAAACACCAAGGCTGCTGAAGGTGTAACGACCGAGCAGTTGGGAGATGTCCAAACTACTGAAGAGTAGTCTTCTAGGTAGCTTTTAGGATTTCCTTTTCTTTCCTTTGTTGCTTTTGCTTGAGCTCCTTCGGTATTTGCTTGTTGTTTATCAATTTTGCTATAAAATTTAATAAACTTGCTTCTTTTGCTTTTCCCATCTTTGCTTTTTTTTTTTAACCTTTAGTCCTTATAGGCCAGTGGCAGGCGCGCTACTTTTCTATAAGCAGACAAGCCCACATAGCCTATGCAGCCGTAGGTGTTGATGTAGAACTTTTGCAAAGTTGTTAACCATAGGGTTGGCAGCCGGATGCCTTACTTACAGAAGCAGACGAATCCGCGTAACCACTTGGCTATTCAACCTTGGCTCTTTCCAATTCCGTAGGCTGTGTAGCAAGTATCACAACACTTTAGGACTTGGTGTAGGTTATTCTGCGTTTGGCAGAGGTGAAGTTTATCGACTACGTAGCATGTCGGTAGTGGATAAAATCTTCGCGTGTGCACGCTAACTTGTTTAACCTTTCACAAGAATGTGCGGTTGCATAAGTCTAGCGTGGTTCTACTGCTCGAAGGGCAAGCCGTAGGCAGTCTTCTGGAAATCCGTAGGTTACCTTAGTGCACTCGGTAGTAGCTTTAGGTTTCCAGGGCAGCCGCCCATTGGGTGTGCTGCATAATGTGCCCCCTCTGTCTCTAGGGCCCGGTTCCCTGCGGATTAAGCCGATAGACCCATAATCCTTCAACTAGCTAAGCCTTGAAACAGACCATTGTGGCTACTTCTAGGAATCCCGGCACAAGCCATCATGCACCTAGTTATTCTAGGGCAGCCAAGCTCATCCACGTCTGGATATTCGGAGTGTTGAGTTTATCCTCCCGCCTTGGAGAGCACAGTTGGTCCCTTGGGGGGTGTAATCTTCTTTTGAAGTGCAGAAAGAAATAAGTAGTTGTGGACATATATTAAAGCCAAGTTACAAATTACTTTTGAATTCTTTATTGAAAAATAAAATGAGCAAATAACTTGGTTGCAAAATTGCATGATGATTGGATAATCCTCGGTTTACGAGGTGGTGCCCATTGAGCTGCTCGAGTCTTCGGGTCTTGATATAGTGTGAAATCACACATGGTATTTCCTCAAATTGTAGGCGTTCCATTGCTTCTCGATCTCTTTATCATTCATGGTAGCAAGAGTATAACTGCCTTTGCCGCCGACTCTGCTGATCTTGTGATGAAAGGCAGCGATGAAAGCTTTTTTTAGGATTAGGTCTCCGGGTTGGAACTGCCGGATCTTGGCCCTTTTGTTGTAGCTGGAAATGAGCTGCTGCTGGTAGGCTGCGATGCGGGTGATGGTTTGTTCGCGCCTCTCTTCTGCCAGATCTAAATCTGTGGCCATCTCTTTACTGTTCTGCTCAACGCTTGGCAATAGAGTGTTGATGCTTGGCATGATGATGTTGGGAGGTATGATTGCTTCTGAACCAAACGCCAAAGAGAAAGGAGTTTCACCGGTTGCTCGTCTTTTGGTGGTGCGATATGCCCATAAACATCCTGGGAGCTCATCTGGCCATTTTCCCTTTTTGTCGGTGAGGGATTTCTTGAGGCAGTCGAGGATCGTCTTGTTGGATGCTTCAGCCTGCCCATTGCCTTGAGGATATCTTGGTGTGGACATGTGTTGTTTGATGCCGTATTTTTGGAAGAACTTTGCCAAATCTTTTCCCACAAATTGAGGACCGTTGTCAGTAACGATGGACTGAGGGATGCCAAATCGACAAATGATGTTCCTCCATATAAAGCGTTCTATGTCCATCTGAGTCGTGGTTGTCATGGGTTCTGCTTCTACCCATTTGGTGAAATAGTCGGTTGCCACGATCATCATGCATCTGCCCCCCGTAGCAGGCGGCATAGGCCCTACCAGGTCGATTGCCCATTGCATGAATGGCTAAGGACTCGTTTGCGGGTGTAGCTCACTGGCAGGTAGTGCTGGTACTGGTTTGTAGCGTTGGCAGCGGTCGCACTTTTGTACTAACTCCTTAGCATCTTGGTGCATGGTAGGCCAGTAATAGCCTGCATTAAGAGCCTTTTGGGCTAAGGATCGACCTCCAGAGTGATTCCCACAAACGCCTTCATGGATTGAGCTTAGAACCTTCAAGTCATCGGGAGGTGCTAGGCAGCGGAGATGTGGTCCGGTGTAAGATCTTCGGACGAGAATGCCATTCCACATATAGTAACGTGCCGACTTAATTTGGAGCTTCCTTGACTCCAATCTTTCTGTGGGTAATGTGCCGTTGACCAAGTAGTCTATAATTGAACTTTGCCAAGTGGGAGTTACACTAACCTGTGACACTTCAGCTATCGACTCCATTTCTATGCTTGGCTTGTCTAGATATTCCACCGGAATTGAGCGTTTGAATTGGTGGTCAAGGGCGGAGCCTAAACCAGCTAGTGCAGCTGCATGTGCGTTGTCTGCCCGCGGAACTTGAGTGAGAGTGTAAGTCTGAAATGCTTCAAGCTGCTGGCATACTTTCTCTAGGTATTGTGCCATCCTTGGGTGTTTTGCCGTGTATTCCCCAGTAGCCTGGCTGGTGATTAGTTGGGAATCAGAATGAATTGCGAGTTTCTTCACCGCCAAGTCTTTTGCCATTCGGAGGCCTGCTAGTAGAGCCTCGTACTCTGCTTCGTTATTGGATGCTTTGAAACCTAGAGTGATCGCCTGCTCGAGCATTGAGCCATCTGGAGTAACAAGAACTACACCTGCTCCCGAGCCTTTATAGTTGGATGCACCGTCGACATGCAAGTTCCAGAAATCTTTATTGGATGGAGTAAGTGTGGCTAAGGTACTCTCGGCTGCTTCTGGGGTGTCGTTGGGCCGCACTGTTGCGTTGCCTAGGCTAGGTGTGAATTCTACCACGAAGTCTGCCAAGGCTTGGGCCTTTATCGGTGTGCGAGGTCGAAAAACTAAACCATATTGGCCAAGTTCCAATGCCCATTTCATCACTCGTTGAGAAGCGTTCGGACCATGTAATATTGATCGTAAGGGATATTGAGTCATAACAATGACCATATGAGCTTGAAAGTATGGTCTGAGCTTCCGAGCAGCAACAACTAACGCCAAAATTAATTTTTCGATCCTCGGATATCTTGTTTCCGCATCGAGAAGAGCTTTAGAAGTGTAGAATACCGGCAGTTGGGCCCCCAGCTCTTCTCATATGAGAGCAGAGCTCACTGCTACCTCGGAAACTGCCAAATAAATGTACAAATCCTCCGCTGCTTCCGGCTTGGATAGTAAGGGAGGTGATGTGAGATAATTCTTCAAGTCTTGGAAAGCTTTTTCGCATTCTTCATCCCATTTGTCTTTTTGTGCCCTCTTGATAGCTTTGAAAAAGGGTTTGCATCGATCGGTGGATCGTGAGAGGAAGCGATTGAGGGCGGCTGCTCATCCGGTCAAGCTTTGGATCTCCTTCAAGGTAGTTGGAGATTTCATCTCTATGATTGCTTGGATTTGCTTGGGATGTGCTTCAATTCCTCGTTGGGTTACTAAGTACCCTAGGAATCGGCCTGAAGATACTCCAAACGTGCATTTGGTGGGGTTGAGCTTCATCTTGTACCTTCTAAGGATATTGAAAGTTTCTGCTAAATTACGAATGTGATCTGATCGCTGCTTGCCCTTTACCATGATATCGTCGACATAGACCTCCATGGTTACCCCAATTTGCTTTTTGAACATCATATTTACTAGCCTTTGATAAGTGGCTCCCGCGTTCTTGAGGCCAAAGGGCATGACCTTGTAGCAGTAAGTGCCTCGCTCTATCACGAACGCAGTTTTCTCCTTGTCGGGCTCATGCATGGCTATCTGGTTGTAGCCGGAGTACGCGTCTAAGAAACTAAGCAACTGGTTTCCAGAAGTTGAATCTACTAATAGATCAATCCGGGGGACAGGATAATGGTCTTTTGGGCATGCTTTGTTGAGGTCGGTGTAGTCTACGCAAACCCTCCATTTTCCCTTCTCTTTCTTCATGACTAGTACGACATTAGCAAGCCATGCCGAGTGTGCTACCTCTTCTATGAAACCGGTCTTCAATAGTTTGTCGATTTCTGCCTCGATGATCGCTACTCGTTCGGGAGCGAAATGTCTTCTGTTTTGAATTACCGGTTTGGCAGTTGGATCGACGTGCAGCTTGTGGCAGGCCACCTTGGGGTCAATACCGGGCATGTCGGATGGTGACCATGCGAAGATATCTCGATTTTTCCTAAGGAAAATTGTGAGTTCTTCCTTCTCGTCTGGGCTTAGTCGTGAGCCAATTTTAGCCGTCTTTTCCGGCTGCTGGGGATCAAGAATGATGTCTTCGACATCCTCTTCGGGTTTCCATCCTATCTTGTCTGCTTGGGCGCCATCTTCTCGATCCACCTGCTGTAATTGCTATTTGGCAATTTCTTTGCCCTTTTGGACTTCGGTAACCTCTACGGGGGTAAAGGTCTTCTTCTTTGTTTCTTTCAACATTTGCACAGTGCATCGTCGGGATGAAACCTAGTCAGACTTGATCTCTCCGACTCCTCCTCCCGGGATGCGGAATCAGATTTTTTGATACTTGACGGAAGTGACAGCATCCAGCTTGATCAACCAAGGTCTCCCAAGAATCCCAATGGCGGTTGAGGTGTGTCCGTTGAATCCAGTAAGTACCTCTGCCCGACGTATGATTGTACTTTCCAGGCCCATCTTCTGAATGACTGAAAGTTGAAGTAGGTTGACCGCACTTCCATTGTCAACCATCATCATGTCGACTATAGCATGGGCTAGTTGGACAGATACCACTAATGCATCGTCGTGTGGGAAGTCGACTCCTTCCGCATCCTGTTCCGTGAAGCCAATGATAGGTCCAGGTTGGGTATCGACTGCTTGAACTTGTGAAATTAGTAAAGCCTGCTGGATCTTCCTCTTTTTGGAATTATTAGTGGCTCCCAAGTGCTCAGATTCAGCGAAAATGCCATTGATTCGAATCATCTTAGTTGGTGGCTCCTCATCTCCGTCTGCATTCTTTTTTGGCTGCTCAGTTGGCTTGTCCAAATATCTATCGACTTTGCCTTCTTTCACGAGTTTCTCTAGGTAGTTCTTCCAAGTGTAGCAGTCGTTGGTTGTGTGACCAGGACCTCGGTGGAATGCGCAATACTTGGTGTGGTCCAACTTGGAAGTATCTCCCTTTGATTGTTTCGGCAACTTGAACCATGGTTCATTCTTGATGTCACGAAGGATTTAATGAATCGGAATTGAGAACTTAGAATAGTTATTGGTCATCGAGCCTTCTTTGGTCGTGGGTCGGTCCCTGCGCTTGAACTCCTGCCTGCCCTTGTTGGGTTGTTTTTCATCTTTCTTTTGAGCAGCTGCCAACTCTTTTCGAGGCTGTTCGGGAGCCTTTTCTGCTTGTCGAGCCTCGTCCCAAAGCGCATGCTTTTCTGCCAGAGCAAAGGAATCTGTTAGAGTTAGGTCTTCTTTCATGATCATTTCTCCAAACAGTGGGTGGTCTGCTGGTAGTCCTTTTTGGAAGGCTGCACTTGCTATCGAGTTGTCGCATCTGACGATCTTCGCCTTCTCTGCTTTGAATCTCTTCACGTAATCGCGAAGCGACTCTTTTGGGTTTTTCTTTACGTTGAATAGGTGATCGGACTTCTTCTTGATCGATCGATAAGATGAGTATTCTTTGGTGAAAACCAAGGAAAGATCATCAAAATTCTGGATAGATCGTGCCGGCAAGGTATGAAACCAATCTTGTGCCTCGCCTTGTAAAGTAGTGGCGAATATTTTGCACATAAGGGCGTCATTATTCCGATAAAGGACCATCGCACTTCGGTAATGCTTCAAGTGTCTTTCGGGATCCCCGTCTCCTTTGAAAGATGTGAAGTACGGCATGCTAAACTTGCGCGGAGGCTCGGCCTGCTCGATCTCATCCACGAAAGGTGACCTGCTTATGTTGGTCATATCTCGCCTTAGTGCCTCATCAACCATTTCGTTGCGCCGAAAATCACGCATCCGTTCATTGAAAAGCCTTTCTACCTCTTCTTGGATTTGCTTTTGTTGGGGTAGCGGAACCTTTGGCTGGCCTTGGTTTTTTTCTACCGGTCTAGGCTGCTCTTCTTCTCGCTCGGCTCGTCTACGATGTGGCTGCAATGGATGAGATAGATTCATAGCAGGCGAGGGATTTCTTTGCAGGCTACCGGTTGAACTAGAGCCGGATTGAATGATTGTTTCCTTCCGTTTGTCAGGCTGTCTGCTCCGATGTGATGTGGAGAATACTCCTTGTGAGCCTAATCGCGAATGAATGCTCTGCCTGGAAGGCTGCCCATATTGATTATCAAAGCATGGCCCCAACCGTGAATGTATACTTGCCCGTGGACCTAACCGAGAATGCACGCTCCTCCGCGCGCTAAGACGGGAGTATACGCTATTTCGGGGGCCCCATCGAGAGTGTGCACTGTCTGAATGCTCAACTTGTGATGGGTTGAATGGCTGTTTTCCAGGACGCTGCTTAAAAGGCTCATTGTCTACCTTTGTTCTACTTCGGGAAACTTCATCGTGGGCGCGTTGCATCTCAGTGCGATGTAAAAGTTGATTCACCAAGGTAGTTTGTTGTGCAAGGGCGCTCGTCAATTCTATGACTTGTCGGGACAAGTTTTGTTCGCCATTCGGATTGGAAGAACTTGGATGGAATGCACCTCCTTGAACAATAAAAGGGTGGTTGACTCCAAGTGCGAGATTTGAGTTGGGGAATGTCAAATCTGCAGAGAAATGTGGTGAAAACGCCTCAGCCTCGATGATTGGTCCGAATGGTTGAAATTGTCTCGGGCCGACTTGGGCAGCTTGGGAAACCATGAGAGCAGGCTGGGCTGCGGGGGCAGGCTGGATCACTAGGGCAGGCTGGATCGTTGGAGCAGGCTGGGCTACAAGAGCAGGCTGGATCACGGGGGAGCAGGCTGCTTAATGAGCGGTGCATTTGAATGCGAGGCTTGAGCTTGGGTCCACGTAAACTTGGATGGCACGGCTCGGGCCGTGGTGAAGGCTCCATGGACCTCGCCTCGAGTGGCTACCGAAGTAGCCACCGTGGTGGTTCCCATGGTGGCTGTGGTGAAGGCCCCATGGACCTCGCCACAAGCGGCTACCGAAGTAGCCACCGCGGTGGTTCCCATGGTGGCTGTGGTGAAGGCACCATGGACCTCGCCGCGGGTGGCTACCGAGGTAGCCACCACGGTGGTTCCCATGGTGGAAGCTTGTGGTGATGATGCCGCCCCCTTTATTGTCGCATTTTGCTTCACGGATCTCCGTAATTCCCTTTCTTGAATATTAGAATTTTTACTTGCGGAATTTTCTAAATTTCCAGCCATTATATTTTTCTTATACGTTTTATCAAAGAACCTTTGCAAGTAAAAAATTCTAATAATAAGAACGTATGAAAAATATTCAAATGGACTAGAAAATAAAGAAAAAAACCTTTTTGTGCGAGAGTCTTCTACGAGTATGGATTTCAGCTCTCAATGAAAGCACCAATTTGTGGATGCAAATTTTCTCCTCCTCGATCTTGGACGATTTTGCACCTACAAAACAACTAGCACCTTAGGTTAAGGCCAAAAGCCTCACGCGCCCACGATGAATGGGGGGGGCTTTGGCCGAAGAACCTCCGATGCCAAAGTTAGAATTTTTAGAGAGAAATAGTGTTTAGAGTATTTGAGATTTTTTGCAAGAGGTTTGGAATGAATTTTTGGTGAGAATAGGAGCCTATTTATAGGATTAGGCTTCTCCATTTTCACCAAGGAATGGCCGGCCACCTCTTCATTTTCTTAGTGAATTTGTGGTTTTATTAGCCCCTTTATTGGCTAATAAAATATGATAGAAATGAATGGGGTGTTATCCAATTAAATGATTAGCTTTATTTGAGTAATAAAGTGGAGGAAATCAGAAAAGGTAGGGAAAAGAAGGGAGGGAGTGTGGCCGGCTACTAGGTGGGAGTTTTAGGTTTTATTAGCCAATTAATTGGCTAATTAAATATGAAAGGAAATGTTTTAGTACTTTATGGTATTGATTGGCTAATAAAAGGGAAGAAATGATGGAAAAGGTAGAAAAAAAGGTGATGGATTAGGTTTTGAATGGGATAGCCGGCCCTATACCATTTTTTAGGTTTGAGTGGATGTTTCAAATTGATAATTAAGGGATGATTTTAGGAGATATGGGAAGAATATATTATTTAGATAATTAATTAACTAAATAATATATTAGGGAAATTAAGTTTTGGAAATAATTACCTAAAATAAGATAATTTGGAATTGGTTACCTCTTCTGGAGCATTTTTGAATTGGTTGAGGATGATTACCCACTACTTGCGCGTAGGAATCCCGGTATGCCTCAAGGGTATTTTTGTCCTCTTTCGTTCAAAAGTCCACGTGTCGCCTAGTGAATATTTTTGGCTCCACAGTGATCACTTATGTTATAATTTGAAAGTTGTGCTAGAAACATGGTTCATACTTAAGTGAGGGAATGTAAGAATATAAGTAAAAGATTATTGTGATAGCCGATTAGTTCAAATTGGTAGAGAAAAGTCTTATGAAAAGAGGATTGCTTTGTCCTAATTTACATGGATTTGGATTTAGTATGTAAACTGGTTTCTACCACTTGTAATTTGATAAGGAGACTATTTTTGTGTTCTATGTGAATTCTAATAGGAGCGTCATATATATTGTTTGTCTATACAAATAGTGGTCACTACTCTTATAGAAAAAACGCTCGTTATTGGACTTAGGTTCTATTGTAATGGAACATATTGTTTTTGCAAAATAGAAAAAGCTTACTATTCAAATTGGTCAGACTTCATTTTCATTGTTATTTTTAAAGATTCTTACCTCTAGTAAAAAAAAATCCCTTGCACGATGAAAGACGAAATTTTAGACTTAGTCACGCAATATGTTTTAAAAAAAAAATTTCATTAAAAAATTATTTTTTAAAAACTTTGCGCGACGAAATCCAATTATTTCGTCGCCTAAACCCGATTTATTTTCTTTTTTATTTAATTTTATATTTTAAATTGTAAAATAAATTATTTTCATAGTTTTTATTATTTTTTAAAAACTTTGCACGACGAATATTAATATTTCGTCGCCTAAACCTTATTTATTTAATTTTTATTTAATTATATATTTTATATTGTTAACCTATATTATTTTTTTGAGCGACGAATCAACATTTCGTTGCCTAAATCCTATTTATTTTTTTATATTTTAAATTTTAAAATAAAATATTTTTTATTATTTTTTAAAAACTTTGCGCTACCAATACTAATATTTCGTCGCATAAATTTTTTTTTTAATTGTCTAATAAATTTTATTTCTATAAATTTTGCACGACGAACCAATATTTCATCAGTCAAAATCATTAAATTTGGGCGGGTGCTGAAAATGATATGCGGAAAATTTAATTTTTAAAACTTTGCGCGACCATTCTTTCGTCGTGCAAAGTTTTGCGCGACCAATATTTCATCACACAAAACCCTAAAAATTTGGGTAGGCGCCAAAAATGGGGCGCGGGAATTTTTTTTAAGATTTTACACGACCAATTAATCTTTCATCGCGCAAAATCGTATCCTTCGTCGCGCAAAGTGCTACAGTTTTTAAAACCAAAATAACTCCTCCACAATTTTCTCAATGTATCTCTCTAGTTCTCTTACCTCTCCTATATTTCCCTCTCCCCAAATCCGACCCCCTCTTGCACACTCAATCTCTCCTTTCTCTCTCTTTATCTCTCACTCTCACTCACTCTCTCACTATCTCTTCTCACTCTCTCACACTCTCTCCTCTCTCCCTATCTCTCACTCACTCTCAATCTTGCCAAAAGGTATTTTCTCTCTAAATTTTAATTTATTTTTCATTAATATGTGTTTTTGGAGTTAATTTTGGATTTGGGTCGGGTTTGGGGTCGGGTATAGGGTGAGGGGTGGAGTTTGGGGTATGCCAATTTTAGGGGAGGTTATGCCCTTTTGTGGTATTATTTTATGTTTTTTTTTTTTGGTTATTTGACCATGTTTTTTTTTTTGTAGGAAATCGTTGGGACTTTGACAGTGAAAGTTGAGGAGTAGAGGATTATGACGCTATCGGACCATATCCCTCCCACCACCACCACCACAATAGACTTGTGTTAGGATTTTATTATTGTAAGTTGTTAATTTATATGTATATTTTTAAATAAAATGTATATTATGGATAATTTGATCACTATTTTTCTTATGTAATTTTATTTTGAATATGTCAATTTAAATTAAAGTAATTAAAAAAAATAAAGCCATACAGTTAAATTAAATTCAAAAAGTAAAAATTCAAAAAATCTTGCAAATATTTCATCGTGCAAACAATTACTTTAATTAAATTAAATAATAGAAATAATAAAACAAAAAGTCAATTTAATTAATAAAAAATAAAAACCAAAAACTTTTGTCACGCAAAATCTTGCGCTACCAAATATTTCATCGCCCGAAATATTAAATTAATTTAATTAAATAAAACAAAAAACAAAAATTTTGCACAACGAAATATTTCGGCGCACAAAGTACCTTCGTGCGCCAAAGATTAATTTTCGTCGTGCAAACCCTATCTTCATGAGCTTTGTGCGACGAAATCTTACTTTGCACAACAAATCTTATTTCGTCGCGCAAAGTGCTTTTTTGTTGTAGTGTACATTTGCACCGGTACACCTTGCTGTAAAGGAGGGCATAGATGATCTTTTGGGAAAAAACTGAAGAGGATATGATAGTTTTATTTTTTTCAACAATTTTCAATAGAGAGAATCAAAGGGAGTTGTATGAAAACAAAAGAAGGTGCCACTATTGTAAGCAACCTTGACATAAGACCAAATTCCATCACATCTAATTGTTTCTAGAATCTTGAGGGAGGGAGGCCAAATTCAGTATACGCACATATATATACACACACACACACATGTTAATTAATTAGAAAATTTTGTCACTATTATTTTTCTCCATTTGGTTATCTTGCTTGTGTGTGATTCATCAGGTTCCTCTTTGCCTACTTCCCACTTGGGTTGAAATCCCACACGCCAAGGAAACAAAACTGCTTTGAGAAACTAATATAGCTGGCAAGACCATTGACCATCCAACAAATACATACATCTACCTCACAAAATGCTGTAACTTCACTAATTAGCAATATATATGTAGGCATTATCTGATTATACTAATAATTTATGTTTACTAAACTGGCCTTTCACCTAGCACCAACAACAGATCCAAATATAAACCACCACCACCCAACCAATAATAAAGACCACCTTGTGATCAAGCTTGATGCATTAATATAGCGATGTTGCAGAAACGTATATAATGTAATATGAATTTTTAGAAGGCTTATTATACAAAATAGTCCATGAGATTTGCATAATCAATAGAAATGGTCCTTGAGATTGTCCACCATCCATGATTTTGGTCATTCCGTTAAAAACTCTTTGGGCAATTTTCAAAGCTTTTTAACTCAATCGTTTCTTAACCAAATTCGACCCATAATATATCAAAATGAAGATAGGAAAGTGTAGAAAAAGATTATGCCTATTTGGAAGGCCAATGGTTGCTGAGATGGCCGAAAAATAGTCTGAAAGGTGACTGGTCCGTGGGAAAACTGGAAAACTCGCCGAAAACTGGGTAAATTATAAACGCTCATAACTTCTTCAATACTCAACGAAATCGAGTGATTCAAAAACGAAAATCATACTTCTTGACGAGACAAAGAGAATGGTACCTTTTTTGAATGCTAACTCGCCATTGTTTGGTCGGACAATGGCTCGAAAGTGGCTAACCATTTTCGAGTTAGCCACTTTCGAGCAGTTTTCCGGCCAAAACATGGCGAGTTAGCAGTCAAGAAAGATTTCATTATATTCATCTCATCGAGAAGTATGATTTTCATTTCTTAAATCACTCAATTTCATTGAGTATTGAAGAAGAAATGAACGTTTAAAGTTTACCCAGTTTCCTGCGAGTTTTCAGTTTTCTCGCGGACCAGTCACCTTTCAGGCTATTTTCCGGCCATCTTCCGCAATCATTGGGCTTCCAAATAGGTATAATCTTGTTCTACACTTTCTTATCTTCATTTTAATATATTATGGGTTGAATTTGGTTAAGAATCGATTGAGTTACGAAGCTTTGAAAATTGCCCAAAGACTTTTTAAAAGAATGACCAAAATCATGGATGGTGGACAATCTCATGGACCATTTTTATTGATTTTCAATCTCAGAGACCATTTCTATTGATCATACAAATCTCAATGACTATTTTGTATAATAAGCCTTTTTTGAATATAGAAACCCTCATCTATTCCTCAAATTATTTCAGATACTGTAATATGAAGTTTTAGAATGTAGAAATCTATGAAATTTCGCTAATTAATTGGAAATGTTCTAACACCAATAAAACTGCATGAACTAATTAATCTAACGGAAATGTTCATGACACATTTTCAATTCTTTTAATTTTGATAAAAGATTCAAAATAATCTTGAGGGTTTGAAGTAGCGTCATATGGTTTGACAAAAAAACAGTAGCGTCATATGGGATTTCAAAAATCAATTTTAATTATTATTAGATGGAGCAATGAGGTTTCAAATATAACCTTCAATTCTATCATCACGCAATAAAACAAGGGAACTTTAATGAAAAGGGTTTTTCAAAACTTTTAATTAACCAAAAATCATCTTCTAACTTTATTTAATAAAAATGGCTTAAATTTTAATAAAAATGATTCAAATTTTAACGAAAATGACAAAAGTTTTACATAACAACAAAAAAAAAAAAACAAAAAAAAAAACATATACTGACGTGTGGTCCCGCTTGTCACATCACACATACACACACTCTTCCTTACTTAGCCATTCAACCTCTTTCTCTCTCTTCCTCTTCATATATTCTCATCCATTTTTTCCTCTCATTTCACCTTATCCATCCATATCAACTTTTTTTTTCACCTTGATAACATTCATCTAAGAACTAACAGATGAAAGTATGCAGGTAGTATCAAAGAAATACAGAAGAAAAGATCGAAAGGAATAGAGAGGATTAGAGAAAGAAATGAGTAATAGTTTGTTATTTCATTTGACTGAGTGAATCTACAAAAGACCCCTGATATCTTCTTATATAGTTTGCACATGTAGCTTATCAGCTAAGCCACCTGTGTAACTAATTCTTAACAAACCAACTAACTCAAAATGGCTGATGTGGCACATATGATGATGTGTCAATCACTATATATCTTCAACATCCCCCATCAATCTCAACTGGGATTTCCCAGCTTGAGATTGTAAAAATGTTTGACAAAGGAGGGACTGTGAAGACCTTTGGTAAGAACATCAGCAGTTTGCTCTTCAGTTGGAATATACAACACCTTCATATCGCCTTGCTGCACTCGTTCTCGGACAAAATGATAGTCTGTATCAAGGTGTTTAATTCTTGAATGAAACACCGGATTGGCACTTAAGGCAATAGCGGACATGTTGTCACAGTAAATCGATGGTGGATCATCCAAAACTACTGCCAAATCCTTCAATATATTTCGAATCCAAGCGATGTCTGCAGCAGTATGTGCTAAGGCTTTATACTCAGCCTCAGTAGAACTCCTGGATACCGAGTGTTGTTTCTTCGATTGCCAAGAAATTGGATTATTGCCGAAGTACACAACATAACCAGTGATAGATCGACGAGTATTCAAGTCTGCAGCCCAATCAGAATCAGAAAAGGCAGTAAGCTTTGAAACTGTGTTTGCAGAAAACGTAATACCAATATGCATGGTTCCTTGAAGATAACGAATGATGCGTTTAACAGCGCCAAAATGAATATCAGTTGGTGAGGACATAAACTGACATACTGTGTTTATAGCAAAAGCAATATCAGGCCTAGTAAAGGTCAGATATTGTAAAGATCCCACAATGCTCATGTACGAAGTTAGATCTGTCAACAATTGTCCCTCAGAGTGTAACATTTGATGATGAGGTTTACACGGAGTGGTTGCTGGTTTACAGGAATCCATACCTGCTTTATGAACGAGATCTTTGACATATTTAGACTGATTAACAAAAACACTGCCATCTGCGTTGTATTGAACTTGTAAACCCAAAAAATATGTAAGTTGTCCCATATCCTTCAACTTGAATACCTCAGATAATTCTTGAATCACTTTTTGGATCTTCAAAGGGTTAGAACCAGTTAAGATGATATCATCAACATAAAGTAATAAGATGATAATATCAGAGTCATCCTTCTTAACAAACAAACTTGTATCAGAAGCTGATGCATGAAACTCCAGAACTGTCAAATAACTTGTAAACTTAGAATTCCACGCGCGTGGAGCCTGTTTCAAGCCATATAATGACTTGACCATTTTGCAAACATGAGAAGGATATGATGGATCAATAAACCCTTGTGGTTGCTGCATATAAACCTCTTCTTGTAAATCGCCATGTAGAAAAGCATTCTTGATATCTAATTGTCGAAGAGTCCAATGGTTCATTGCAGCTAAAGAAAGAATAATCCTTACAGTAGTATGGCAGACAACAGGACTAAAGGTGTCCAAGTAGTCAATACCATGTTCTTGGGAGAACCCTTGAGCAACAAGCCTTGCTTTATACCGAGAGACACTGTCATCGGGGTTTTTCTTCACTTTGTATACCCATTTGCTTCCTACAATTGTTCTATCTTCAAGTGCAGGAACCAATAGCCAAGTTCCTTGTGCTCGAAGGGAATCATATTCCTCATGCATTGCCTTTTGCCACTGTGGAATAGTAGCCGCTTTCCGAAATGTCTTAGGTTCTGAGGCATCAGTGATCTCAGAAAGAAAGGAATAGCCACCCGTGAAAGGTTCTTCATCAGTGATTTGAAGAGAACAAAGCTCAGGACATTGTACTACTAAAGCAGCATAATTTTGTCTCTCAATAGTGCCACTCTTCAATCTAGTGACCATTGAGTGAGTCGATGGGGCAGGATGTAAAATGAGATCAGATGGAGATAAAGCAGGAAGGATTACCTCAAGTTGTGACTCGGAGTGGACATGCAACAAGGATTGTGTACCAGAGTGATGATGAGGGGAAGAGCTCGGAGATGCATGTAGAAGAGTGGTATCAGTTGAATTGGTATCTTGATCACTAGGTTGAATCACATGTGTATTGTCTGAACCAGAAACATTCAATTCACTAACCACATGTATACTGTCACCATTTACAGGAATATTGTGATGGGAACCAATATCACTTGCAGATATATGTATAGAACTAGCTGCATGTGAATCATGCTGTAGTGGTGTATAAGGCATGACTCTTTCACTTGGTACTTGTAACTGAATCAAAACAGGTGTCTGAGAACCCCTATTTTCAGCTGTAGAATCCTTAGATGACAAAACTTGTTTAAACGGATATACATCTTCATCATGTACTACATGCCTTGATAGAATGAACTTTCTAGTCTTGATATCATAACAAATAACTCCTTTGTAACCATGAGCAAAACCAAGAAATACACATTGAGTAGATCGTGGCTCCAATTTATTCTTATTGAATGGTCTCAATAGAGGATAAACTGCAGTACCAAAGACTTTAAGATGCTGCACTTCAGGAACACAACCAAACACAACTTGATAGGGAGACTACATCTTCAAAGTTCTAGATGGCATCCTATTGATTAAGAATGCAGCATGAGAACAAGCATGATACCAGAATGCAGACGGTAATTGAGCATCTGATAGCAAACTAAGAGCAGTCTCAACTAAATGTCTAAGTTTTCGTTCAGCAAGACCATTTTGTTGTGGTGTATGAGGACATGAAACTTGGTGTATAATTCATTTTCTCTCCAACAATTGTCTAAACACATTACTCATAAATTCACCTCCACCATCTGATTGAAAAACTTTAACAAAAGCATTAAATTGATTCTCAAGAAATGTAAGAAACTTGGTAAAGACTGGAAAAGCATCGGATTTATTAACCATCGGAAAAATCCATACAAATCGATAGCAGTCATCTACAAAGCTTATGTAATACCTATAACCCTCTATTGACCTCTGCGGTGAAGGACCCTATATATCTGAGTGTATCCTTTCAAATACAACTTTTGACCTATCGGGACTTACAGAGAAAGGCAACTTAGTCATTTTGCCTTGAATACAAGCAGTACATATAGATGGAGACAAATCTATACTAGCTAATACTTCAGACTTATTCAACATTGCAGTAAGTACTGCTTCAGATGGATGACCCAACCGTTTATGCCAAACTGCAGTCTGTATCTTCTTTCCAACAAAAGCTGCACATCTTCAATACTTGGTACTCTGGATCTCAACAGTACTGTTATTGGTATCTTGAAGAGCTCCCCATCATCACTCTGGCCTTGGTACACAATCCTTCGAGTTGCTTTGTCCTGTATCAAGAAGATCAGATCATCACAGACAAACCAGCAATGATTATCTCTGCATAATTTCGTAACAGACAACAAATTCATTGTAATGTGTGGAACATGTAGGACATTTTGCAAAATGAGTGACTTTGGTTTAGTGTTAAGAACAGAAGAACCAATATTTTTAACCACCAAACCTTCTCCATTACCAACAGTGATCGTGGCATCACCATTATAAGGAGTGATATGATTTAAAACTTCGACACGTGATGTCATATGATGAGTTGCACCTGTGTCAACTACCCATGTATCAGCAGCTGAAAAGCCATGGATATTGGAGTCTTCAGTTGCAACATTTGAGCCTTGAGCAGCCATCCCAACAAGAGACGTAGGTGGTGCACTGCCTTGATAGGATAAGTTATTTCTATGAAAGCATTCCAGAGCCCGATGACCTCTTTTCCCACATATCTGACATACCAAGATCCCTCCAGATGATTGAGTGTTATCAACTATAAAGTAACAGTTTGGTGCTGTATGACCTCTTCTAGAGCAGATTTGACATTCAGGAGATATAGCATTTCTGTAATTTGTATCACCATTCCAGGTGTTTCCTTGTTTGCTTCCATTACCAGAAAAAGAACTTTGAGAACCTCCATTTTGAACACCTTTCCCATTATTCCCAAAAGTAGAATATGGCCTGTAATTATTATTCCCACCATTATAGCCACCAGAGAACTTTCGATTGTTGAAATTATTCCCATTAAATCTCCTGTTGTTATTACCATTATTGTAATTATTCCTCCCTTGAGACCTCTGTGCATTTGAACTCTCCCCTTGTTCATAACCTGGAGTGTTGCCCTGAGATCCCTGTGTAGTCGAGCCATTGCCCTGAACATACATGGCAGCCATAGAACTTGATAAAGTTGTCAGTCGAGACTCAATACTGCCTTCAGCCCCAATTAGTTGAGCTCGAAAATCTTTCATGGAAATCGGAGTGTCTCTTGCTAAGATTACCGTCTTGATCATTTCAAACTCTGAAGGTAAACCAGACAAAGCAGCAATGACCAAATCATTCTCATTAATTCTCTCCCCTGCAGCAATCAGTTGATCCTTGATAACCTTCAAACGAAGCAAATACTTGTCAACAGACTCTGCATCTTTCCGAACAGTATGAAACTCAGTATTGAGTTGATTAACCCTGACAACAGATACAGAGGCATAACGTTCCTGTAAAGATTTCCAAGCTTCTTGAGAAGTTTTACACCCAATGACATAGTCCATAGCTTCATCCGAAAGTGTAGCAATCAGCAAACTTAATAGAGAAACATCGGTTTTAACCCAGTCTTTATATGCAGTCGTAATTTCTTTAGTGACCCCAGTCTCAGTATTGATTACAAACTTAGGAGGACATTGAGACTCCCCACTAAAGAAATCAAAGTAATCATACCCTTTAAGCATCGACTGAAACTGATAATCCCATTTGACAAAATTATCTTCTTTCAACTTAACAGTGATCATGCCCAAAAGACTTTCAATTTTGACAAACTAAACGCCATATTGTTGATAGAACTGGATCAAGAAATCAATCACTCAAACAATCTTCAAGAAGTGTAACAATTCCAAGAACACACACTACTGGCTATCGGCCTTGTTCGTGTGAAAAACCCAACAAACTCAAACAAAAGCAATGGCTATCGGCCTTTATGCTTTGACAAAAAACGCTTCAACAATCATTCAATCAGAACAAAAAATGGCTATCGGCCTTCAATATCATACTCCAAACATCAAGAAATGTCTATCGGCCTTCAATATCATATTCCAAACATCAAGAAATGGCTATCGGCCTTCAACTTGCAATCTTTCACAAAAACATTCATCATTGCGACAATTACACAAACACGTAGAGTGCAAAAGGAAAAATAACACCTGATAACCTCGACGTCAGACCTCCCAAACGCCAAAAGCTCAGTAATCCACTAGAGCACATCACAGCAATCAGGACAATCCTTCGGCATAGCACAGCGGAAATACACACCACGAGATCGAACCCTCGGCGAAGATACCATGATAACATTCATCTAAGAACTAACAGATGAAAGTATGCATGTAGTATCAAAGAAATACAGAAGAAAAGATCGAAAGGAATAGAGAGGATTAGAGAAAGAAATGAGTAATAGTTTGTTATTTCATTTGACTGAGTGAATCTACAAAAGACCCCTGATATCTTCTTATATAGTCTGCACATGTAGCTTATCAGCTAAGCCACCTGTGTATTAACAAACTAACTAACTCAAAATGGCTGATGTGGCACATATGATGATGTGTCAATCACTATATATCTTCAACACACCTCTCCCCACTCTTCTCTCTCCTTTCACCTCACTCCATAAACATTTTATTTTTATTTGTTTATTTGTTTATTTGACTATTCTTTCAATTGTTTTAGAATAAACTAAGTAATAATATTACAAAATCAAAAATAAAGAAAATTCACTATTCAGTTTTATGAACATTAATACTGTGACTATTTCTTAAACAAAACATTGACTACTTCTTAAACTAAACACTATTTCTTAAATTGAATATTGACTACTTCTTAAACTGAACACTATTTTTTAAACTGAACATTGACTACTTCTTAAACTGAACAATATTTCTTAAACTGAACACTAACTATATCTTAAACGGAACACTAATAATATCATTACTTCTTGAACTAAACACTGACTATTTCGTAAACTGAACGTTAGTACTATTACTATTTCGTAAACTAAACACTGACTATTTCTTAAATTGAATATAATAGACTATATATTAAACCAAGTAATAGTACTATCTCAATTTCGTAAACTAAGCATTGACTATTTTTCAAACCAAACACTAGTATTATCACTGTTTTGTAAACTAGTACTGTCACTATTTCATAAACTAAGCACTGACTATTTCTTAAACAAAAAACTAACTATTTCGTAAAATAAACACTGACTATTTCTTAAAATCGAACACTAGTACTATCACTATTTCGTAAACTAAGCATTGACTATTTTTCAAACCAAACACTAGTATTATCACTGTTTTGTAAACTAGTACTGTCACTATTTCATAAACTAAGCACTAACTATTTCTTAAACAAAAAACTAACTATTTCGTAAAATAAACACTGACTATTTCTTAGAATCGAACACTAGTACTATCACTATTTTTTAAACTATTTCCTTACAAATTACTGTCATGTATTGATGTTAGCAATATATTTTTTTTATCTCAAATTTCTCTCTTATTAATTTTTTTTTTGAGTTTGTTGATGTCAGTTTGAAAGGATTTGGTTGGCTATACCCTCAGAATCTCTTCCTTACACACACACACACACACACACACACACTCTCTCTCTCTCTCTCTCTAAACCTTTTCCTTCCCGATGAAATATTTAAAAAGTAATTTGGGTGTTGCTTTTGCGCCATTGATTTTCTGTTGAAAATTACTACTTTTCTTTTCTTTTCTTTCTTTCTGTATGTAAACAGATTTCTCTCTCTCCCTCTTTAAAGGAAAAAAAGCCATTGAAGCTTCACTCTCACGTTTTCCTTCCCAATGAAATGTTTTAAAAATAATTTATTTCATCCATCCATTCCATCTCATCATTTTAAAAATAATTTATTTCATCCATCCATTCCATCTCATCATTCATTGTACTACTCCCCACTACTAATTTTGCACTGCACGTTAGTCTTCTTATCAGTTCTATCTGCTCACAGTCACAGCAAAGGCTTGATTTGATAATTGAATTGGTTGACGCATGCTTACATGCGGTTGGGTTGGATTGTTTTTTATCATTAAATAAAGTTTGTATATGGTTTTTGGTTAAAATTCAAAATTTTGAAGCCCTTTTGGTTAGTTTTCCTATAAAAGAATCCTTAGTTCTTGAGCAGGATATCCTATTATTTCTTGACCTCACTAATTAAGAACCACCGGATAAAGAGAAATCATAATTTTATTGTTATAAGCAGTAGCGGAGCCAAGGTGGGGGCAATGGGATTCCTTGACCCCAATAACCTTGTGGCCAAACAAGAAGAAGAAGAAGAAGGAGCTGATAAAGTTTGTTTGTGTTTGTTTGATTAGTGTCTTGGGGTTTAGAACTTGACAGAAAAATGGAACAAAGAATGCAGAGATGTTGGACGACTACAAGGCTGTGCAAATTGCATCTGCCATCACTTCATTTAATAAGGAATGTTTGTAAGGTTTGGTGCATTGCCAACTCCCAAAACATTTTTTAAGAGTCTGGGGGACAAGAGAACTTAAACAAATATTACACCCATTCTCCTTCAGATTTCATCCTAGCCCTTCATTGGGGTTTTAAGCGATCTAATCTGGAGTGCACACTTGTCACTCTCACACACACATACAAAGCATTTAAACTGAAAACAAGCCGTTGGGACTAAACCCTTTTTTTCTTCTTTCTTCTTCGATGCAGCAGCAACTCATCCATTGGAGCTCCACTTGCTGTCGTCGATCCTTGGAACTAGAAGCAGTTTAAGGTCCAACAGGAGTTGCTGCTCCATTTGTTAGCCATCACTCCATCAGCACCTCTTCTCCAGCCCCCTGCTAAATCTTCCCACCACCGTGAATTTAAGGCCTGGCAGCCTCCAGATCGTCAGACCCGCGTTTTCGGCATGCCCTGTCTAGTAATGGAAGTTCAACTTTTGACCCCATTGTCTTAAATTCCTGGCTCCGCCACTGGTTATAAGCTATATATATATATATATATATATATATTAATCTACCCGACAAAGAATTGATGGTTTGAACCAAGGTCTAAAATATCGATATTATCCCGATATTTCCATCGAAATTTCCGTGTTTTTAGACTACTGATATTTCCGACATCATCGATATTTTAGACCTTGATAGGAACTCTATGTGGTACTAAGTCACTCATGTATCTTACCATGCAATATATAAAGTGTAAAATATTGTACTAATTCATTATATATAAATAATTATGGTGTGTCTAAACTTCTTTCATTAATTACTACATATTTTCTACACTCATAATGTTTGTCAGCTCGCTATATAATCAACTTAAATCAGTTAAATCCATCATGCAATGCATTTCCTTCCAATTTTTGTGATAAACTAATAGATAATTAACTAAATAAACATCCTGCAAAGTTTCAATAAAAATTTCCAAGTTTTTCTTACAATTTCCGTGGTTTTTATTCAATTTTTATCGATATCGATAATATCCCGATATTTTCGTGTTTTTGGACTACCGATATTTCTGATATCATCGATATTTTATACCTTGGTTTGAACCCATGATGCAATAAGTTAAAAAAATATAGCCCTAATGACAATTCATCACTTCAAGAAATCATTATTAAGTTTTTATAATAAAAAAAAATATACATAGTCGAAGTTAATATCTTTAAAATGCTTAACATAAGAACCGTCTATTATTTTACGGCTCCGGATTTGCTGTCCAGAAAATGATATCTCCTTCTT
The DNA here is from genome assembly GCF_042453785.1 of Malus domestica. Classification (NCBI taxonomy): domain Eukaryota; kingdom Viridiplantae; phylum Streptophyta; class Magnoliopsida; order Rosales; family Rosaceae; genus Malus; species Malus domestica. The sequence continues at coordinate 26,589,244 of NC_091661.1, forward strand.
TATTTGTTTGACACGTGTATTACCACTAACTCTAATTTAACTCTGTTAACTCTTACTAAATTAAAAAATAATAATAATTAGCAGAAGCAACTCCCGGTTTACAGTCCCTCTGCCCACACCCACGCCCACCCCTCCCCCTCCCTTACGCCAGCCCACAGCCAAAACCCCTTCCCCTCCCCTTCCCTTAATCGTCGTAGCCTGACCATCGTGGACTTGAAACTTGGTACGGACGACGTCAAGGCGGCGCATCGCGGCGATGGCGGCGAGTCCAGCGATGGCACCGGCACCGGCGGTTTCGCACTGCCACTACGATGCCGACGAAATTTGTATTTCACGACAGATCTAGAAGATTTCAGTGAGATTGGTGTTTGAAAATTCCAGAGAGATTTGTCCCAAACCTCTCGACTCTTCGACCAATATGATTAAAAAAACTATGTGAATCTTAAGCCAAGTGAGAGAGGGGTTTTGGCTGTGGGTTAGCGTAAGGGAGGGGGAGGGGTGGGTGTGGGTGTGGTGGGCAAGGACTGGAAACTGGGGAGTTGCTTCTGCTAATATTTTTTTTTTTACTTAAATTTTTTTTTTTAATTCAGTAAAAGTTAACAGAGTTAGTGGTAGTACACGTGTCAAACAAATAAAGAATGAGACATGAAGGAGACATCACTTTCGAGACAACAAATCTGGAGCCTTATTTTACTAGCAAGCTATGCTGCCATTTCTGCCATTCCTCTGTGGGATTCACTCTCAACAATTCTTAAAATCTTACTCAGCAAATAGAAGCCATCCAGAATTGTCTGATGAAATATTTATGATCTGCTTCCCAATTGCTCTGCAAACTCTATTACGTTGTAACAAATTTGTGATCAAGTAGAATGGTACACAAGTTATCCAACAATAATGAAGAACAGTGAAGCTTACCGTTTCCAGTATTCCAGTACCCATTACAATATAAGGATAGTAAATATTAAATAACGGCAAATATTGGTAGAAACTACGTACGTATGTATACTAAGTTGCGCAGAAGTTTATAATTTACCCCTAAAATGCTAAGGATCTCAATTCACAAGCCTTTGATTGTCTCCTCCCCCCTCTTCAATATTAATTTCTTCAAATCAACAATAATTCAGGATCCTTGATTGGCATGGATTAACATGTGCAAGTGTCTGTATAGTCCATAGACATGTACTAGATCCCGCACGCGAAATAACACCATGATTAAACCCAAATCCCAACCAAACCTAACGTCAGAGAACCTTCAGCCTCAAGTTTGTCTCAGTTCAATTCGTTTTGTTGGGTTTTCTGACATTGCTTCCGTGCATTTAGAGGAGAGATTCGTAGCTATCCACAGTGTATATGCTTATTACTAATTATACGATTATAGAGATAGACAGAATGAGATATACAACATGTTATCAAGCATATTCTACATATCTTATAGTAGGGTTTCATTAAAATCTTGATCTTACTCAATTTGTAAATAACATATATAAGGATCAAATAATTCAAAAACATGTTACATGGCAGAGAGGTAATACTGCATGTTCAACATATAATATCATGAATAATGTGCGACAATTGAACAAATTAACAGGTTTGGTTTTGGTGGCTAGAGCACGAGTTTTAATTTGGACATGCCTTAGTTTCGTTGAATAACTAGGAAGAAGAACAAGTGGTGGAAATTAAATTTAGCATGAGGAAAGGAACACAACAACCAACAATATCTGGCGACAAAATAAGGACCTAAAATGGATTAAGACGGTACCTAAGAAACTAAAAACCTCCCAAGAAACCGTATATCAATTATAAAACATCTCTCTGTATCATCATTTTATTCCACTTGAAGAATCATCATAATAAGAAAATTAAATGGGATCGACATCTTAATTTCAGTCTAAAAATTAAAATTTAACCAAAGAAGGAAACATTTTCACTTGAAAGGGAGGTATAGTCCACGGCACTGGTTTGTTGATTCGTGTACATAGAAGAAGAGGAAGAAGTAGGAGGTAGAGGAGGTGGCGGTGATGGTGGCGGCGGTGGTTGTGGGGTCTGCGGCAAGGAAGCAACGGAAACAGCCCCGGAAGTAGAGAACAAAGCCATATGATGATGAGAATTAGAAGGAAGGAGATTTGCTTCCCTATATTTGTATTTAAGTATCTCGCCCCTTACTGCGTTCAGCTCAGCTTGTAAAGATTGAACTTGTTGTTGCAAAGCTGAAATTACACCCATGCATCCATACACCGGATCTCTTAGCCTCACATTTGCTTCATAAACAAGACTATTTGCTGCATCTGCTCTTTGAGTCTCCGGCACCTCCTGATTAAATGTTTAATTGCACCACACACATGAAAAAATAAATCACTAATTATCAATGTAATTAAAAAACAAGATAATAAAATCCCAGTGGCTGCTACCGGGTAGAAATTAATCTACAGTGAGGGTAATGAAAGGATTAGGCTATCCCTTATCCCTCCAAACACCAACACCGGTCAATATTTATTATATAAAACCAAATGTTAACAAAATATGGACAAGATGCAGATTGATACCGGTATCAAACGCTTTCTCCGAAATTGAATGTACATAATCAATGCATAATGATGACATAAAGAATTAGGGTTTATAGTTTAATTACCATGAGCATCTTCGAGACGTTGCTGGCACCAAAGACCTTATGGACCGAGGCAAACTTCTGGGGTTCGTGGGGAGAGAAGTAAGGAGAGAAGGGGCATTCCTGTGAACACCTTCGTCTGAGGAGTTTACAGGCAGCACAAGGAGTGATGGTGTTTAGGGTTCCAGGAGGGCCCAACATGTGTCTTCTTCCCATTTGATAATGGGAAGCATCAGTTTCTCTTGTAAACTTCTTGCCTACCTCATCAAATCTCTCCCTAGAAGCAGAAATGCATAAACAAAATTGTGATGACACATATAATACAACTATAGATAGGAAGGTGATTTCCGCACAGCACTCCTTTTTATTTCCGTTCCTCGGTTCTCTTTTAATTCTTTTCATTTCAGAAGTCAGAAACAAATAGGGGATAAAAATGTGCGTGAAAATCAGTTTCGATATAGAAAACGTTGCAATTACATGAAAATTAATTATTACCTTTCTCTGGACATCCAGGCATGCTCTCCCAGGGTAAGGATGGGGAGGTGGAGTTGCTAAAGGAGAAAGACAAGGATTGAAGGAAAGAAGGAAGTATAAAATAGGGGGCTACAAATTAATAATGAGTGAACTTCAAATTCAAGGTACACTATAAAAAAAAAAGTGGTCCACTGTTAATATAGTTTTATAAAACAAATTAGGAGACAAAAGGGGTTGGAGTGTTAGATTACAAACTATTGACTGAAATTATAAGAGAAGCAGAAAGCTAATAACTTTTGTTTGTTGGTGATGATAAAGATTTCTTTGATTGATGTACGAGGATTTTGAAAATTATAGTTCTCCAGAAATCAACAGAGCACTCTGAGATAAAAGCACCAATGGAGAGAGACGAGAGAGAGACAGGGGGAAGAGAAGCATAAATGCCAACTCTCTCTCTCTCTCTCTCTCTCTCACGTGTGGTTCCTTAATATGTTTTGACTTTTTTATCAACCATTTGATTTCATGCCTGCATGCGGTTCTTTCTTCATTCTCAGGAAAGACCTAACTTATTTTGACCAAAAAAAAAAAAAGGTAAGACCTAACTAGTTTTATTCTTTGTTTTTTCTTTGAAAGTTGAACACGAATTATCTTATAATACACATGTTTTTTAATTAATAAAACTAAACAAACTAGTAATTAAAATGCAAAAATAGCTCAGTGTTTAGAATTAGAGAATACATCTGCTAATTGTTGATAATGAATGCGAATCTATGGTATATATGGTACATTGTATAGTTGAACACAATCACATAATTTGTTGTTCTTCTCCGCAAAGAATTTATAAGATGCAAAGCTAATTCAAACAATAAATAAATCAATTCTACTTGAACAAGCAACCCTAATTAAATAGATGTTATAAGCACAAGCAAGGTTTCTTCTTTCTATTTGTAATCTCACCAAAGGATAAGAAAACTTAATTTCCTCCTAAAGGCTATTTTTAGAAATAAATTAGAGATCTCTCACTTCTCTTTTTCATTATTTTCCAATATGGATAACAACAATGTTAATGTATCAGAAACTATAGATTAGCATGTTCGGTACCAAAATATTTTTCTCTTTCACATCATAAACTTGACAAAATAAAATATAACTTATATCAAGTGGTATTATTTCGATTGCATCAAAGTCTTTTGTAATAAAATCTCACTTGAGTTGAGTAATTTTGAGTAAAATATAATCTCTCACCTGTCTATTTCATCAATTTCTAAATATGTATAATGATCTGGAACTATAGATTAGTATGCTTGGTACCAAACATTTTCTTCTCTTTCACATTTTATAACCGAGGAGATATATCTCCTTATTAAGTTGTAATAGGCATGTTAGTTCCTTGTCAAAATCAAGAACCCACCTGTGATGAAAAAGCCTGTATCTGTATCTTGCTCCGAAAAGGAAATTTTATATCGGTCACCGTATGAAAACCACAATTTGTACTTGAAGATGGCTAATACCAATAAACCCATATGATTTAGTCAGAACTTGAATCTGTCAAACATTGATTGTCCCTTTCTTTACAACTAGCCATACGTATGGATCATCAGCAAATTAATTCAAACACTCCCTTGTTTCCCCTTCTGGTATAGCCAGCAACTACATGTAGGTTAATTAAAGTCAATTATACATATATTTGTCTAATTTAGTAAGTCATATTTACAAGCAAAAGAAGCACACACACAACATTAAATTTTGGGATAAATCAAAAGAATAGACATTAGAAGTCATATGCAAAGTAAAATGGGACAAATGAGGTTGATTGATGGGACGAAGAACTAATTCTCGAAAGTTACTTGTACAGATTTTTTCCTTCCCCTTTTCAGTCATCTCTTAAACTTCTACTTCAAGGAATTCACTACTCTTCTATAAACTTACTCAACACATCAGTGATGTTTACAGAAAAAGACTAGGCACCCTTCAAGATAGGTTATATATAACGACAGATATATGGATAATGGATCTATATGTGCTAATTTTCTGGACAGCTTACCTACATTTTCATACAAGGAAAGCATTGTGATTAATCTATCATGGCTGTCTATTTGAACTATCCAAATGCTGCGTTGTCCATATTTTAACTAGTGCTGTCAACAGCTTCAATGATTGTATGCGTTGTTCAATGACTCATCTGGCTAGCCGCCGGCCATCAGATTTTCTTTCTTTCTTTCATTTGATTAATAATTAGCTTACGAAGAAACCCAATGGCTTAATTTCGAGTTGTGTGCCATTATAACATGGCACACTCATGCTTGACTAGAAAAATTGTGTTGAAGAACGTGAAAAAAAATCTTACATCAAAAACTTGACAAAATAAAAATATAACTTGTATCAAGTACAATACTATTTCAAATTGCATCGAAGTCTTTGTGATACAATCTAACATCAATTGGGTTGGTATATGGTTAAGTTGAAAACAATATCGGTATATAATCCATTAGTAGTGGACCATTAAATTCCCTCTGTGAAATCTTGCAAAAAAATTCAAATAGTTTCTCGATTGACTCATTCTTATATTATATATATATATATATATATATATATATATATATATATATAGTAACTACAGCAGTAGTGCAATCTAATTAATTAAAATCATTGAATTAAATAATAAATGATAAGATTAGACGCATACTTAAGCCAAGTCTCCAATGACCTAATTACTAAGACCAGGGGAATGAGGAATACTATTAATAAATATTTGGTCAGTAGTAGATGGGCCAAATTCTTAGTTGTGAATTTGAGGAGTGTTATGTCAAAGGTTTTGAGGAGTGTTCTGTCAAAGGTGGGTGGTGAAAGGGAGTGAAAGGGAGGGAAAGGAAGAGAAATAATAGATTTTGAAGAGAAAGGAATTAGTAAGGAATTGGAGGGGATTAATATTTTAATTTATTATGATTTGTGAAATTCATATATGTGCATTGCTTAGATTGTAAGAAAATGGCACCATCTTACAATCTTGTTTGACCCGTATTTTAAGGCTCGCAAGTCGCCCCGATGTTCTCTCATCCCCAACCTACTCTCTCACACTTTCATTCTCTAAACACCAAAACCCAAAACTTAATTATCCGTCATTTTACAAGTGGTCTTTTATCACAGTGCTGAAAATGAGTTGTGCCCTTATATTTCGGCATGGGTTTGAATCTCGTCGGCTCTCTAATCTAACATTTAACCACTAATGCTATTGTCTTATCAAAAAAAAAAAAAAAAATTATCTGCCATTTTTCTTATGCCAATAGGTTTGAAGGTCCTCCAAATAAAGAGTAACTCTAGTTTTTTTTTTTTTTTTTTGCCTTCGTTGTCATACATGTGAGTAAATTGTATTTTACTTGGAACAACTTCTCACGTGATATTACTATTTTACTTAATGAAATATCACATGTGTCGTCCAACCATATCATAACATGTATAGTGATAACACCACATAACGGTGTTCTGAGTCCACACAAAAAATTCCTCTATATGCAGTGCTATTTGATTTGATATGAAGCCTGGCTAAGCTACCACACATTTTCGTTTTTGTTTTCAACTCTTTATACCGAACAAACATTCGTTTCAAATTTTTAAATAATTAAGTCAACATATGTATATGGTAGCCAACTAACCATATCAAGAAATCTGTAAGTAAGCTGTGTGCATGAACTTTGGTCGTAAAACGTTGCCATCTAGTTAAATTGTCAATCTAAGATAGCATGAGATCTCTTCCACTACTCACTAATAAAAAACCTGAGACTTCTCCATCCAGGTCCTCTGCATCCTTAATATATTTCTCTTTTTATTATTCTAAAAAGAAGAAATTAGATATAAGTCTAATTAATGCCCCCTTATTAGGTAGTAGTATTATTATTAATTAAAAAATATATATTCGGTGGATGGCTGGACTGTTAATGGGTAGACTTTGCCCTACTCTTGGCAAATTTAAAGGAATTATTATCTTAGCCCAACCTAAACTTAGAAGGCCCAAATCGGGCGGACCTTGCCCTCAGACGATATGAATAATGAGCCGTTGAGCAATTGTATTGACTTGGCGTTGCACATGTCAAGGATAGACTCCAGTGCTCGCAACCATCATTGATTTGGCATCCTCCACGATAGGACCAAAGTCGGACAAGTTGATGGAGGCCTCCTTCAAAGCATAAATAATCTGGAGCGAGTTACTCTCAACAATCATGTAAACCCCTTTCCGCCGCCAAAACTAAACCTTCTCTTGCCGCAATAGCCTCCACGAACAAAGGAGAAAAAACATTTGCCACAGAAGCAGCAGCAGCAGCCACAAACTCTCCGTTCCCATCTCTAATAATAGCTCTGATACCTCCAACCTCGTTTATCTTAAGTCTTCCGCGCGGAGGTTTGACCCATTTGACAATGAAAAGGCGGTGTTAACGGGGATACACGTCTTCCCTTTCCATAATTGGTTGTTTCTCGAATTCACACTGCCCATCAGATCATCAAGCAAATGTCAAAATTGGAGCTACTTAGGTTGTTGGCGAGGAACGAGCCCCGTTCATTGAGACACATTTGCTGATTTCCTTTAGGAGGGTGACCAAGTGGAGAAGCCATCCAAACACAAGAAGTAGGCAATCTCTCATCAAGTGAACGGCAGATTCCAAGTGGTGTTTAGTTTAGCATGAGTAGTGTTTCTAACTTCTTGAGATATTGGTTGAAATGACGAAAATACAATTTCAATTGCTAAGATGATAAATTTTTCATAATTTTGTCCATGTGTCGTCAATATGTGATTGATAATGTCATAAATACATATCCATGATTTGATTTTGATCATTTTAGCTATTGAGATACTTATTTCAACCAATTTCCCGACTTTTTACAACCATGCCTATATATCCAATAATCATAATTTTCTTTGCGAAAACAAAATTGTATCACTCTCAATTAGACGTGGTAACATGTTTTTTTTCGTGTGTCGTGTTAACCACAAATCACATTTTAACAAGTCATCCGAACTCAAACTCTTAAGCTTACTGACAACAATTGTTTAACTCGATTAAAATTATTTATTTAATGATTCATTTAACGGGTGACCCGTTAATGGAAAAACTTTATTTGAGATACATTTTAAAGTCAATGATTTTGATTTATACTCTTGAGAAGAAAATAAGTGGTTACCAAAATAATAAGATATATACCACACATGTTATAATACTTAAAGTCACGCATAATATGCTCCATTAAAAAGGTCAGGTAACAACACAAATCTTGAAGAAGGAAAAAAAAGATTCAAATTCAAATAAATGGTCTAATGAGCAATAAATCTTAAAATTTTGCATCCCGTCATATGTGGCGAATTTTCAAGCCTAACATGCAAACAACACAAATCGGGTGACGTAGAGCACGTGTAGCCGTTGAACTTCATACGAGGGACAACCTGTTTTGATACCATGAAGAAAGTTGAGGTTCCACCATAAAATCAATTGGTAATATGGAGAGTAGCCCAACCTCTTATTAGCATATGTAAAATCCCTCTTCTCATCAATGTATGATTCATTCTCAATAAGAACCAGCAATTGTATCTACTCTAAAATAAGAGAAGGGCGCTGACAAAAGTGAAAGTAGGTGAAGAGTTCTTTAAGCCCTAATAATATTACTTAGTTGTATTCACTTTTATGAACATGTACAGAAGCCTATTAGATAGGAGATTGAAACAACTTACTAAAATAGAGATGATTTACAAGATAAATAATTATTCATCTTCTGTCATTAGATTATCTCATGTTGTTACATCCCACATCGTTCAAGGGAGTGAATCCTCTAAGCCTTATATGTATATTCTCATCTCTACCTAGCACAAGGCCTTTTGGAAGCTCACTGGCTTCGGGTTCCATTGGAACTCTGAAGTTAAATGAGTTCGCGTGAGAGCAATCCCATGATGGGTGATCCACTGGGAATTTTGCGTGTGAGTTCCCAGAAACAAAACCGTGAGGGTGTGGTCGGGACCCAAAGCGAACAATATCATGCTACAACAGAGTCGAGCCCAGGATGTGGTGGGGGCTCGTGCCTGGATGTGATAATTTGGTATCATAGCCAATCTCTGGCCGGATGTGTGCCAACGAAGACGTCGGGCCCTTAAGGGGGGTGGATTGTTACATCTCACATCGCCCTGGGGAGTGGATCCTCTAAGCCTTATATGTATATTCTCATCTCTATCTAGCACGAGGTATTTTGGGAGTTCACTGGCTTCGGGTTCTATCGGAACTTCGAAGTTAAGTGAGTTCGCGCGAGAGCAATCCCATGATGGGTGACCCACTGGGAAGTTCTCGTTTGAGTTCCCAGAAACAAAACCGTAAGGGCGTGGTAGGGGGCCCAAAGTGGACAATATCATGCTACAATGGAGTCGAGCCCGAGAAGTGGTGGGGGCTCGGGTTGGAATGTGACAATTTGGTATCAAAGCCAATCCTAGTCGGATATGTGCCAACGAGGACGTTGGGCCCTTAAGGGAGGTGGATTGTTATATCCTTTCAGAATTTTGGGAGCAGATGAAGAATGTGTCCTGGATTTCCTTAAGTGGGACTGCGATCGAGAAAATACCTTCATCAATTGGACATCTGGTTGGCCTCAGGGAATTGCTTGTAAGGAATTGCAAAAATCTCTTGAACCTTCCAAGGGCGATTTGTAATTTGAAGTCTCTTGAAGGGCTCTATGTGAGTCAATGTTCAAAGATTGACAAACTCACTAGAGACATGGATCGCTTAGAGGCGCTTCGCTGGGGACCCATTACACAGCCGCTTGTGAGTATGACAAATCTCAAAAGTCTAGTATTTAATACAAATTTTGACATAGCCGCTTGTGGATCGGATGGTAAAGCAAAGGATAGGTGGGGCCTTCGCCGCTTATTTGGACTTGAAAAGAGTCGCCCTGATCCTCCTCCTTGTTGGGGTTTGGTGTTGTCTTCTCTAAATCGTTTATGCTCTTTGACATGGTTAGAGCTAGACAATTGTAATCTCCAGGAGGGGGATATCCCTGATGATATTGGTTGCTTGTCCTTATTGACAATATTGTGTCTCAGCAGAAATAATTTCGTCAGTCTACCTGAAAGCATTAGACACCTTTCTAAGCTAGAGGTTCTTGAACTGGAGGGGTGTAAAAGCCTTCAAAAATTGCCACCTCTTCCATCAAACAGAGGATTAATAGTAGAGTTGGACAATTGCACTTCCATACGAAGGTTTTCAGGTGCATTCAATTTGTATAATGCTCGTGTCACTTGCCTGAATTACATTGCATTGGTTCCAGATGAAGACTTGATTAATAGGATTCTAAAATCTGTCATTCAGGTACTCTCCCTCCCTCCCTCCCTCCCTCCCTCTAAATAATTGATCTTTCTTCTGCTACAGGGATCGGATATTGTAATCCCTGGAAGTGAAATTCCAAAGTGGTTCAATAATCAAAGTGTGCGACATTCAATAAATGTGGAGCTTCCTCCACCATCATGTTCCAACTGGCTTGGGATTGCCTTCTGTGCTGTTTTTCTAGACCCAGACCCTATACAAAATGTGGAGCTTCCTTATTGCTATAGTTTCAGAATTCACCGTTCAGGGAAACTTGTTAGCCCTGATATACTTGGCCCAGAGAGAGCAATCCCATGATGAGTGATCCACTAGAGAACAGTAGGTTCTTGTCAATAATGTGATATCTGATATCTTTAATCTTTTTTGTTTACAGTATTAATTGCAGTCAATTAATTTAAGCACCCAAAATAAACATTCCTGCAAAGCTACGTTGTGTAATATTTCTTTATAAATTATCACATAAAATAATGGGATTTATAACTCCAGCATGCAATGTTGCATCCTCATCTCACATCCACAATGAAAAGAGTTTAACTTTACAAGAAAAGGAAATCGCAGTAAAAAGTAAATATTCAATAAAATAGAAAACTGAAATTCAAATGCATTATGTTGGAATATTGATCATGAGATATGACATCAAATATGGAACCCTCCACATGATCTTGTCATTTTTTTTGGTCAACACATGTTCTTGCCATTGGTAGTCCACACACTGCATGCCCACTTACACTTCTGGAATTGATTAAAATTCTAATGCAAAACCCAAAAATAAAAAAAAGATTTAATTAACACGACCACAGAAAATTCTATTTAAACAGCAGCACCTTGGCCAGATTCATGGTTTTACAATGGACAGACACGCAATTTTTATTTTCCTCACTGAATAGCAGCCTCGGATCCCATGAAAATTAGTAGAAATCGTACCTTTGCGTTTACCACCAGAGCATAAAGCTGAAGTAGGTGATCCAGAATTTCGATGATGATTATCATAATAATAATCTTCCTCATAATTATTCTCTAATGGCATCCTCGAAACCGAAAAACATCGATTTTTTCTACCCTTTTTGGTTCTCAAACCTGATGAAGAATTCGATGATGATGATGATAATGAATATGAGTATGATGCCGACGACGACGATGATGCCGATGACAACGATGGATACGGTGATGGTGATAACATGTTATGTGCCTTGACCATTTTCATAAGCCTTGGGAAAATGGTGCCTAAAAACTTTGCTTTGGAGCTAGGGTTTTGCTGGATATGTTTTTTGCTGGGTAAGGTAGTGGAATAGGAAGGTGGGGGTGTGAGAGGAGGAAGAGACGACTCCGAAAACTTGTGCTTCGGTGTACCCGGCTGTGACTCCCACATGAATGGGATAGCACCAGCTTCTCCGTAGTAAACCCTGCAAGAAGTGTTGGCCACGGATGATTCCTTGGTGACAGTCTTGGAGGAAAAGTGCTTGTTTTCAGTCACCATATTGAATCTGGTTTTGGGTTCTGACGGTCTCTGGCTTAGCTACTTGGCTAGCGATAGAGCAGATCTGAATTTCAAGATCCGAAGAAGAAGCAGCGAGGTAGCTGATGATATTGAATTGAATAGAATATCTTGTAGAGTACTGGTTGCAGTTGAATGTGGGTCGTCTAGTATTAATTTAAGGTTCCACACATTGTAGGGCTTATAAAATGTTAATATATACATAAAACCATACCCCACATTTGATACTGATTTGCGGAATTTGTCTCTTATATAGGACATAAATCTCATGAGCTTAAAATTAGGGAGATTATATCTCTCAAAAGAATTTGTGAGATTATAGATATTTTTCTATTTTCTAAAACTATTTTAAAAAGAGTAGGCTATTCGCACTCCAATAAAGTTATATATACTTATAAATAAAATTTTGATACTTAAGCTTTTCAAGTTTCATTTGATCAAAGTGTATTTGTATTCAAAACTTATGTTCATAAACGCTTAACTCAAAAATAAAAAACGTATTAAAAGCCTAAATACTTCTTGGATATGTTTATTAAAGACGCATCGCTAAAAGTGTTTCTATGATCTAAAAATGCAACAAGCCTTTTCAAAAACAGTCACAAGCAAACCATTAGAATGGAGAGGTGATATTACGTTCATAATTAGCAGAAGGAGTTGAGTCATTTATTTATACGTGGCATTTTTTTATATAAATGATATGTACACTAATGTGATGGAGGAATAAATTATTAGTTGCGAACTCATCATTTACGAAATTTAAACATAAAACCGTCCACAAAAAAAAATATCACCAAATTATAGTATTAAGTCAATATTTACGTGGCATCTTCAATTAAATAAATTGAAAAAAAAATATATTATTGACGCATTGCAACTACCACAATCATAAATACTTTTTGGCAAGAATAATATTTGATGTGATGACTGAGATTTAGGAGGACCATAAATAATAGCCATAAGAAAAACAGTTGAGAAAGTGTGGGATCTGGTAGCGATGAGCACTGTATCATAAATGAGAGTTTGTCGCATATCATTTACGACTCGGCCTGAGTGGTTCTTCTTTTGATGGTAGCTACAACTCTGAGGAAGCCTGATTGTGTTGGTTCAAAAACATGTTTATCGTTACAATTTTTAGGGTTTATCTTTCTTTGGGACCACTTGCCTTATGCACAATTTGATCAATTTCTCTTTGGGATGTCACACAGATAATGTGATTTATAATGATGCTAATAATTCAGGTCAGTAGACATTCTAATCCATATCAAACTACATTTGCTGGCTCTTGATGAGAAATACGTGCATGAAATGAGTTTATGTGATTTCTTTTTCATCTTGTGATTGGAGAAATAGAAATAGAATTTCATGAGCTTGTATTATTTAAACTATCCTAATAGCATGTTTACTTACTGAGAATAAGAATTGAAATTATTTTTTCTGTTGTTACTAAAATATTGGTATGAGACTTGTTTCACTTGTTAATTTTCTCATGTGTTTACTATACTAACATATATAAAATCAGAAACATATGAGTTTTTTTTTTATTGAAATTTGTAATCAAATTAATACCCTAAAATATCAGGAATCATATCAACTAATTGATCTGATCATTCTGGTTCTTTACTTCACCTAATTCTAAATTCTCTGTTTAATTCCTTCTTCCGTTTCTGTTAACTAAACGTGCACTCTCTTTATATTCTTTGTGCATGTTTTGATCCTTACTCTTTACGTTAACAAGTATTTCCTTTCTTGGGAACAACATTCATCAAATTTGTACAGTCAAATTGTACATGAAATGAACTTAGCTAGCAGACCTCCTAATGCGTGTAGTTACTGCTGATGTGCCCTAATTAAAATGTTCAACAACCCTACCAGATTTTGTGCCCAAAAATTATGAGTTCATGACCCACGGCTTTAAAACCAGTCTGAAGACTCTGAACCCTTTTGCCACAAAAAAAAACAAGGGAATAAGATGCTTTGGTTTCTCTTAATTCTTTCCTGCTGACCTGGTCACTACATGCATGATGAAATCATTGGCAGTTTAGTTATTATACGTTCGTGGGGCAGTTACAAAGTTATTAATTTTCTCTACGTTTAGGTACGTAATAGAATTGACGTTTGCTTGTGGTCAGGTGTGAACTCACTCATGTCGATCGACCAAGAATATATATATATATATTCAAGCAAGAAAGCAACCATGCATGTTGCAATGCGGAACCAACGGGACTTATATCATGAATCACATGTTATTTTTTTATTTTACTATTTTTGGAAACACTACAACAAAAATGGCCTTTGGGCATAAAATTATGGACACCATTGAGGGATTTGTGTGTCTTTCAACACAAAAAGATTAAAACAGTGCCAATTCAATAAAGGACACTACATATTGTGCCCAATATAAAAAAAAAATGAACATAAACACATTTTCTGACAACTTTGTTTAAAAAAATGAACTCAAATATATTATTGTGCCTATATTTTACATCTAAGGGCACGGTTATTTGTTTTTTATTATTTGTCATAAACTTATGGCCCACACCCCATTTTCCCTCTCTCCCTTTAACCCACCCACACCGCACCCCTCCTTCCCGTTCTCTCATCTCTCTCTGCCTCCTTTAGACTCTCTCTCCAACCCCCTTTCTCTCACTACCTTCCCCAGATCAAATCATGGAGGCTCTTGAGTTCCATTGTCGCCAGAAAACCTTGGTAGGAACCCTCCGCACACGATCTCCACAAGAAAGGATCTCGGAGCGGCGGGGAGTTGGCATCGGCGGAAAGTTCAGAATCAGAATCGGAGGAGGTAATCGCAGTTTTGGTAACTGAAGGGTCATCGAAGGGCAGTTTCTAGGGTTGGAGTGGGAGGCATTCAAACTCATCTTCATCCCAATACACAAAGCTGGTGAAGGAAGGTTTGGGAAGATGGATGCATGGTGAGTCCGAATCAGGAATCGGGTTGGGAATCGGGTCTGGTAGGGAGAGATCAGAAGGTGAGTCGGGTTAGGAGGCGGTGGTGAGGAAAAGGCGGGTGCGAGTCAAAAGAGGGAGTGAGGAGTAGTCGTCGTTGTCCTCATTTATTTCGTCACCGTAGCGTTTGAATTGGGAGTTGGCGACTTGGAGGGAGGAGGGAGAGAAGAGAAAGAGGATGATTAGTGTTTTCATCTTTATCTCCTTTCATTTTTAAAGTACGATTGTATACTTGTAAACGTGTGTTGGTTGTTCAGGTGCCATGGATATACAATATTATTTCTTTTCGTAATCGCGTGTTTTTAAGAGAAGCTGTTTTCTCTTACGATTTGATGTTATTTTGAATTGTTTTGATTAGTTCTGAAAGCTTTTAAATATCTGTGGAGTTGTAGATCAGATGTCCATTCATTGTGGAGTTCTGCGATCAAGGTCCTTCATGGTGTATACAACTAGACAATCTGTAATCAAGTTTAATTTTCCATGGGTGCAAAATTTCTTTGTAAAAGCAAACTTTAGTGTAATTTAATTGGCCAATTTAATCTCTCTTTCTATTCTTTTTCAGCTTCGAAAAGTAAATGATGAACAGAAGACTGGAATTCGGAAAACTGAACATGATCTTCAAGTTGCAAAGGTTTGTTGTCCGTTTATTTGCTACCTGAAACTATCAATTGCTATATGGTATTAATTTTTTTGATATCTCAGGAAGAAATGGTGAAGGAGAAGTTTGGGATTTCTTCGATATTTGAAGATTTGACTGAGGTAAGGAAATGGTAATGCTATAATTTTCTAATGCCTGCTGTTGTTGGCAACGTTGTTGTTATCACTTTAGGTTTAATTCTTGTGTCTTTGCCTCTTTTAGTGAGACTAGTCAATTAGTAAATTTATCAATTGCCTAAAGGTGGACTCTGTTATGGCCCCGTCTCTTATTAATCATATGCAAACTTTTAAGCTTGAATAACAGTGAAGCGTATCATGTTCTTGTTACCATTTACAAGTACTTTAAAATTAAGTTCACCATACTGTCAATAGTTAAATCCTGATATGACCCATGATCAGGTCCATGGAGGATGGCTTCCACATACATTTGGAGTTCATGTAGACTATTTTCAGGTAAATCCACGCAGATTAGTTGGATAACAATGTCAGTCTAATTTCATGACAAAGTATTTATGTGCAGACGTACATTGTGACTTACTGGAATGAGCTTGGAAGACCAGCCTTCAATCTGGGAATTGAAAAGGTGTGTATGTGATATTCCAAACTTTATTCGTTAAACTTCTCCAATAAAGATGTTCACTTGCCAGGTGAATAAACTGGAATAGCCAAGTATTCATTTATTTGTTTGTCCTCAGGCCTTAAAAATGAAAGCTCATGGTGAGGATTGGGCTGGGATCATCGTTGAAAGAATCAGAACTGTATGTTATCCCAAACTCTTCTTCATATAATACAAAATACAAAGTGAGACACGAGTTGTGTTTTATGGGATTAGGTGGCAAAATTTAAGTTTCAAAACTCGAGTTCTGAAGATGAGCATAAAGCAGCAAGAGCCTATCTTACTAATAAATTCTGAAGTCATTAGACTCAGCTTTGGTGTTTAACATCTTCCTTTTTCTGAACAATTAGTGTACAGTCAACTTTTCCATTTGAGATATTGAACCAAGTTGGCAACCTTTCTAATTCTTCCTCTTTTAATTTGAAGAACTGGATCCTAAGGTTGAAGAAACAGTATTTGGAATTTAAAGCCTATCTTGAACCAAACATTTGATTAGTCACTACAAAAACTACTGATGTATATCGTTCATCAAAGAGTTCTATATGACCACTTGTTTTCAAGGCACAAAATATGGTAGATCCTTACATTCAGGTGAGCCCCTCAAGAGAAATTTTTTAAATATATGGATTTGGTGGATGGAATTCTTTCTTATGGCATTTCTGTGTTATGGCAGGAAGCTAAGAAATATACCGAGCCATACATTGATCGGGTTGCAATGGTGACAAAAACACATTTAGATAAATTACAAGAAAGAAAATGCCAATGCAGTTCTCCTTGTTGCAAGCCAGGTGAGACATATGTACATCTATCCTCTCAAAACCTTGCACATTTCTTTTTCTTTCTGAAGTTTACTCTCTCTGACCACTATGAAATTTGTTTGCCCTCCAACTCATGAACTTCCCATCCTTGGTGAAAATGTGACTTGGTCTGCGATCTCTTGTAAGCCAAAATGACATTATTTAGGATAATTATCAACTTTTATTGTTGTAAGTATCAACTTTTGTCTTGCTTATCCACTTACTTATGTCCATAATTTCAAGGTACGGTGATGTTCTTATAGTGGAAAAACTTATATTTCAATTGCATATTGTTGGAGGCTCTATTCTTATGTATTAAAATTATGTTGTTTTACATTACTATAATCATTCAATAATTGAGTTTACTAATGTTGTTGTGTAGGAGGATAGGGAAAAACTATTTGAAGGAATACTTAAACAGAAATGGAAGATCTTCTCTTGATGATCATCTTCATTAATTCGTTTATGGAGCAGCATAGATTCGATGAGGTGCAAGACTTGCTGGGGAAGATGCATCTGTCCAAAAATGTCTGCTTTCAAGTTCTTTTTGCATTAGAGATTAAATATGTAACATTACAATATATGTTTGTGAGATTGAGAATGTATTGTAGGCTTTTTACATTTTATGACAAAAAAAAACCTCAATTTCAGTTTCATTTTTTCAAGTTATGATTTTTTTTTAATATTTAATTCATGCAGGCACAATTACATTTTAAGTGCCAACATGGCTGGAAATGGTAGTCTGACAACTTTGTCAGAATGTAGGCACAAAACACCCTTTATTTATGCTAACATCATGAGCATAGAACTCAATATTGTGCCCTCTGAGCAATGGTGACGCCCATAGAGGGCACAGACACAAAGATAGTAGCTGCACTGTTGCTATTGGTCTATGAGCACAATTGTTGGTGCTTTTTGGCCTCAAAGGGCACAAATAATTTATTGTGTGCAGTGCTCATTTTTGTTGTAGTGAAAGTTGTACAAAACTTTCGCTGTATTTTATTATTAGGATTTTTCAGTATATTTTGGAGTATCTTGTACTTTCATATTTTGATTGTTAGTGTAAAACGTGAGTCAATGTTTAGAAAGGAAAAAAAGGAATGTAAATAGGGTAAATACTAGAAATCCTTTGTTAAGTAGGATATTGTTTATACCCTTTATTATTTGTTTCCTTATAGAACAAGGATTGTGTATGTATATATTTCAAAAGAAGTAATACAAGTAATTATCCCGTAAAATTCTATTTGGCACCAAAGCCTAGTTGCCGTAACCCTAGAAACTGTAAACCATATTTGTTCTTCCACTGTTGTGCTTGTCTGACGTGGTCGTCGGGCTGTGACTGGTGCACGTATTGCAACATCTTTTTTGCTGCCGTGTTTTTTTGAAACTGTTGGAAGTATTGCAGCATCTTTTGCTGCCGTGCCTTTTGTTTTGAAATTGCGGCAACATTCTGTCTTGTTGCAGTTGCCGTGCCTTTTGTTTTGAAATTACAGCAACATTCTGTCTTGTTGCAGTTGCCGTAAGTTGGGTTTATCAAAATTGTAAGTTTCTTTACTGTTTATAAGTTGAGATGGCGAATTAAGGAGACGACTTTACTTTAATGTTGGAAGGTGGTTCTCGCAAACCAACCAACAATACGGTATTGAGTCCTGTAGTAATTCAGAACGATGCATTTGCTGTACCAAATACTATGAAGTTGAATGGATCAAATTACCCTCTTTGGTCCAAGGTATTGGAGATGCATATTGTTGGACGTGGTAGAAAAGGCTTCGTGACAGGGAGTATTAAGGAACCTGCTGAGGATAGTGCTGAGTATGAGACGTGGGAGATAGGGAATGCAATAATAAAAGGGTGGTTGATCAATTCCATGGAACCGGCTATCAAGGGATTTTTATTCACCCGCGTACTGCTAAAGAAGTTTGGGAGGAGGTGGCTCGGACCTATTATGATGGTTCGGATATCTCTCAAATTTATGAATTAAAGGTTAAGTCGTTCAGGCTTCGTCAAGAGGGCCGCCCGGTTGGTGTGTATTACGCTGACCTTAAGTCCGTCTGGCAGGAGCTAGATCAACGGAGACCAATTAAGATGGAATGTGTTGCCGATCTCAAGACACTTCGAGAAGAAATTCAAATTGATCGTGTGTATGCCTTATTGGCGGGTTTGGATGACATCTTTGATAAAGTACGTAGTGATATTCTACGTACTCAACCGTTACCATCTGTTGAGGAAGTGTTTTCTGTTGTTAGGCATGAAGCACAACGACATGCCACCATGATGGGTGGAAGTAACAACTAAGGGGGGCTGCCGTCCATGGCCATGGTCTCTCGGCCACCTACAACTTCCCGTCCTAACAATTCTTCTAATCAATCTTTCAATTCTCGTCCCTTTACCCGAGAAAACAAAGATGATTTGAAGTGTACTTTATGTGGTCAAACTCGCCATACTGAAGATACATGTTTCACCAAGCATGGTGTACCTGATTAGTTTCCAGAATTTAAGAAAAAACTACATGCCAAGGAACTTGGAGCCGCCGGGTCCAATGGAGGCCTTGCCTCCCTTGCTGCAGTTACACCAACAGCCCAAGAGGCCAGGGATAGCTCAGGTGATCCTAATCAAATTTTGTTGACTCGTACTACTCTTGGTGATTCGTCCTCCAATACAGGTACTATGGGGCATGTTCTCTTAGCCTCTGAAAGTGAGTAACATACAGGTTGGATTCTTGATTCTGGTGCAACCGATCATATGACATATGATAAAAATATGTTTCAATATATGACAATGTCTCACAGGAAAAGCATAGCAACTGCCAATGGGACTCTTGTACCCGTGTGTGGCACGGGCACTGTGCAACTCTCCCCATCTCTCCCGTTACATCGTTGCTTATTTGTTCCGTCTTTGTCCCATCATTTATTATCAATACCATAAGTTACTGAACAATTGGACTGTGTTGTTCTAATGTATCCGTCCTTTTGTCTACTTCAGGATATTCAGACCAATGAGATAATTGGGCGTGACACTAAGAGAGAGGGATTGTACTATGTGGATGACGTCGTTCTTGGCATGGCTAATGCAGTTCGAGTATCACATGATAGTAATTTGCGAGAAGTATGGCTATTGCATCGTCGGTTAAGGCATGCATCTTTTGGATATTTACGGCATATGTTGCCTAGTCTATTTAGTAGAATAAATTATTCAAACTTACATTGTGAAGTATGTATTCTTGCTAAAAGCCATCGTGCTTCGTTTCTTCCTAGTATGAATAAAAGGTCTTTGCCGTTTAAACTTGTGCATTCTGATGTTTGGGGGCCTTATCCAGTTGTTGCTTATTCTGGCATTAAATGGTTTGTTACGTTTGTTGATGATTGTACTCGTATGACTTGGCTATATGTTTTGAAAAATAAAAGTGATGTTGGTATGGTATTTCGTTCTTTCTCTCAGATGATTCAGACACAGTATTCGTCTGTGATTAAAGTACTTCGTTCGACAATGGTGGTGAGTACATTAATTTTGAGTTGTCGGAGTTTCTTCATGATCGAGGCATCCTCCATGAAACGACTTGTCCTCATACCCCGCAACAAAATGGGGTTGCTGAACGTAAAAACCGCCACCTCCTAAAAACAGCTCGTGCTCTTATGATTGGTGCCTCTGTTCCTAAGGTTTTGTGGCCTGAAGCTGTTACTTATGTTGTATATGTGATTAACCGTATGCCATCTCGAGTTCTGGAATTTCAAACACCTCTTCAAGTCCTCACTTAACATGCTCTAGTGGTGTCGACTCATACTCTTGCTCCTCGAGTATTTGGGTGTATGGCTTATGTGCATATTCAGAAAATTCATCGCACAAAGTTGGATCCGTGTGCCCTCCGGTGTGTGTTTGTGGGTTTCTCACCTCACCAAAAAGGCTATAAATGTTATCACCCTGAGACTCAACGTATGGATGTGACCTTTTTTGAATTAGAGTTTTTTTATCCTTCCGGGCATTTATCCTCAGATCACCAGGGGGAGAACGTTCTTGGTGATCTGGAGTGATTGGATCTAGGGGGAGACACCATTTCAAATAACACTAGCACCGAACCTGCTAGTGAATCGGTTTCTGCAGAAAATGTTGAAGTTCATGCCGAACATCAAGAAGTTCCTGTCGAGGAACCGAATACCCCTGCCGAGGAACCAAATACCCAGGAGACTGCCAAATTGACCTCTGAGCAGCCAAGACAGTGTTCTGCCGAGCCCAGTACACAGTGGCAACAGTCACATGCCGAGTCTGCTAATGTGCCCTCATCTCTCTCTAGCTCCAAAGTGTCGCCCAATGCATCTTCTTTGAATATAACCATGGATAATTATGTAATTAATCCAAGTGATAATGTAAATGCATATAGGTTGCCGCAAGACAAAATCGAGGTGTGCCACCTGATAGGTTTTCTCTTGAAGGGAAGGTGAAGTATCCAATAGCCAACTATGTCTCATGTAGTGTTCTTGCTCCGGAATGCCAAACCTTGGTGAACAATATGGAGTCTATAAAAATACCAACTCGAGTGGAGGAAGCTCTAAAGGATCCAAAGTGGGCAAAAGCAATGGATGAGGAAATGTTGGCGTTAAAAAAGAATAATACATGGTAGGTGACGTGTCTACCCAAGGGAAAAATGACAGTTGGATGCCGGTGGGTGTTTACAATTAAATTCAAAGCCGATGGATCGATAGACAGGTACAAAGCAAGGTTGGTAGCTAAAGGATACACTCAAACATATGGTGTAGATTACCAAGAAACTTTCTCTCCGGTTGCCAAGATGAATACGAGGTACGTGTTCTGATTTCTTCAGCTGCCAATCTAGACTGGCCGTTAAAACAGTTTGATGTGAAAAATGCTTTTCTCCATGGAAATTTGGAGGAAGAAGTATATATGGATTTTCCTCCTGGGTATAGTGCTTCTGGGAATACCGGAGTATGTCGGTTGCATAAGTCACTCTATGGACTTAAGCAATCACTTCGTGCGTGGTTTGACAGGTTTACCCAAGTTATGAAAAAGAATGGGTACTTCAGAGTTATTCTGATCACACATTGTTTGTTAAACGAAGACAAGATAAAGTGACAGCCCTAATCATTTATGTAGATAACATGATTATCACTGGAGATGATCACGATGAGATTTTGAAGTTACAGAATAATCTGGCAGCCGAGTTCGAAATGAAAAACCTAGGAGACTTGAAGTATTTCCTTGGAGTTGAAGTTGCTCACTCTTCAAAAGGTATTTTCTTGTCTCAATGTAAGTATGTTTTGGATTTATTAAAGGAATCTGGTATGCTGGGGTGTAAGCCGGTAGACACTCCTATTGTTGAAAAGCATCATCTGTGTTTGGATCCTAATCAGAAGTCAGTTGATAAAGGGAGATATCAAAGACTTGTAGGAAGACTAATTTATTTGGCTCATACACGTCCAGATATCGCCTATGCTGTAAGTGTAGTAAGTCAGTTTATGCATTCACCGAGCGTGGATCATATGGCTGCTGATATGCGTATCCTAGCATATTTGAAATCTGCACAAGGAAAATGAGTTCTGTATGGGAAGCACAGGCATTTGAAGATTGAGGGGTTCACAGATGCTGATTGGGCAGGTAATATCAGTGATATAAGATCTACTTCTAGGTATTTTACTTTCGTATGAGGGAATTTGGTTACATGGCGAAGTAAAAAACAGAAGGTGGTATCACGGTCTTCAGCTGAGGCTGAGTACAGGGGCATGGCCCACGGCATTTGTGAAATTCTTTGGCTTCGAAAACTTCTTTGGAGTCTTGGGTTTAAAACAAATGAGACCGTGAAACTATATTGTGATAACAAGTCAGCGAGAGATATAGCTGATAATCCGGTTCAGCATGATAGGACAAAACATGTAAAGGTTGATCGACATTTCATTAAAGAGAAACTCGAGAAGAAAATTGTGTCTATACCGTTTGTGAAATCGGATGAGTAACTTGCAGATATTCTTACTCATGCGGTGTGTAGTCGAAAGTTTGATGACTCACTTATCAAGTTGGGCATGTGTGACATCTATGCACCAACTTGAAGGGGAGTGTAAAATGTGAGTCAATGTTTAGAAAGGAAAAAAAGAAATGTAAATAGGGTAAATACTAGGAATCCTTTATTAGGTAGGATATTGTCTATACCCTTTAATATTTGTTTCCTTATAGAACAAGGATTGTGTATGTATATATTTCAAAAGAAGTAATACAAGGAATTATCCCGTAAAATTCTATTGTTAGATCTTTGGTCAAAGATACAATGATCAATCTTACTACCAAACATTTTAATATCTTGAATACTCCATAGCATATACAATTTTTTTTCATTATCTATGCTCCAAGTTGCAAGAAATTATCATTGGGGTATCAACGAAATTATGCTCTACTGTTGTTATGCAAGGGCATGCATATTGGTATATGTATCTCGTGTTCAATTGAATGTGAAAGGGAAGTGTTGATGAGAATGAATCTCACTACGTGGATGCACTTTGCATGCGTTTATAAGTAAGTTTGGTTACTTTCTATATTATCAATTGGTTTATAGTGGAACCTTAATTTTCTTCATGGTCTCAGAGCAGATTGTTTTGCATGTTGCGTTGATCATGTGTTAAGCTTAAAAACACATTACATGTGAGGAGGCGTGTCGAGAATGAATTCCACGTTGATAGAAGGAGGGACCTACATGAGCTTATAAGCAATTGAACTATTCTCTATATTGTCAATTGTTTGTATGGTAAAACCTCAACTTTTTTTAAGTTTACCAAAATTGTGACTCATTGAGAGTATTGCTCATTGAGAGTATTGTGGTTAATGGATGTGGTCCATGAATTGATGAACTACACAACATTGGCCCAAAAATGGATTCATGATTAACAGAGTATAATGCTAGAAGAACTAATAGTGCATTTTTGATGATATTATGTTATGTGGTTGTTGACATGAATTAATATAATGATCCATTCGTATGGTGTAGGGTGTTAGGTTATTGCGTTTTTTGATGAAATTAATCATCTGGTTCTTGACGTGCGTGTACTAAATTGTTTATCAATTCTTGTAGACTTCCAACTCATTTGGAGCTAACACTAGAGAAATTTTTCAATGTAACTATTACACAAGATGGTAGATTACATGTCACTAAACAAATGGTGCGATATGTGTGCTAAAAAGTTAATAACTTAAAAAATAAAATTTCTCATCATTCTTATTAAAACACGTGATGTACCACTTGTGTTCCCGTCACAACTAAAAATTTCTCACACTGAGCTAAAAGATTGGAAAGCTAGTCGCTTTTGAAGTTAACTACAGCTTCAACTTCTCTCTTTCAATTAGCTCTAGTCTTTTTATTATGAATTATTTTTACTCCCTAATATGGTTTAGCTTAGATCACAAACATACGTAGAGACGGGATCCTTATTTTAAAAAAAATTAAAAAAATAGGGACACACTCGTAACCATTAGATTTGACTTTAATGAAATTCAGTAGTTGAGATTAAATCACGGGTCACAGAATCTCAACCACAGAATTTCATTAAAGCCAAATCTAACGGTCAATAGGGTATCCCCAATTTTTTGAAAAATTGGGATCCCTTCCCTTAAAGACTTTATATATATACATACAAGCCCTTTAAGGGAAGGGATCCCCATTTATTTTTTCAAAAAATGGGGACACACTCTTGATCCTTAGATTTGGCTTTAATGAAATTTTGTGGTTGAGATTAAATCACAGGCCACAAAATCTCAACCACTGAATTTCATTAAAGTCAAATCTAACGGTCAAGAAGATGTCCCCATTATTAAAAAAAAATGGGAATCCCTCCCCTTAAAGGGTTCCTATATATATATATATATATATATATATATATATATATATATATATATATATGTACGGTCACCATTACTAGCACATCTCCTAACTATAATCTCTCGTTTATATATTAATGACTTTATGCATGCATTGAAATTCGTATTTAAATTTAATTTTCTTTTAGTTTAGCCAAAAAATAAAAGTCACAAATTTTAGAAAATAAAATTTTATCTTTATAATTTTTCTTAGTAATCTTAAATTTACTCATCTATAATTCTCTTCCCTCCTGACTAAACTTAGGTAGCCACTATCCACAAAACTATTTTAGATTGATGTAATAGTATTTTGAGACAAATTTTTTTTTTTTCTGTAATTTTTTTAGATTAAAATAGCTAAACAAAATGACTTAAATAGCTTATTTGGAGATGATCTTAGGCTCTTGAATATGAGAACATCTATGATGCGGCAGTTTCACTACTTGACGATGCGATGATACTCACACAGGACCCCCTTGTATTTGAACTCACCCACTATAAGTTAGTTTCACCCTATTAGTTCTAATGGTATATGCGGTTGACATAGGATCGGTTGGCGGTAAATTTGAAACCCTCTTACTTAAATTTGTGGTAAGTATTTATAGTGAGGGACGTAGAGCTGTCAAGGAATTCTCCCATTCGCACAAGGTCGTAAGCATGGGTTACGTATGACTCGTATTGGCAGTCTATCAATAACATAATAAAAGTATAATAATATCTATACTATCAATACAAGAGAAATATGTTGTCGATACATTGTCAACACGAATCATGCGCAACCTATGCTTACGACGGCCGGGTGCATGAGAGAATTGTGATCAAGTGGATCATTGAAGTGAATGAGGTCTGAAAAGGCCCATTTCATTATGGTTTGGGCACATTGAGTTCTAATCTGACATGGGTTTTCTAAGTTCAAGTCCAAATGACTTGTTTTGAGGATTAACTTCCATTTCCATATTTAATTAGAATTACTTTTACACCATATGATTGTTAGGATAATCTTGCCATGTGCAGGAACCTTCTTTAAATCTTTTAATAAAAGGAGATATTTTTTTCTCACTTTAATCGCTTTTACCTTTACGAGAAAAGCAAATAAAAAATCACTCTCTAATCTAATTTTACAAAGAGAAATGTTAAGGAGATTTTTTTTAAAAGTTAGAGTTTCTATAAACTTTGTCATTCTATTTTTTACATAATATTTTATAACGTCCGCACAAAAATTAATCTTAAAAGTTTGTAAAAAAAAATTCACTTTAAAAATCTCTTTAGTGTTTCCCTTACACAAAGTAAAAAAAATAAAAAATTATCAACCAAAAATAACTTTTCAAGGACTTTAAAAAGTCAATCATAACCTCTGCTGGGTAATGACTTTCCCAAAAACCGCAAATCACGCTCATGATCCAAAGCACAAAAACTAGACTAGTCAACAACAACATTCTCTCATCCTCATTTTACAGCATAAGCGTATGGCTATAGAAGTGTCGTGTGTGAATGATGGAGTTTTCTATAATAGTTTTCAACAAGAATGATACTCTTATCATTTAGTTGTGCTATCTCTCTAATAGAGATGAGACCCACAACGTTGGAGGATTCTATTTTTATTAAAGAGATATTACAAATGATGGACAACTAGTTGGTAAGTATAGCATTACTTTCTAATCAAAATGCCAATTTTTATGCGGCATAATATAGATTAACATCAAAGATGGTTCCTTTCAAATTTGACAATTACTTTAAATTTATTTTAGTGATTAGTAAATGTTTTTCCTCATTTTTATTAATTTTTTGTTTTAAAAAATAATTATTGCAATTATGAAAAGTAAATAACGTAATAAATAATAGTTTAAAATTAACATATATGGATGGAGAAAAAAAATTAAAAAAAAAAAATCAAAGTGCCACATAAGTGTAACATCCCACATCGCCCAAAGCGGACAATATCGTGATCCGGTGAAATCGAGCCCAGGGTGTGATGGAGGCAAGGCCGGGATGTGACATAAGCCTTCAATTTAATGGATAAAATAAAATATATGTTTTTTTTTTTACATATTTCATTATATTGCTTGGGTCTAAATCAAAAGACCTCTTTAATTAACATTGCCATTACTCTAAAAAAATTAACTTTGTCATAATTTCAATCATTAATCTATAAGCACGATTCGTATACTTTATAAATAGCCATTAATTTACGATTAGAAGTGATGAATTTATATTGAATCATGCACATAATCTACTCAATAAATAATCATAATAATTTAATATTAAATTTGATACTCATAGAAAGTCAAACTTAAAACTTGTTAGAAACAACATTTGTCCAAAAACAATCACTGATTTTCCCTCCAATAATCTCTCGTTCGCCACGCCGTTAATAATCACCCCCATCGCTTAAACCCCACTCACACTGAAAACCAAAAAGAATGTTTTGTTTGTCCATCATGGGCTTGTCCCAAATCTCCTATTTAAAGCCTTCGTCTTGCTGCGGAGAACTGCGCTTCAACAATTTCGGAGCTTTCTGCAATGGCTGCCGAAGCGGTTCCGGGTACACCCGGCATAAAAGAAATGAGGTCCGAAGCCGGGACGGAGTTCCGTTTTAGCAATGGTTCGGGTCATGGACATAGAGCTCCCGGGTCCCCCTGTCCGCCGGGGATAAGGAGGGTGAGTTTAAGAGCGGAGATTGATACGTCCCCGCCTTTCGGGTCGGTCGAGGAGGCTGTTACCCGTTTTGGCGGGAAGGGGTCTTGGTTACCATTCTACAAGCTCGGAGAAAACTATGTAAGTCTAGCTTCTTATCTTTCTATATTTAAATTTTGATTACATTGGGAATTTTAGCTTGACAAATTTGTGTAACATATGTTAGAAAAATAAAACAATTTCGAAGATTTTGTGCTATGAGATGTAGAAATTCTCGGTGCAAGACGTTGTTCTTGATAAAGAACATATTTTGTATTTGATAATTTTGGTATTACACAATGTATGTTGATGCATTTTGTAGTGACATGTAGTTTATCGAAACTGTTGCGATACTATACTAATTGTTCATCATTTAATGTTAGTAAAGAATGAACGTTTTTGTCCATACATCATGTCCAGAGAATAACTAATGAGATCTATATACGCATTTCTTCATGTCCTGCTGAATTGTGGTATTTCCACTTCTAGATCATGCTTGCTTCTTGAATTATTCAGTCGTTCAAAAGTCTTTCGGGTGTTCAGTTTGTTTTGATTCAGATTTGATATAACATTGTGATAAGCAGAATGGGGTTGAAGGGTTTGACCTAAAGAAAGTGGAGGAGCAGGCAGCAGAGCTGGAGAAGGATTTGATTGTGAAAGAACTGGAGACACTTGATGTCCTGGAGGAACTGTCAACAACGAAAAGGATCGTGGAAGAGCTAAAGCGCCAGCTGCAGAAAGAGGCGTTGAAATGCTTGACAGTCTTGCCCCCGGATTTCCATTTTGAAGAACACATTTCATCATCCCCTGCCATCAAAGAAATGGACAAGGAAAGTTATAGGACTCCGGGAAATAACCATGAACACATGATGGGAAATTCGAGTCCCTACCCGAATTCTCCTGATCTGATCTTGATGGAGTTGAAGCAAGCAAAATTGAACCTTGGTAAAACAATCAGCGATCTTGGGGTGATTCAGTCTTCTGTCGAATGTTTAAATAAGAAGATGCGAAGCGAGAAAGTGTTACTTGAAAAGACCCAGGAGAGGCTGACTTTGCAGTTTGCAGGGGTGTCGTCGCTGGAGGAGGAGATGAAGAACATTGAAGTGAAGGAACAAATAGGTGTTGATGCAGAAACAGATACTAAGAGCGGCTTTGAGAATTCAGCATTTGTTTCAAGGGAGCATATGCAGTTTAGGAATACACCGGAAACTGTGAACTTTGAAGCATCCGGGGCAATGTCTAGGAATGAGCATGCCACGAACATTATGAAGACTGCTGAAATGAGGTGGATTGCAGCTAAAAAGATGGAAGAAGCGGCAAGGGCAGCAGAGGCCGTTGCTCTTGCTGAAATCAAGGCTTTAACAAGTGGTGGGAGCTCGTCAGGATACGTCCTTCCAGAGCCCGAGAAAATGAGTTTTAGTTCTCAGATGAAATCTCCTCTAAACTCGAAAGCTCAAGAAGCTAAGGGCTTGTTCAAGAAGAAGCTAGTGGATGCCATGCGCCAAATTGATGAAGCTCATACTTCTAAACTGGCTATATTGAGGAAGCTGAAAGAAGCAACAGAAGAGGTTAAACACAGTAAGCAATTCTTGGAGGAGGCTCTGAACAAAGTAGAACTTGCGAATCGAAAGCAACTCGCTGCTGAAGAGGCTCTTCAGAGTTGGGGAACCGAGCATGATCTGAAGGGACAAGCAGCAGCTTATAACATTCGCAACCTAAACAATTTCCAATCACCAGATTATAGCCTGAACTCTCCGATGAACGGGATGAACAAGTCAGCCCTACTAAATGATGGTCCGAAGCCAGTTTTAAGGTCAACATGTTCAATGCGAGATGTACTTAGCAGGAAGCAAGTTCTCCCCGAAGATGTTGTGGCAACAAAGGAAATGGATCGCAGCCAGACTGAAACGCACAGAGGAGCTTTGATTGAAATGCTTCATGCTCTAAGGAAGGATGTAACATTTCCTTCGAAAGTCGAGAAGGATGGAAATGATCAGAAGCCGGTTTTAGCACATAGGAAGAAATTCGGGTTCATCCAGATTTCCCTTCCCTTGTCGAAGCCGAGTAAGAAAAAGATGCAAACTTCGAATGCAGTGTGACAACATTAGATTGATCAACAGTTTCTGTTCAGTTCTTTTGCTCTTTGAGTTATGGTTTTGCTTATGTCAATGTCTTGGAGGTGTTGTTTTATTGTTTGGCAGTCTGTATAGGTGATCTACTAATCTGTATTATACAGTGAGGCTGGATATTTGTTTTACTTTGTTTAATGCATTGGAGTGTAGTTTTTTACTAAAATATTTTGTACGTGTAATTATATAGACATTTCCTCCGACCCTTGTGAAGTGGGAAGCTTTGTTGCCTTGGGGTTGCGCTTTTAGGTCATACTTAAATTCACATGGACTATTGCTATAAATTCATCAGTAGTTAGAGCAGTTCCACCGGGGAACTGATAGGCCAGCACCCAGCCAAAAAAACCAGCCCGACACCTAGGCTATCCACTCCAGCCCAGCATTTTGACTGGCACCCAGCCCAAACTGGTCTTCAGGCTAGCCCAAAATCGACAGAGGTGTGGGCCGGCCCGTATGACGCCATGCTGACACCAGCATGGCTTCG
This sequence comes from Malus domestica, assembly GCF_042453785.1. Taxonomy (NCBI): domain Eukaryota; kingdom Viridiplantae; phylum Streptophyta; class Magnoliopsida; order Rosales; family Rosaceae; genus Malus; species Malus domestica. Next base: position 26,619,341 of record NC_091661.1, read on the forward strand.
GAGGCAAGGGTGGAGCCGGAATCGAAGGCATGAGCTGCTAGAATCTCACCTATGGCGTCGTCGTTGTCGTCATCCCTGTCCTCGATCCTGAACCAGCCGCATTGCGCTCTGCATCTCAAGCTTCAGAGGCCGTGCCGCTTCACTCTGAGGTTCCTCAATTGGGGATCGGAGAAGTCCAGTTTCCAATGCTACAACCACCGCCAGAAGCTACCACCTCAGCCGTAAATGAGGAGTCTTAGCCGTTGTATCTCCAGAAACTTCTCGAATTCCAACACCAATACTTCTCTCTCCGAGCAGTCTGGTGGCCCCAGCCTCCGCCACTTCGTCGCTCAAGCTGCTCTTGCCGGTGCTGAAGCCTAGCCTTAGTGAGTCCACAGTTCACACCCACACACAGTGTCTTTCAATGTTTTTCTTAATTTTTTAGGAATTTATGCAATGATTCGAATTGGGTTGTCTTAGAGAGGCTTAAAGTAATGATCTTTGATGTACAATCTACGAAAAGGATGGTGGCGGTGATGATGATGAAGGTGGCGATGGTAAGGGAGGAGAAGGGTCATTTCATCTCATAGAAAGGAGTGGGGATTGACGGCATGGATGCTCCGGTCTGCTTTATTGGAGGAGCATTTTTTGGGAGTTCAGAAACTGTAAAGTTATAAATTAAAACTCAAATTATTAATTTTTATTATTTTATAATAAAAATTAATAATATTTTAATAAAATTGACTAGGCTATTTAGTTTTAGGGGTGAAGATGCAGTTGGTCTATTACTGTTCATTAGGGTCTATCATTGTTCACTGAGTGGATAAATGCGCTGGATGTTGGCGCATTTGTGTTAAGGGTGGAACTGCTCTTAGCTATGCTTGGATTTATATAGATGGCATGTTTACTTACCAGGATTGAGGAAGTAAATCAGAAAGCTTATGAACAAAGAAAGTAATGTATGCGAATCATATCAACTAGTCCTCCTAGGTTATTCTGCTTCTCAATTTTTAGTATTTGATTACTAATTTTAAGGTGAGACTCACACGTTGATTTTTTAGGTGCTTAGTAAACGTGACAGAAGTTAAGAATTTGAATAATCATTTTTCATACTGTAGTAAGGAAAAATGCCAAGAGGTAATTTTTACAAATCGAGTTTCATCCTTATTTTACATGTCATTAATAATCAAAGACACACATCCACTATATAAGGATAAAATATGATGACACATTCTTCACAAGTTTCTCATTTGTGACCCAACACGAGTGTATAGGGATGCAAACGTATATCCTCGAAGAGCCAAGCTTTTTGGAATCCACCATAGTTTAGTTTAAATAAAACCCAAAGATTGTTTGATTAATTCCGAATTGATACATTATATTGTACCATATTAATATTTTATTGGGAGTCAAATGGCTTAAATAAGCTTAATCACCCTGGGAAAACCATGAAGTCTTAGGGAATTGAAAACGAATCAAACGTAAAATGAAAAGTCTGATTTCATTACAAACTTTAAATATTGTTTTGGAAGCTGAAACGACCTCAGATAGCTAAAATTTACCATACATCACAACATAATTGTGTGTTTGAACGGGGACTACGCGCTCTTTTCGAAAAGGTATCATGGACCATAAACGGAGCTCGAACGCCAAATCTGTAAACTTCCGTTACGTCCTTTTGTCTTCCTTTAGTCCAATTTGTCTTCAATTCATTCAGCCATTTGTTGTACATCAATTTTGCAAGTGAAAAAACAAGTTGCTATTGTCACTTCGAACATGATCCAAGTCCAAAATTTTCAAAACACCAATAACAAATTCATAGAAGTTTCAATTTTTTTAAAGGGTAAATTACACAAAATTACTTCAATTATGGGTCAAACCACAATCTCATACCTCATGTTTTAAAAGTTATAATGTCATACCTCATCTTACAAATTAGTTTCAATGTCAGACTTCCGTTAGTTTTTTGTTTACCAACCCATCACCCTCACCTATTTTGACGCCGTGAAGGCGTTTGAACATCCATCATCAACCTCCTTCCCCTTTCCGTCCATCCCCCACCCCTTCACCAGAAAGGTGTTCAAACAAATGTGAAGGTAGAAGAACCTGGAGTTCGAATCAAAAGAGAGGAAATAATTGAGTTTCAATCACCACATCCACATACACTGTCGACCAGAAAACCACCATCGCCAGCCGACATGTCACATCCCGGGTCCATCACATCCTGGACTTGCCTCCGCCGTAGCACGATATTGTCCGTCTTGGGCCTCGATCACGCCCTCACGGTTTTGTTTATGGGAATTCACACAAAAATTTCCCAGTGGATCACCCATCCTGGAATTACTCTCAAGCGATCTCGCTTTACTTCGGAGTTCCTATGGAACCCGAAGCCAGTGAGTACCCAAAATGCCTCGTGCTATAGGAGATGGACATGAATATATAAGGCATATATGATCCACTCCCTTGAACGATGTGGGATCTAACACGACCCTACCAGATCTCGAAATCCTTATCTTCGTTGAGTTCTTGATATACTCCGACAACGTCACGAAGAGAAGTAATTTTGAATCTAAGATGAACTCTAATTTGATTGAGTTGTAAATTTAAATTTATATCCTTTGATTCATTATTTGAAGATTTTCTATATTTTAATGGTTTTCACGTGGTGGGTCAAGTGGAGTTTGTTGTAAAATGTTAGTTTGCTTTGTTTTTCTGAATTTTTTGGGTGGTGGGTTGGGGAAGATTTTTATTGTTGATCTGCGTTTAAGTTTGCAGGTCACGTTCATGTTGATTTGGGTGGAGGGAGGGGACGGGAGGAAGGGAAAAGAGGACGTGGGTCCCACACTCTTTTACAAAAATATTTAAATGATTTTGTTTTTAAATTTAATTATTTTTTTAATCCAATTGGATTAGGTAGCGATGTTAGCTTCAAACCATCTCAGCATTTAACAGAAAAATTGACATAAAAACTAACGGAAGTTTGACATTAAAATAAATTTGTAAGATGAGATATAACATTATAACTTTTAAAATATAAGATATAAGATTATAATTCGACTCATAATTAAAGTAGTTTTTGTGTAAATTACCTTTCTTTAAATTATGAAGGGAATTGCGCTTTAGATTGTCACCTGTCATTAAAAATCATTGTGCGCCATGCTGTCATTTCCACTTTTGCGTGCATTCTAATGTTACAGCGGGAAAAGTGCTTTACCCTTTTAAATTTTACAGCAACCCCGCCCGCCAAAAATCCGCGCGCAAGTTAGCAATCCACATAGAACCACACTACCGTGCGCCCCAGGGACCAGACTACGTCGGCATAGTGGGGAAAAATTACGTGGATTGGCCCGCAAAATGCATAATCATGTGCGCACTTAACAACCGGCGCATCTTAGCTAGTTACACCCGTCCTTTGGTCTTCCACTAATTTACGCGAGTCCTATAAATTAGCTGCAAATTTTACGTTAAAAAAGTTGCAGAGTTGAAGAGCGGTCCTTCAATGGCGAATCCGAGGACCCGGAAGAGGGTTCGTCCAATCCCTCGAGCTCCCGACGGAAGTGCCTTTCAAAAGTGGTGTGCCATAAAATGCAATTTTTTTTTGCGTTTAATTAAATTTTGAAATTTTTTTCATAATTTAATTTGGATAATGTTTTGGGATTTTGATCATTACGTTTGTAGCAATTCCTGTGGAGCTTCAGTGCCCATTGCTTTGGCTGGGATGCACGACTGTGAAATCAACGAGAAGGTGAAGAGGTTTAAAGGCGTAAGCGTGGATGTTAAGAAACAGAGCATTTGGGAGCAGCTCGTAGTCATTGCCCCTTTTCATTTCTTCATGTGAGTTTTTATTTTCATTTTTTTATGAAGTTGTTTAATTTCTTGATTCTGTTATTTATTCTGTCTCGGTTGATTTAGGGGTTGTTTGAAAGTGTTTTTAGTATAATTAAAAGTGGGTTTAGACAAATAAAAGTACTTATGGCAATGCTTTAAAGCAAGGTTAAAGGTATGTGATTGTTTTTGTTTATACTCTTTTGCTAGAAGTAATTTCATGTTGAAATTGGTGTCAAAATATTACGAGTGCTTCTTGACAAAGCACTTGAGTGTGCTTCGTGCTTTCTGAAAGTTGGATGTTTTTTCAGGAATTGCTTATGGTCTAGTAGCACTTTTAAATTTTCTGCCAAACGTAGCCATAAGCATTTTTGGTTGTTATATAGGACCTTTAGCACTTGCTGTGAAAAGCGCCTAGCAAGTGCTTTTTTAGGAAGCAATTTCAATTGCTTCTCTAGACACCACTTGAACTTTTATTGAAATTGTTGATGTACTTCTATTAAATAAGTGCATCTAGTAACAGTGCTTATGGACATAAGTGCTTTCTAAATCCTAATTTTATGAGTTTATCAGGAAAGAATTTACCAAGACGAGCAAGGCTGAAAATTGGGTTGCCATTAATAGAGAAGGGTTCGAGGCATGGAAGAACATGTCCGAGAAGGTAAAGATCGGATCTTTAATCTTTATGAGCCATACCCAGTTGTTATGCTATGAACTTAATGTGTTTTACCATGTACATTCGGAATTTTGTTTTGTTAGGAGAGGCAACCGTATGTTGCAGAAGCTGAAAAGATTGACAAGGCTTACCAGAAAGCTTTGCTTGAAGAAGAAAATGATAAACTTGGGGTAAATCAATGTTAAATACGTATATGCCTGGTTTTTGTGTTTTGAATTCATTGATATGAAGTTTCCAACTGTTTGTGTGGAAATCGAAACCAATGGCAGTGCGTGATTGGTTCACACAATGCTACGCGAGGAAATGAAACCAATGACAATGCGTGATTGGTTTGAGATATTTCCACAATGACATTCCCGTTTTATGCGTTTGCATATCTACCTTCACTGAATGAGTAGTTTCATCTTGCAGGTAGATGATGAGGCAGATTCAGCCGCGGCCACTGGGAACAATGGGAAGGCTGGTGAGGTATGTTTGCTTCTTCAAGGCTCAGAATAAAATTGTGGTTTACTCGGTACTGGTTGGTTGGGTTAAACTTTAATCACCATCTATCTAGTTCTGATTGTTTATGGATGGGATGGGACACAGTTTTATGAAGACTACGAGAATTCTGACGGCTCTGATGTATTTTGGGATTACTCTGCTACGACTGGGTCTTGGCACACCTACCATGGGTCTCTCTCTATGTCCAAAATGTGTGTTTACGTTTGGAATTGGATAATAGTGATTTTCACACTTCGAGTTCTCTTTTGACTTATTCAAACCAAATACTGGAGAAAAAGAGAATAGTATTGGAGGAGAAATTGAGTGCGAAAATCACTTACCAATTTTATTGTTCTCTTTTCGTATTCTGTATTGCCCTGCTAATTTCCTATCCTTATTTGCCTCTTGAAACAGGCCTATGGTGCATGAGTGCACCTCATGAAACAGGAAAATGGTGCATGGTTTTTTAGTCCGCGGGTCTGTGGTCGCCAGTAGAGGTGGAAAATTAAACCATTGAGTTGTTAATGGGTATTTGTTAAGATTTGTTTAATTTGATAACCCTATAACATAAGGGTGAGACGGATAGTGATGATGATGGTGTAAAGTGAAAGAAAATTAAATGGGTCTTAATTGGTATCTATTAACAACTTAATAGATTGATTTGACACCTTTAGTCTCGAGGACAACAAACTCTGGGCCGGTTTTTGAGAACTCCAAAGCTAAGAAATTACGTTTTTTAGCTGATCATTTTTTGGGGTAACATAAGCATCTGGCTATTGTATAGTACCAAAAGGGTAGTTATTTTCCAATGTAAAGTTGAAAAAGTTTTACTTTATGATGTGAAATACTTGAGACCTCGGCATTTTGGGTTTATATTATGGTTTAAAGAATGTTTACATTATCGTATTTACGCCTTCATTTGCTATATAATTTATGTAATATGTTGTGTTTTCTCTTTTTTTTTTCTTCAACGTCGAGAGAAATAGAGACTGATATGGTATAGGTAATTTATTTCCCTTGGTGCAAGAAAAATCTTCAATTCAAGGGTTGGATTAGTTTACAATCTTTTTAGATGGAAGGGGGTTAGAAGCATGCTTTACCAAGATTCAACCTACTTCCATTCCCAACAAGCCTTGTTCTATTCTCCCACGCTATATGGTAAATATTTAACATTTCATTTTAAAATCACGCACGTAAAATTCCATTTTAATTTAATTTTTTAACTATATTAAACTATTTTAATCTACCAAACGAAGTTTCGTAAGCAGAGGTAGTATAATTTTGATGTACTAAAAAATATTGATATACTAAAAAATTGCCTATTGTATGGTTTAGTCAAATTCTATTTCATTTTAGTATAAAAATATTGATGTACTAAAAAAATAAAATTTTGGAAAAATGAGTATAAAAGAGAAGAAAATAGAAGAAAGAAAAATTAAAATGTAGTTAGAGATATTCTCTTTTGAACAGAGTTTGGTGGTTGAAAAATCAGCAGCAGCTCCTGCTGCTAATAAATCACAGGTGGACACGTGTCCAAGTAATTGATTTTATAATCACAACTTGAACACGTGACCACTAGTGATTCAGTTGATTTTTTTTTCAACAGTCAAGCTCCGTTCCTATGGAAAAATCAAGGTTTTTCTGAAATCACGTGATTCCCACGGAAAGAAGCAACTTATGGTCACGTGGACTCCATATCAATCTCACACCGACCCTCCCACCCAACAACAAAAATGATTTGTCATAATTATGCCCAAAATACAAGATAATTACATTAAATTAAATTAAAAATACTAAAATAAACAATAAAAATTGTAAGTACAGCAAAAGCTTGTACAAACGTCTCTGTATTCGTCTCTGATGGACTATGCCTGCAGCAGTTTCAGAAGCTCGTCTCTGCTCCTTCCATGGCGATCCCCGTCTCCTCACCTGCACACTTCCTTCGCTTGCAAGCTCAAATTTATGGTAAGCCCTTCTCTTTCTCTCGTAATTTTTTGCTGTATTTTTTGTTGTTAATTGCTTCAATTTCACAGAAACTGAAGCGTTTGGACATGGCGAAGCATCAAAGAGTGGTCAGGAGTTCTTGTGGGTTCAACGAACATGGCTCCGTCAACGGGTTTCCGGTCATACCCAACAAGCTTTTCATGCAGGAGGTAATGATTTCTCATGCCCCTTTTCATATTTTCTTTATTTGTTGGGGTTTTTTGTGTTTTATGTGGGTTATAAAGCTTGAAAATTTTCGGTTTTGAATTGCAGTTTTGCTTGAATTTTCAATTTTTATGTTAATTGGAAACCAGAGCTTCTGGGTTTTGATTATTTTCCATTTTTAACAAATTTTTGGGTGGTAATTTTGATGAATTTATGTTTTTCCTCTTTTCGGTGTTTTTAGGCGATTGGAGCTGAATATGGAGAAGGTTTTGAAACTTTTAGACCAGATGGACCTCTTAAGGTTGATGTGGTAAGTAATTTATGGAGCTATATGTAAAGTACTCAAATTGTTTTTTGTGTTCTGTGAAATTTAATTTACTTGTTATACTTTCTGCTGCTAGACTTACTATTGTTAATTCTTATTCCGAGTAGGATTTTTTGAACGACAGACTGCAAGAAGGTTTTCTTAAACGAATACGATATGCCATGAAACCAGATGAAGCTTATGGTCTAATATTCTCTTTTGACAATGTCGTGGTAAGTTTCTATAACGCTCATTGGTTATACGTTTCAGGTTCTGATGTCTGGAAATGAAAATGTAATGAAGTGTGGAAAATCATATTTATGACATCTTACGGATCAAGAATAAACTTTAAATGTGAAATTATTGAAAAGTGATCTGATTGCGTAAAATATGTGTTTCAGGCTGATACTCGAACTTTGAAATTAAATTCTTGGAAGCAGCTTGCCTCGGAAGAGGGTACATCTCCATTTCTTCTCTTAAATAGCCCATTGCATGGCTTTCGATTGATTCTCAATATTGGATCATATGTTGAACTGGTAGATGCTGATTCGTGTGATTCTAAAACCTTTTTTTCGTTCCCTAAAATTTTGACTCTTGGTCAGGAAAGGAAATTCCCGAAGATGCAGCTTTGCAAAGACGGATGCTTTATGCAGGTGCTGATCATGTGTTGCATAAGGTTTGGGATTAGTGTACATTTCAGGAATTTTTGTTTGATTGTATTTATCTATTTCTACTCTAATAAAAATTACGATTATTTCCGATGAAATCTGAACCATCAATTCTTGACACTTATATGAATAACTCACAAGTTTCCAAAAACATTCAGCTTTTACTCTGGGACAAAGCAGACGGAGAGCTGGATAGGTTGGCTTTAAAGTTTTCACAATTATACTGTGATAATCTTCTCAGGGTGAGTGCTAAGCCACTTGTAACTTATTTGAGGGGGTTCAGTTTGTCTCATGGATGCAACAATCTTACTCACCTTTTCTTGTTTTTCAGCTTAGTGAACCCGTGGAGGGGCTCAAAGAGTGGTTAGATGCTGTATCCACAGCTCGTATCCCTTGTGCTGTAGTTTCAAGTCTTGATAGGAGAAACATGACAGAAGCCCTAGAACGAATGGGTCTCAAGAAGTATTTTCAGGTTGGTGTGCTTTTGACTTACACTAATGTTTCTTTGAAATTTACCGTTGGGTTGAATGCTTTCATAATCATAGACCATCACACCTTTCATTTGTTGTTTTTCATTGAGATGTAAATGATAAACTCAGAATCATTCATGTGTTTTTGTTGATTCGACTTTTATCAACGATTTCCTCTTTGTGCGGATACAGGCAATTGTGACAGAGGAAGATGGAATGGATTCGATAGCTCATAGGTTTCTTTCAGCAGCTGTGAAGGTATTGTATGCAACTTGCTATTATTAATTTACAATTATGGATTGCAAGTGTCACTCTTGAATTGGAAGGTTGGATCATCACTTAAGGCAAGCTTGCACGTCTGGAGTCGTTCTGTCTGTATTTATATGTTCAAATGTTATCGTGTAGGATAAAAAAATTGTGTAATCAATTTATTCTCTGGTTTCATTCTCTGACTCTGACCAAATGCATTCTACTCCTTGCAGCTGGATCGGAAGCCATCCAAGTGCGTTGTGTTCGAGGATGAACCTAGGGGTATAACCGCTGCTCACAACTGTACAATGATGGCTGTGGCACTGATTGGCGCCCACCCTGCGTATGCATTCTCATCCTCTTCTCCCTTGATAGCGCTGTTTATCCTTCTGATATAAAAGTTTTATCAAATAACTCGTGCATCTAATGTGCATACATGTTAAGTACACCTTTATCTACGTTCAAAGGCATGGCACTGTATACTCTGAGATTGATTGAGATCGACGGTGGCACATGCAGGTATGACCTGGTGCAGGCTGATCTTGCAGTTGCTAGCTTTAACGAACTTTCCGTGATCAATCTTAGAAGACTATTTGCGAACAAGGGTTCTACATTCATGGACTTGCAGAAGCAGGTTATAGAGAAATCTCCACCGAAGAGGAAGCTTACTGTAGATACTATTTTCTGATTCATTTTTTCCCTTTTGTAATTCATCCTCTCTACCTCTCACCCACTTGTAATCTAGAAGCCGATCATCTTGTTTTCCTTGGTTTGTAATTGATCTCATAAGTTTGTTTGTGTTCTTGATATACGAACTTCTTACAGTGAAAAATCAAAGAAACTCTGATCAAAGTCCCATGGTTCAAGTAGATGTTGGTTGGACGAATTGGCCAAAGCAGTATGCTCGCAGCTTTGTATCCAAGTTTGAATCTTATAGATTAGATAAATCAAATCTCCAATAAAAGATGCAATTTCTAGCATAAGAGCAAACTACATGTGGTTCCCATTAAACATTGATTTGTGCCCTTGACTAATTCTATATGTAGGAGATTCCAAGTTCGATTCTCATTTTTTAATATCGGAAATGGTTTCAAGTTTTATTTGCTTTCTCCTACCTATCAAAAGAAGGAGAAACAATGAAAAAGACTTACATAGAGCATGTAAGCGGAACCGAGACATTCCGGTCTAATTATTAATGTTATATGTTAATCTTACTCCATGTTGCATTGTATTATTGGATCGGAATGCTAGTGTGTAGATATACTTGGTCTCCGTAAGTTGTTCTAGAAAACAACCGTGTCTGTTGCTTGAGTTAATTGTCAATGGATAAGATTGGGGTCCCAGTCTCCCTTATCCTTTATCGAGCGTAGACAAACGGCATGTCGCAATACACATACGACAATCGTCGAAGATATTTTAATTTCGTTACCGTTGACCGTTGAAGCACTCACCGCTGTGAAATTTATTTATTTATTTTTTTTAACCGGTGTGAAATTTCCCCTTATCGTTATTGTCATCCACCTCTGACAGACTTCCTCTCCCTTCTTCTCCGCCTTCGCTGAGAGAGCTTCGGATTAGAGAGAGACTTCCAATTCAATTCCTCCTTCGCATCCGAACATGGCTTGCATTCACAGCTACGGCTCCATAGCTTCCATCTCTCTTCCCACCTCCCCTTCCTTCTCGCCAAGATCCAGATGCGCCTACAAGCCTCGCTTTCTCTGCGCCCTCGGAGGTATTTACAAAACGATGTCGTTGCTTAATTTGGAGCTTTCGACTATTGGATTCTGTGGGAAATGGTCTGATTGGTGTTGGGTGTTTTCTAATTTGGGGTCTTTATGTAATATACGGTGTCGTTTCTGTGCTTAATATGAACTTTGAAGCTTACCCCAACTGGTTTATGTGGGATATGGTGTAATTGATGTTGGGTTTGCTCCAATTTGGGATCTTTGTTTAATACTTAATCGTGTACTTAATATGCTTGCTAATCAAGTTTGATAGTGCCCACGTGCTTGTTTTGAAGCTACTCCAGCTGGGTTTTGTGGGATATTGTCAAATTGATGTTGAGTGTGTTCAAATTTGCGTTCTTTATTTAGCACAAATTCTGCTTAATTATTTGCTAATAAGTTTGATAATGCCCAATGTCTAATTGTGTGGTTCATTTCAGGGAGTGTGGCAGAACCCCAAGTTGCCTCCGTTGCCGAGCCGCTTTTGCTCAATGCAGTTCGCGGGGACGATGTTGAGAGACCCCCAGTTTGGCTCATGAGGCAAGCAGGGAGGTACATGAAGGCAGGTTTATGCATATATCGATTACCATCTCATTCGCTCTGAATTAGTTCTGGTTTAGTGTAAATTGGCCTACTAACTTATTTAAGCATTTTGATATGACAGAGTTACCAAACTCTCTGCGAGAGGTACCCTTCGTTTCGAGAAAGATCCGAAAATGTTGACCTCATTGTCGAAATTTCGCTACAGCCCTGGAAGGTCTTCAAGCCTGATGGTGTAAGATGTCACTCTGGGATTCAGTGTTGGTGGTTTTCCAGTTTAGCCACTTACCTGTTATAATCTTGTTATCCCTTCCGTTGGGTTGCTCGTTTCCTTTTTCTCACAAGTCTCCCCATGTGTTGTGACAGGTCATTTTGTTCTCAGATATTCTAACGCCTCTTTCCGGGATGAATATACCATTTGACATTGTAAAAGGTAAGGGTCCTGTAATATTCGATCCTCTGTATACTGCTGATGATGTTGATCAAGTAAGAGAGTTTGTTCCACAAGAATCAGTTCCATATGTTGGGGAAGCGTTGACAATCTTGCGAAAAGAGGTCTAACATTTCTCTACTTATTCTGTTTCAACTTTGAATATCTTTTTCATTTCATCCTAAACTTGGAATAGTTGCATGTATAATTCGCTAAAAGTAGTACCTTGCCGCTATGGTGCCAATAATATTGCTATAAAAGGAAGCAAAAAGAGGGGAATATATCACATGAAATTTGGAAGCTAAGACCTGAATTACAAAAGTGTCAAGGGATTCATTCGAGTCCTTACGATATTATGTTAGTCTGCGGGGACCTCAGTAATATGACACTGCATACCATGGTTATGATTCCTAAATGCTATCAGCCACCTTTTGAAGCTTAATAGAGTTTGATATTGGATGTGATTTGAGAATGATTTCTCTGCTTGAGCCTGCATCATAACCTTTGGTATCCTCACTGATACGGTGATATCTTTACTTTTCCAGGTAGATAATAAGGCAGCAGTGCTAGGTTTTGTTGGGGCTCCTTTTACCCTAGCATCGTATGTAGTGGAAGGTGGTTCATCAAAGCATTTCTCAAAGATAAAGAGATTAGCCTTCTCTCAACCAAAGGTAACTCTAGTGCTGCCTATATCTGGTGTACGCAACTTTATGGGGTGTTAGTCGTAAATGCAACATTAAAAATGTGTTTAGTGGTCTTTCATAGTGGTACAACATTGACTGGGGCTTATTGTATTGAGGGTTATCAATGGTTGCAGCATTTTCTGTTTGGGTTGCTTTTTGTTGTGTGACTGGAGGTCTGAAATTAGATGCAAGTTGTTCCCACATTTATTTTTCAATCTTGTCTTCTAACTTGTTAATATCATGGTTACATACATTGAGAGTGCCAATAAGTATGGTCCTTTAGCAATTGGTTGCTAGTTCCTAGGCTATTCCCACCTTCGTTTCAAACCCATTTTGCGACTTATCATTAATATATTTGATGTTTTCTGGGAGTGTTACATTGTTAACAAAGGTGTGAATATCCTTCTTATCATTCTTGTTTGGTTTTTAACGTGGGACGCTTCCTGCTGGTATATGCCAACTTTGCTGACCTTTGGTTCTTTCCTCAGGTCCTCCATGCATTACTTCAGAAATTTACAACTTCAATGACAAAGTATATTCGATACCAAGCTGATAATGGAGCTCAAGCCGTTCAGATCTTTGACTCATGGGCCACAGAACTCAGCCCTGTGGATTTTGAGGAATTCAGTCTGCCATACTTGAAGCAAATCGTGGATGCTGTGAAAGAGACCCATCCAGTTCTCCCCTTAATCCTTTACGCAAGTGGATCCGGGGGTTTGCTTGAGAGGCTAGCTTTGACCGGTGTTGATGTAGTTAGCTTGGACTGGACAGTTGATATGGCGGAAGGTAGAAGGCGACTGGGACCAAATATAGCAGTTCAAGGTAATGTGGATCCCGGTGTTCTTTTTGGTTCAAAAGAATTCATCACCAGCAGAATAAACGATACGGTGAGGAAAGCCGGTAGAGGAAAACATATTTTGAATCTTGGCCACGGCATTGTAGTAGGTACACCTGAGGAGAATGTTGCCCATTTCTTTGAGGTTGCTAAAGATATCAGATATTGAAAATACATTTAGCTTGAATTGATTTCCTCTTTAGTTGAGCTCTTTCCTTTGTAATTTTTGTTCCCATTTTAGTCCTTGTCAATTATTTGCTTAATTAATACAGGTCTTTGTTTCTTCAAAAAAAAAAAAAATGAAAAGAAAATACTGCTCTTTGTAATTTGTTGAAGACTTGATGGGCGACCATGGAAAGTCGATTGCGATATTTATCTTTCTGCAACTCCTTGAGCATGTTGCTCATTTTTTACCGAAAAGTCACAGGTTCGAGTCGTAAAAACAGCCTCTTTGCAAAGCAAGAGTAAAGTTGTGTATGATAGACGTTCTCTCCACTCACCCCCCACCCACAAAACCCCCCGCCCACTCCCCAACTGACCCTTGCAAAGCGGAATCCTTGTTGGCTTGGCTCGCCCTTTTTAACTCCTTGAGTAGGGCCCTCAATTAGTATTTGGTCTTAAATTATGGCTTTAATAATTAGTGTAGGAAAAATCATACATTGCATTTTCAACGCATATAGGCGAGCTCTCATTTTCTGGGATTCTGGATGGAGAAGATATTTTCTTATTTCGTCTGTAAGCATGTGTTCACCAACCAACCTTGTCCCAGAAAATGATGAATTTGTTCGTACATCTATTGTACAATAAAATTAGAATAATTAGCACCTGCTTAAATTGTTTGGTGTTTTATTTTCTTGGCGAATAATTTAGTGCAAACATGTTAGGTTAACTACTTAATGCTATGGACCAACCTTTCGCTTTTCCTTTTATCTGATTAATTGGGAGAGAGATTCAAACATCAGGCATCTTCGATATTGGAAAGAAAATTATCACTGGACTAAAACCTAGTTGGTTTTCGCTTTTCCTTCTTAGGCTCTTGTTTTTCTTGTTGGTAAGTTGGTGTGTGCTTATTTTTGAAACTATTGGAATAACTAACAAGTCGCTCTTTATACAACGGTAATGAAAAAGGTAAAATCAAACACGGGATCTTGAATATAGAGTAATTGTTCTTAATCACTCGCACTACGGTTCCTTATAATAACTAATAAACTACTGAGACTAGCATTGCAAAATTGTCAAAGTTTGATACCATGGGGCATGAGCATGCATGATGCATGCCTGTTTCTTGCTAGCTAGGTTGGTCCACGAGAATATCAACAATTAGTCTTAAACCTAATTAAGCATAAACCTAGCAACCATCGAATCTTACCGTCACTAGTCACTAGTCACTAATCACTAATCACTGATCACAACCCAACATCTGATCATTCCAATTTATCACCTATGGCCCACTTCCCATCAATATACGATTCTTCGTAATCTTAACAATTCACAAACAAACTGATATTTGAATAGAAGACTTGTAGATCTCGAACAAAATTTTTATAGCTTAAGTATTTAAGAGCGTATATTCATGCACCTAATGTTATATGTATTAAAATCCCATATCTCTCAACTTGCCTTGTATAAAAAGAAATAATAACCCTTGGGCCTCGACTAAACTGTTACAATTTGGTTGGTGTGTCCAACTAAGGTACAGGGGCATGCTGACAAAGGTCGATTGACCTTCCTTAACAACGACAATTCGAATTTAGTGGAAAATAATACAAACAGCCGTAACGTACATATATATATACAACTATACACACTGCTTTCTGTATCCCTATTTCTCCTCTTATTTTCTCTCTTTTCTCCTTCCAACGTTCAGATCTTCTGGACTCTGTGTTCTCCTAAAAAAGGTAATCCCTTTACTTTACTTTTCTTTTTTTCCTTTAATTTTCTTATTTTTCTCTTTGACTGCTTTAACTTTGTAAAAATTATGTGTGACCATATTCAAATATTGACGTTGTCACATGTTCTTTGAATCAGATAGATAACGGGTTTTTCTTTTGGAAATTTTTAGCAAGATACAGCAACTGAGGATGCAAAACAGATGTGTTTTTTCTTTCATTATTCAAGCCTCTGAAGTAGAACTCAATCTGGCCTGCTTCCCTTGTAATTTGTTCTCGATGAGGCTGGATCCTAAACACACTGTGAAGTTGAGATCAGGTTCGTACAAATGCAAATTGAAGCTGCAAAAGGAATTTCTGTCCCGTTGAAAGCGCCCAAAGGACTCCTGCCCTGTGAGTAAAATTCTCATAGTAGCATAATTTCTAGCAATAAATTTAGCGTTGCTGTTGTTGTTGTTGATGTGGATTAGGTTTAGGGTTTAAGATTTTAAAATGGAAAATAAGGGCAAGATTTTGATGCAAAAATATGAGATTGGGAGAATGTTAGGGCAAGGAAACTTTGCTAAAGTTTATCATGCAAGAAACCTCCAAACTGGCCATAGCGTGGCGATTAAGGTAATTAACAAAGAAAAGGTTCTGAAAGTTGGACTAATTGATCAAACAAAAAGAGAGATTTCTGTTATGAGACTCGTTAAACACCCGAATATAGTGCAACTTTTTGAGGTCATGGCTACGAAAACCAAGATTTATTTTGTTTTAGAGTATGTCAAAGGCGGCGAGCTTTTCCACAAGGTGTCGAAAGGGAGGCTCAAGGAGGAAATGGCAAGGAAGTACTTTCAGCAGCTGATCAGCGCTGTGGATTTCTGCCACAGCAGAGGTGTTTACCACCGCGATTTGAAGCCTGAGAACTTGCTGCTGGACGAAAATGGAACGCTGAAGGTGTCGGATTTTGGGTTGAGTGCGCTTGCGGAATCCAACAGGCAAGATGGTCTTTTGCACACAACTTGTGGAACTCCTGCTTATGTAGCTCCTGAAGTTGTGGGGAGAAAAGCATATGATGGGGCAAAAGCTGACATTTGGTCTTGTGGTGTGATTTTGTACGTGCTTTTGGCCGGTTATCTGCCGTTTCATGGAACAAATCTGATACAAATGTATAGGAAAATTGGAAGAGCAGATTACGAATGCCCTAAGTGGTTTTCGAATGAAGCGCGACGGCTACTCTCTAAAATCCTCAACCCTAACCCTAGTAAAAGGATTTTCATTTCAAACATAATGCAAAATCCCTGGTTTAGCAAGGGGTTCAACTCCAAACCAATTGCAACTATAACAGAAGTCGGAAGCCAGGGTTTTTCGGACGTTGATCAGATTACTGAGCTGGCAAAGCAGCAAGAGTTGGCTAGACCTAGACCTACATATTTAAATGCTTTTGATATCATCTCTCTTTCTGGTGGATTTGATTTGTCTGGCTTGTTTATGGGACAGGAACAAGATGTGAAAAAAGAAGTGAAGTTCACATCTGTGCAATCTGCCTCATCAATTGTATCCAAGCTGGAGAACATTGCTCATCATTTGAAGTTGAAAGTCAAGAAAGATGGAGGGTTACTGAAATTCGAGAAATCTGATAACGGAAGGAAGGGTGCATTGGCAATAGAGGCTGAGATTTTTGAGTTCACTTCATCTTTTCATTTAGTTCGTCGTACCCAGTGCACAAGGCTCCCGCTTTACGCAGGGTCTGGGAGAGGTGAATGTCGGCTAGCCTTACCCCCATTTATGGAGAGGCTGCTCCCAATCATCTTTTCATTTAGTTGAGATGAAGAAATCCAAAGGCGACACATTGGAATTTAGGAAGGTGTTGGAAGATGATATAAGACCAGCTCTCAAGGATGTTGTGTGGACATGGCACGGTGAGCAGAAACAAGAACAAGAACAAAAACAGCATATGCATTATTCTTCCTAAGTCTGCACATCTCATACTTGAATGATCTGAAGCTTTTCTAATTTAAACTATTGTTTGATGAATTTATTCTTGTAATTATTATAAAGTTATTGTTATATCAAGGCTCAATTGGTTTTGTAAGCTTGAAGTTACATGTGATTGCATATTATGAGTGAGGTTTTCCAATCTTTTGTTCCATTTGACCCCCAAGTTTCGTTGGGCTTAGACTTTTTGGGCTCATACCATAAATTGGACTTATGATGTTCGTTACAATATCCATTTTAGTAAGGGTAGATATTTGAACCAGAAAAAGATGAAACAGGGTCGAACCAAACCAGAAAAAATCAATGAGTAAACTTAATATAAGTCCAATTTTGTGAATCAGAATTGAGTTCAGTCCACTTTGTTATGGTCCACTCACTAATTATCCATATTCAAACCGAATCAAAATCGAACAAAATTAATTATTTTATTCATTTCAATTTTATATCAAGGTGAAGTATACTTAAACTAAACAGACCATGCATACCACTACATTCTATGCATTCATCTTCTGTCAATAAAGTGCATGTATTTCATTGAGAAGCCAGTTTTTCACGCAAACCCTAATGGTATGCATTAGATATATATGCGAGTCGACTGGCCTTCACAGACGCACCAATACAGCCGGTCGGCAAACCACTCACATCTATGGGCTTGTTTGGATGTGCTTGTAAAATAACTAAAATAGCTTTTAGAGAAAATTAAAGTTTTTGGGTTCCAAAAGCACTTAAAGTTCTTGCACTTTTAAGTGTTTTTATAGGGTTTACTTGCACATTTACTAAAGATTGGTTTTAAAAACATTTTCACTAAAAGTGCTTCCAGTCATTTTAAAAGCACATCCAAACAAGTTCTACATCTAATGTGCATTATTAGGGTCTACATAAGAGAATTGTCACTCAAAGGCGTCACTAGTAATAATAAAGGAAGATTAATTTTTTTGTACATTACCTTTATTAATTGACACATATTAAATTTAATTATGACAATAAAATTAAAAAAGATTAAATTTATTAACACGTATTAATCAATAATACAGGCCAAATAGAAATCATGCATAAAAAGAATGCATAAAATTAACTCTAATAAAGGTGCCTAGCTTTTATCATCATCATTTGGAGCAGCTGGCATATGACCCCATGTTAGCATATTCCAATATTGATTGCTGCATGGCACCCAAATGGAGCAAGACGCATGGAAAAAGAAATGCACAGATTAATATTGTGTGGAAGCAAATTAATCAAAAAGACTTGTAGATCTCACAACTCAAATTCCGAATCCGAATCCGAATCGTTTTGTTTAGTATTCAAATTAATCAAAAAGGTTAGGGTTGGTCGGCTCGGGGATTACAGGGGGAAAGATTATCAACAGTTAGCAGTTCTAGAATTTAAGTTCGAATCACGCTATGTTAAAATAAACTTTATCGTTTCTGAAAAGATGATGCACATTTAACAACATTATTATTATTATTATTATTATGTTCATGCTCTTAAGGTTTTTCGCTTTAACGAATGTAAGTTAAAGTAGTTGATAGAGCACTGCATTTATTCCCTTGAACTTAAGTTCGAATCATCCTTCATCAAAATTTAATAAAAAATTTCCCATTACATTAAAGGGACTAATTACAATTAGATTTAAAGGGTAATGTTGAGTGAGCCCACATGATTTCCATCATAAAAAATACCTTACAAAGTCATAGAATAAAAAACAAAAATTGGTTCTTCACTGTTGTCACATCCCGGCCCAGGTTCCCATCACATCCCGGGCTCGACTTCACCATAACACGTTATTGTCCGCTTTGGGCTCCGATCACGATCTCACGGTTTTGTTTCTAAGAACTCACACGAGAACTTCTCAGTGGGTTACCCATCATGGGATTGCTCTCGCGCGAACTAGCTTAACTTCGGAATTCCGATGGAACACGAAGCCAGTGAGCTCCCAAAAGGCCTCATGCTAGGAAGAGATGTGAATATACATATAAGGCTTACAAGATCCACTCCTTTGGATGATGTGAGATGTTACAACTGTCCCATTGAAAATGGACAAAGAAGACAGGAGAAAGAGATGGTATAAATATATCATAAATCATCCTAAATTGTCTCCAACCCATGCCATGAGGGGGTTCTCCACTTGCTAAAGCTATAGTATCATTCAGTCTCTCTTCTCTTGAGTTCTAATCTTTTGATATAAATCAACCCACACACCAAATGCATTATGCTCTCCTTTTTTTTCAGTTTTTAATTTGGTCCATAAACATAATTTAATTTAATTTAAAGATAATTAACATTGATATAGAGGGGAGTGACCCAAAAAAATTATTCAAAGTTCGACACTAGAAATGTATAGAATCAATAGATGCATGAAACTTCACATGCTTGGTGTGAATGGGGGCTCTACCACTTTTATCTAAAATATTGAAACTTCGAGTAAGTAATTTATCTAAAAGATTGAAACTTTAAGTAATTGATTTTGTAGGGTTAATTTCCTTAATTCTCAACTCAAAAATCGATGAGTTCCATCTTATAAACTCTCTTAATTATCATGTCACACATGTAACTGTACTGTCATACTACTATGAGATATAACCATTTTAACTGTCATATAACTCATGAAAATCATAAACGTAATTACCATGCAAACGAATGCCGTCATACATTGAAGGAAGAAGTTACACCTCTTCATTTGTCTAGTTTCCTTTTAAATACCCAAAACCTAGCTTTAGCAAAAGGATAACTTAAAGCAGGGCGGGCACTAAAAATAAGTTTGTTTGAGTGGATAATAGTGCTTTATTTCTTCAAAGGTCTCCATTTCGAAACAGGTTGCAATCTTGGACTCGAACCCAGCATCTGGGCGAAGAGACAAAAACCTTCCACCAAACCTTCCACCGCTAGCGCTGGAAGATTCATTAATACCATCTGGCACATTTAAATATATGTTATGTAGGTGTTTACTTGTAAAGAAAATTTGGGAGCCCTTCCAAATCGGGGCCCATGTGCGGTGACACCTTTTGCACACCCTCAGAGCCGGCACTGATAACTTATATGAGACATCTTACTTAGTTCTAAGCCTCAAGCCCTTACCCTAGAGTTAACGAGTGGATTAGAAAGAACCGAAAAATGAATTAGGATTATAATAATCAACAATCTGTTTGTTAAATTAACTTTGATAAAATGAAAAATGGTTTGAAGTATAAATGAATTAGTAGATACGATCCAGTATTGTTTAAAAAGAAAAGTTTAGATCTTTTGGATGGTCATGGTTGGACGCAAATGGGATTTTGAGATACAAGATTGTGATATTTGAAGCAACTTGCACTTCAACATCAAATCACCTTTCACTAAACAAAGCAAAGCCGAAAGATCTTTGTTGACACATCCCGACCCGAAATGTCCATTAGGACTCCGAATCGAGCTGTGCAGGTCGACACCTGGAAGGTGACGAAACCATAAAGTATAGTGATGTGGAAAATATGAATAAATTTAAACTTAAGAGTGCCTAAAGAAGAGAGTGCACTATGAGCGGGAATGAACCCATTTCACACGCGACGTCAGAGCATAAGTAAAGTATAGTAGTGTGGGTAAAGATCATAACCGTAGAGGTAGCCACCTATTCTAAGATTCGTCAAGGATCCTCGTCGATGCGAACTTTCAATAGCTAAAACTTGGAGGGGCGCAAAACAAAAAACGTGAGTGGGCAAAAACAAAGCTTTTGAAAACACATTTCTTTTTCTAAACATAATAACCCCTCACCGTAAAACCCGTATAATTTCCCAGTAAATCAGAATACATACGTAGATAGAAATTATGCTCGAGAGCAATGAAAACCAAGTATATGCCATGTCAAGTATCTCAGTAATATATATGTAAGCTAGGTGAAATGATATGTTAGCCGAAGTCACATAACGTGACATGTACAGCTAGATCTATAGCTCATAAACCAATTTCCTGCACACGAGTAGGAACCACCTAATGTGGTCTGTACGACAGGGCTAGGTGTATATAAGTACGCTCAAGTGCTACGATCACGTGAAGACTGTGCGAATAATCGCGGGTCACCTACGAGTCGGAACCACCTATTGTGGTCTGTACGATAGGGATGTGCACCAAACTTGGATCCAAGGTGAGTGTACGGTGCGGGAGGTGAACATCACGTGAATGACTGTGCCCTGACCACGGGCAGGAGCACTACCACCGGGGTGCAGGATAATGAGCTCTAAATGCATCTACGTATAACCATACACAATGCAACCACCATTATCATAATATACTCACCTGAAACTTACTTGGGCCTCTGCAACATCATTCAGTAGTATGCAAAACCATTCTAATGCAAATACTAAAATATAATGCATCCTTGACATGGCATTTAAATCGTAAATTCATTTAAAAACAATTTATGGGAATCGTAAAGCATATATACATACATATAGAAAACAAAAGCCCACTCACCTGGATTCTGTGCTACAACTCCCTAGTACACACATCGAGGCGTCACGAAGGATTGGCGTCTAGAATAATTATCAAATCATGTCTCATAAATCTTATCGATAGAATACATCATTTGTATAAAACGCATCCCTACGTAATTCGATCCGAAAAATTCGCATCACGGATTACTAATCCAATACTTCCAAAGTTTCACATTATGCTTCTAGAACAACATCCTAAAGTTTCAAAACGATCCAACGGTCAAGTCTTCGCCAATTGCCAAAACCAAATGGCGGTCGACGTTTTATTTTATGAACTTACAAATCCAATTTTGGAAGATCCGTACGTCGGATTCCCAATCTGTAAGTTCCAACATTCTTCAAATATTACATACAATAACGTATTAAAGTTTGGTGACGATCCAACGGCCGGATCGTCGATGCATATATTGACCTATTAACCTATCGTAGAGAATTTAGATTCCAATGATCAACCTACTTCATACGATTACCAGAATTGAACTCAAGGCATCTAATTTAGCCTAAGAATAGTATCGATGGCCCCCTAGCCACGCGCCGCCGTGGGTGGCGGTCAGCCGCCCCGACTCACCGGAAATATCTAACTATTTCCAAAAATTACCAAAATTTACAGGAATGAAGATCTCAATGAGTAGAGTAACTTTCATAGATGTGACCAAGGCCAATTAGGCCGGGAAGAGCTCCAATTTTGCTAAAACCCGTCGGAAACCCTACAGAGGGTGTTTCTTGATTCGACTCCAAACAAGCTCCGACGCTTAAACCATTGCTTGGGCTTTGTTCCTGGGGTTGATGGGAGTCTATTGATGGTGGTAATTAGAGGAAAATATTTCAGGATTTGAGGAATTTACACTCGAACCCGCCGTACACACCATGCGGGTTTTCACATTTTCAAGACCAAATTCTCTCAAATTTGGGGTGTAATTGGTAGAGGGGAGGTTATGGAAGAGGTTGCAAGTGATGGATGGGTGTGTTTCATTGGAAAAATGGTGGAAATTTGCTGGAATTACCCCGGCCGAACGGGTTAGGCGTGTGCGGGTGCACGGGTCTAGAAAGATGAGGGTTTTAGGTTCCTTCATTTCCCCTCCTTGCTCTCTTTCTGATTGGGTCGTGACCTACCCCTCCTCTCCTTTCTCTTCTTTGCTTTCCATCTTGGCCACACATGTGGCATCACCACATTTTTGCTCCAAAAATCTGGAGCCTTCCACAAAATAATTAATTTACCATTTTGTCTTCGACTTTAAACATTAATAACTTCTTCATTATAGCTCCAAAGTCGATTCTGCTTAAGCTCACGCGTCCGTAGCAACGAGTACTACGAGTATACACCAAGAAAATAGATTTTACATGTCATGAATAGGTGGTCAACAAAAGTCAACGTATTTGTCTCGAAGGGCATTTTCGTAAATTCACTTATTAAAATTTTAAAAACTATAATTTTTAGGGATGGGTTGTTACAATGACTCACTTTTCTATCTTCGTTGGTTTCACAAGTGTCTTGTTGTTGAAATTCTCTGCACCCTGTGATCTAAAAGCTTTTGTTTGTGATCTAATCAAATGTAGAAATATAAGAAGATTTAAAATTAAGGCTTCACTTGATGTGTTTGAAGAGAATTCTCAGTCTAGGTGCGCCCCGCTTTAGGTTAGAGTAGAAATGATGATTGAGGAAATAAAGTCCAAACTTCCTGGTCAACCACAGTTTCTTCTCTGTTTGCTTTCAGATGATGATCATTATGAGAGAGCTGCTTTTAGACTTATGTGCTAGTTCAGGCAAACAGAAACCAGATTAGATTATCATCTGGACGTACTTATATTTCACCAAGCTACGCATATCACTTCCAAGTCTTTGAAGGTTATGAGTACTAGATTTTGTTTAGTATTACTTTTCCACCCTTAGATTAACTATTAGTCTGAACGAGCTATTCGGACCTTAGTGGATGTGTTGCATTTTGTTCGTCCCACAAGTAGTATGATTGTAACATACCACTATCTCTATTTTATTGCTTGTAACTACAGCTACAATTTTGGTTTAGCTATGGTACCATTGGAACTAACATATAAAGATTTTAAGCCCGGTACGTGATTGGCAGACACTTACTCTTATCAGAATTATATGTAACTGTGGTTACATTCCTGGCTATGAGCATGGCATCGTTCGAGATATGGTATAAATATTTATCCATAGAATGTGATTTACAGAAGAGTATTGTGATAAGGTATTTGAATAATCGAGATTGTGTCATGGATATTTTATGAATTTGACGATGTTGCCTAAGGAGATAATGTGTGAGCACGATCGTGGCTTTGTTCAGTAGGTGTATTTCCCAATGAGGGGTAAGATGGTAATATTGCACCCTCAGGAATTCCTTACTTGATTATTGAGACGGCAGTGAGTTATTGGTATTGTGGGCTATAGACTGTAATATCAATAACTTATTGTGGGTTCGTTAAGCAAGTGGGCAACTAGGTTTGTTTACGAGAGCATAGATGAAATCTTTCTATGTTTGATTTTTGATTTCAGTACAATTACTTTAACTTTATGTTATTATTTATTTATACGTAATTTGACATTATGTTTTTTATTTTCATATCTATTTTTGACTGGATGTTTTTGTAAAGGATTTTATATTGAAGTATTGTACTGAAGGAGAAGGAAAGTTTGAGCTTGGAGGCATGAAAGGGGAATCAGTGCACTCCGATCGCGACGGAATGACATTCTCTTTTATGCAGCCGCTCTAACTTGATATCTCCTTTACATATTTATTTTCTACTATCTGTTCACTACTTTTGTCTAGCAAATGGTTTTAAATTTCGGGGAAGAAATTTTTTAAGGTGGGTAGATTGTAACAACCCATCCCTAAAAATTATAGTTTTTAAAATTTTAATAAGTGAATTTACGAAAATGTCCTTTGAGGCAAATACGTTGACTTTTGTTGACCACCTATTCGTGACACGTAAAATCTATTTTCTTGGTGTAAACTCATAGTACTTGTCGCTACGGACGCGTGGGCGTAACCGATATCGAATTTGGAGCTATAACGAAGAAGTTATTAACGTTTAAAGTCGATGACAAAATGGTAAATTAATTATTTTTTGTACTAGGGAGTTGTAGCGCGGAATCCAAGTGAGTGGGCTTTTGTTTTCTATATATATATATATATATATATATATATATATGCTTTACGATTCCCATAAAACTGTTTTTAAATGAATTTACGATTTAAATGTCATGTCAATGATGCATTATATTTTAGTATTTGCATTAGAATAGTTTTGCATACTACTGAATGATGCTACGGAGGCCCAGGTAAGCTTCAGGTGAGTATATTATGATAATGGTGGTTGCATTGTGTATGGTTATACGTAGATGTATTTAGAGTTCATTATCCTGCACCCCAGTAGTGCTCCCGTCCATGGCCAAGGCACAGTCCTTCACGTGATGTTCACCTCCTGCACCACACGCTCACCTTAGATCTAAGTTTGGTGCACAGCCCTGTCGTACAGACCACAATAGGTGGTTTCAACTCGTAGGTGACCCGCGATTATTCGCACAGTCTTCACGTGATCGTAGCACTTGAGCGTACTTATATACACCCAGCCCTGTCGTACAGACCACATTAGGTGGTTCCTACTCGTGTGCAGGAAATTGGTTTATGAGCTATAAATTCAGCCGTATAGGTCACGTTAGATGACTCCGGCTAACATATCATTTTACATTGAGTCATTTCACCTCGCTTGCATATATATTACTGAGATACTCGACATGGCATATACTTGATTTTCACTGCTCTCGAGCATAATTTCTATATACGTACGTATTGTTATTTTCTGGAAAATTATACAGGTTTTACGGTGAGGGGTTATTATGTTTAGAAAAAGAAATGCGTTTTCAAAAGCTTTGTCTTTGCCCACTCATATTTTCTGTTTTGCGCCCCTTCAGTTTTAGCTACTGAAAGTTCGTATCGACGAGGATCATTGACGAATCTCAGAATAGGTAGCTACTATACTTTACCTATACTTTACCTATACTCTGACGTCGCGTGTGAAATGGGTTCATTCCCACTCACAACGCACTCTCGTCTTTAGGCACTCTTAAGTTTAAATTTATTCATATTTTCTACATCACTATACTTTATGGCTTCGTCACCTTCGAGGTGTCGACCAACACAACTCAATTCGAAGTCCTAGCAGACATTTCGGGTCGGGGTGTGACAATTTAGTATCAGAACCAATCCTTGGCCGGAAGTGTGCCGACGAAAACGTCGGACCCCTAAAGGGGGTGGATTGTTACATCCCACATCGCACATGGAAGTGGATCCTGTAAGCCTTATATGTATATACCCATCTCTACCTAGCACGAGGTCTTTTGGGAACTCACTGGCTTCGGGTTTCATCGGAACTCCAAAGTTAAGCGAGATTGCAGCGAGAGCATTCCCAGGATGGGTGACCCACTGGGAAGTTCTCGTGTGAATTCCCAGAAACAAAATCGTGAGGGCATGGTTGCGGTCCAAATTAAACAATATCGTGTTACAGTGGAGTCGAGCTCAAGATATGATGGGATCCGGACCGGAATGTGACATTTGTCCTGCTGCATGCTTAAATGTGTATATAATAAATAGAGTGTGGACTGTGGAGTGCCACTGATTTAAAAAAAAAAAAATTCAAAGTCCCACACCATGGATGAATCAGAGAAAAGTGCCACCATGGAAATTGTGGGTCCAATACTAAGTGTATAGGTGCATTTCTTTTTCTTTTTGTCTAAATTGCTTGGGAATTTCAGTGAAACTCCTATGATTAGGGAATAAGAAATGTTTCTTATATTAAGCATATCTCAATTACGAGTACGAATGTACTTTGCTTTGTATAATGCGATAATTGTACATATATAGTATGCAAATGCGCACGTAAATTATTGTCAATAGTTGATGTATAAATGTCCAATAATTACACATCAAATAGCAGTCAATGAAAGTGCAACCAACTATTAATTTAAGTTTAACAATTATATAATCAAAATAAAGCACAAGTGTGCAAGTACAAGATGCCATGATTAGACAAGTGGGTAGAAAACTGGGGTCCAGCAAGCTAATGATAGTGTGAGATGTCATTTTTCTCAAACTAATTAACTTCATGTATTTCTCAATTGTGTTCCATCAAAGACAATTAGCAGGAAACTTTGTCTTAAATGACACAATGTATCTCGATCACTTCTTATTTGAGACTTTGAAACTTTGAAAAGTTCCTTAAATGGTGGGGTGCATGGCGCCCAACCTTTCATGTAAAGCAAGAAATTAATGCTTAATCTAAAATTTAATCCTATGTGCTTGTCATAATCATCTAAAGGAAATTTTACATTACTACCATATAATTATAATTAACCCACAGAAAGTAGCAATATAATGCCATCCAGCTTAAGATGCATAACTAATCATGCTTTAATTTGCATAAACCATCTTATCATAGTTAATTACCATGGAAACAGGTAAAAATGATTTGCTTGTGGAAAGTCACGGAATAGGTAGGTCGGTTTGGCACGGCAATTAAAAGGGTTTTTTCAATATCACTAGCTGGCAGCTTCTTATAGGGTTTCTTTAAAACAAGAGAAATTTGTATTCACACTAGAAATATAAGTCACGTAGTGTATCATTCTACTTATTGATGATAGATGACATGGTTGATACTTCATACTTTTAATATATATTAATGAAAGAACAAGTTCATGTGTTACATAAAGTAGTAACGTCAGTGCCAAGGAGTTGGTTTAGTGGAACAAGGAAAGACTTAATTAGAACTCCAAATTCGAGTTCGGACTCTTACAGATACATTCTGTATGACCATCGGCTCTTTGTTATGGCATATCGTTTGATTCGGAAGTTAAATGTTGTCACATCCCAGCCTGGGTCCACTACATCCCGAGCCCGCTCCACCACCGTAGTACAATATTGTTCGCTTTGAGCCCCGACTACGCCCTCACGGTTTTGTTTCTGGGAACTCACACGAGAACTTCCCAGTCAATCACCCATCATGGGATTGCTCTCGCACGCTACTCGCTTAACTTCAGAGTTCCAATGGAACCCGAAGCCAGTGAGCTCCCAAAAGGCCTCATGCTAGGTAGGGATGAGAATATACATATAAGGATCACTCCTCTGGGTGATGTGGGATCTTACAATCCAACTCCCTTAGGGGCCCGACGTCCTCGTCGGCACACCACAGCCAGGGTTAGGTGTCACATCCCGTTCCAGGTCCACCACATCCCGGGCCCGCTCCACCACCGTAGCACTATATTGTCCGCTTTGGGCCTCGATTACGCCCTCACGGTTTTGTTTCTGGGAACTCAGATGAGAACTTCCCAGTGGGTCACCCATCATGAAATTGCTCTCGCGCGCTACTCGCTTAACTTCGGAGTTGCTATGGAACCCGAAGCCAGTGAGCTCTTAAAATACCTCGTACTAGGTAGGGATAGAAATATACATATAAATATCACTTCCCTGGACGATGTGAGATCTTACAAAAGTATTCTACCGTCTCATGATATATCGAGACTGCATGAAAGGAAGATTATTCTACCATCAATGCCTTATGACCGTGCTGCGAGACATCGAAAATTTGTTCAGAATACACCTAACTCGAACAACTTTATGCCCGATTCATTTACCATACGTGCATGCTTTTTCTGTGCTGCTGGGTAGCTAGGACCAAAAACCATTGAGAGTCTTCTTTTCTTGCCATATCCTGTCGGATTTTGTATGGAAGTAGATGCAGCATTTAATACTGAAAACCACTGTGCCCTGACCAACAAGGACACTGCTGCTCTCGTGAAGTTGTCACCCAATAATTGAAGACCTAGCTTATCTTTACACTTGATGACGATGAATATCTGCTTATCTTTACACTTGATGACGATGAATATCTGTTTTCACCAGTTCAAATAATTAGGGTTCTCATGAATCATGATATGTAGTCGTAACTTTGCATGAATACGTACGGGAGATTTCACTCCA
The DNA here is from genome assembly GCF_042453785.1 of Malus domestica. Lineage (NCBI taxonomy): Eukaryota > Viridiplantae > Streptophyta > Magnoliopsida > Rosales > Rosaceae > Malus > Malus domestica. The sequence goes on from NC_091661.1 coordinate 26,647,682, forward strand.
TTTATGTCCTTTCCATGCAGCTTTAGAAGAGGGCATGGGTAATGACTTTTAAGCCCTCTAGTTGGAAGAAACAAATTTGGTTGCAAACCAATTAAAATAAACAAGATTATTTGTATACCGACATATGGCAATTGACTTTGTGTACATAAGCATGTTTAGACATGATATGACACCTTAAAACAATCAGAAACTTTCACCTTATGTATGTACAAGGTTAACACTATTGACAACTCTTGTTTAAATTGTACTACAATAATTGAGCCAAAAAAAAAAAAACAATTAATAATACAATAGTATAATGTGAAGTAACTTTTCCTTATTTTTATGACTAATGGTATAATGAGTTTATTTATTTATTATTTATTGTTATTCTTATCCTTATATGTTTGCATGTTGGTCAACTCGCGAGCACAACACATATAAATAAGTAAACTCGAATACAAGTTATTGTCACAAGAAATTCTTTCTTGCAATTAGTGTCACCACGTACCAACTATCTAACGAAATGTAATTCTCTATTCAAATATGCAATAATCATTTATTCCATCAGTTGTGCAAATAAAATAATATATTGATTTCAAGAAATATTGCCAACCCTTTCATCATACTACCATGATCAGTCCGTAGAATGTGTTTTACTGGTGAATTACCTGGAATCCACTACTAGATCCTTGAAAGGTGGAAGTTATTGCACATTGACCCCTAGCTTTCTCCCTTTGCTTAATTGGACCACCGTATTGTAGATCCAGCTGCGCACTGTTGCTGCGTTTGTAAGATGCATCATTTACTTTAAGGTTTGATTCCGATTGGTAATTAGGTTTAAATTAATTGCTGGTGTTCATTTTAAAAATAAACAAAATAATGACAATAATCAAGAGTATCAGCTGTGAATAATTGAATATCCCCGCATTCCCAAACCAGTTTTATTTTATAATGTGAAAAAAAAAAAATATTACTATTAGTGAGAGTGGTATCGAAGTTGAGTATAAAAATCACATAAACAAGAATAAAATTTTTAGTGTGCCGAAAACATAGCTCGGTACATCAAGTATTTAATATAATTGGTTAAAAAGAATTTCAAGTTTTCAACCAATTGTACTATTACACTTAATATATCAAACTGTATTTCAAGGACACTGAAAAATCTCTCACAACTAACAAACATGCATGCCGCAGTTTTCTTGTGGAACAAATACACACGCATATACAGAATATTGAAAGCAAGGGGGGAAGGTCAACTTCAACCTCAAGGCATTGCTGTGTTGTATTTTTTTTAATTTTTCCCTACTTGCCGTGTTTATTTGTCTCTACCAGCGATTACTTTTCAAATTTAGAAACAAAATTCGCAACTGGACAGCAGCAGCCACTTTGCTACATGCTCCCACATTCTATGAACTAAAACTAGTGGTTCCTTTATTGATGTTCACAACCAAAAAGTTTGAATCTTACAACTGTATAATTGAGGAGATATTTTTATGAAAATAAGAACACAAGTTATAATAAGATAAAACAACATAGTATATAACCAACAAATTCACATATTATATAATTTAAATTAAAAACAACATTATGTTATTGTGTTTAGTACATATATTACTTGTATTCACCGATGGAGCCAGTTAAAGCCTAGGAGGGCCATATGACCCTTCTCACATATTTGGAAACGTTGTATTTATATGTGGTATATTGATAGCTTGATTTTTATATATTTATAGTTGACCTTCCTTGTAAATATAATTTGCTCATATTTGAGGGTCCAACACTTAATTTTATAATTTCATTCTTTGCCTCTTAATCAAATAAAATTTGTTTAATTTAATATCCTCGTACTCATATCCAATTATTTTTATTCGAATTTGCACCAAGGTGCATAGGCATGATTGTTTTTCGGAATTGTTGTAAAGTGTCATTTGCTATTATGTAATTTGTTAAATCATATCAATATCAAGGTTGGAAATTTAGAATATTTTCTATACTTATGATCATTTTTAAGTAATCTTCACATATAAGCTCAATTTATCATAATTTGTAGTCACGTAAAATGAACTCTCTTTAACAAAAATTTTGGCTCCACCACCGCTGGTATATTATAGATCAGGCCGTTGAATATAGACTATAATTTATGCTTGAAAATTCAGAAAAATACCTAAAACAAACTAAAAAGTCGCAATATATCTTTATCAATCTGGTTAGGGTGGAATGAAGTCATAGTTTGACTTTCAACTTTTTACAACCTTTGCTGTTATATACACGAGTAACGATTGGTTATAAGGTTCTTGGTGGGTTTGGTCACAAATTTCATACTAATCGTTTCATAGTTCGATTGGGAAATAAGTTATGATTTTGTTCCAAATTTTCGAAAGACTGCTACTATTGTTCACACCACTTTCACACTTGTCACCATTCTTCATTATCTGACCACATAAAAATGTTGCCGCAAAGGAAAATATTAGGAAAACTAAATTTGTAGCATTTTTTGTAGATCAATATGTTGTGACGGTTGATGGTTGTGCTTCTTTTTTTAATGATTTAAAAAAAAGTCTAACCATCAATCGTCAAATTATGCGATCTATAAAAAATAGTTTAAAATTTTGATCTTTCTAACATCACCCTGCCACAAAACGTTCAAAACGTACCCATGTGAGCAAATTATATTTTTCAAATAAGGGAAAATGCAATGCAAGGTTTTATTTCAAATTGCACATGATGATTAGTAAGAAAAACACAAGATACAACATATTTCTTTTTCCAGTCAGACATGCATACGAATATTCTTTGAAGTTCTTTCCAAAATGATTTTCCTTTAAACCTTAATTTTAATTATTTAAGAAAAACAACAAATGTCAATATAAGAATCCTAACTTATTTGGGAAACTTAGAGGAATTTTGAATTCTAATCCGTTGATTAGTTTGGTATGTGGGAAACCGTTTCACTTGAATCGATCTAGACGCTTATCGTTTTAGATACACGGTACTGATTTCCACAGTTTTGATTTCTCTTTCAGCATTTTTCTTCTTTATTTTCTAATTTATTCGATAAAAAGCTAGAAAAACGAGAAGTACACGAAGAAAATGAGAAGTGAGAAAACCACTATCCTAATATAAAAACACAAGAGAATTGCAAAGAAACGGTAGTTAATTCTCACACACGTGGCAATAGCTATTAATCGTTGTTACAAGTAGGTCCCACAACGCAAAAAACTCGTAATAAACCATTTGCATGCATGATAGACAGTTGCAAGCACAACCATAAACGCAAAATCAACGGTATCCAAATAGAAATACAATTTCAACTCTGAGATACTTTTCAAATTGCATAAAAGATCCCCTCTCCCTCTCCCTTTCGGAATCTTTCCCTCAAACACGCAAATAATATTGGGATGCGTTATTCACACACTCATTTTTACTTTTCACATATTATTTGTTAATTTGTATCATTCGATATTCTTCAATTCATTCGATCCGACAGCCGAAATTTAGAAAAGTGGGAGAAGTGAAAAATGGTGTGTGAATATTATACCCCATAATATTTTGTCATTACTAGTCCTCCACTACTCTACCTCTTCTACATATAGATACACACATATACTATATATAAATATATGGAATATATATATATATATATATATATATATATATATATATATCCTTTTGTTTATATTTATATAAAACAACCCCACATCACCATTTCCTTGTATAAGCCAACCTAAACAACACCCACAGTAGCAGAGACTTCCAAGATCTCAATCTCTCCAAACACAACAAAACAACACAAAGTTCGATGGACGTGGAGGCTCACGAGCCGCGGCCGCCGCCATCAGCCCTAACGCGGCTCAACAAGTACGTTGCCAAAACCCGAGTCGGCAAGCACTTCAAACTCGCCGAGCGCAACTCCACTTTCACCACGGAGCTCCGCGCCGGCACCGCCACGTTTCTCACCATGGCCTACATCCTCGCAGTCAACGCCTCCATTCTTTCCGACTCTGGCGCCACCTGCTCCGTCTCGGACTGCATCCCTCTCTGCTCAGACTCGACACAGTCTCTCCAAAATTGCACCGGATCGGTCATCCAACCTGACTCGACGTGCAAATTTGACCCGGTCAACCCTGGCTACTCCACCTGCATAGAAAAAGTTCGAAAAGATCTCATCGTCGCCACCGTTGCCTCCTCCCTCATCGGCTGCTTAATCATGGGCACCTTCGCGAATCTCCCGCTGGCTTTAGCTCCGGGTATGGGCACCAACGCCTATTTCGCATACACCGTTGTCGGGTTTCACGGATCGGGTAATGTCTCTTACAAGAGCGCATTGGCCGCTGTGTTTATCGAAGGCTTGATTTTCCTCTTCATCTCCGCAATCGGGTTGCGCGCCAAGCTCGCAAAATTGATCCCGAAACCGGTTCGGATCAGCTCCTCCGCTGGTATTGGACTTTTCCTGGCGTTTATCGGGTTGCAGAACAACGAGGGAATCGGGTTAATCGGGTACAGTTCCTCGACGTTGGTGACGATCGGAGCCTGCCCCGCTTCCTCGCGGGCATCTTTGGCTCCCGTCATAACGGCTGCTAACGGCACCGTTATTTTGATCCAGGGCGCTACCGTTTCGGGGGATATTATGTGCCTGCGGGACCGAATGGAAAGCGCGACGTTTTGGCTTGGCGTGGTCGGCTTCGTAATTATTGCGTATTGTTTGGTTAAAAATGTGAAGGGGGCGATGATTTACGGGATTATTTTCGTGACGGCCGTTTCATGGTTCCGTAACACCAAAGTAACTGCGTTTCCCAATACGGATGCGGGAGATTCGGCGTATGAATACTTTAAAAAGGTGGTTGATATACATACGATCGAGAGTACGGCCGGGGCACTGAGCTTCAAGGATATTGGAAAGGGTTATTTTTGGGAGGCACTAATTACGTTTTTATACGTAGACATACTCGACACCACCGGTACTTTGTACTCGATGGCCCGATTCGCCGGATTCACCGACGACAACGGCAGTTTCGAGGGCCAATATTTTGCTTTCATGTCGGATGCTTCGTCCATTGTGGTGGGTTCCTTGCTGGGCACGTCACCCGTGACGGCATTTATTGAGTCATCTACAGGTATACGGGAGGGCGGACGTACAGGACTAACGGCGTTGACGGTGGCGGGATATTTCTTTTTGGCGTTTTTCTTCACGCCGTTATTGGCGTCGATACCGGCTTGGGCAGTGGGGCCGCCCCTGATTTTGGTTGGGGTGCTGATGATGAAATCAGTGGTGGAGATTGAGTGGGAAGACATGAGGCAGGCGATCCCGGCCTTTGTGACGTTGATTTTGATGCCGTTGACTTACTCCATAGCGTATGGGCTGATTGGTGGGATTGGAACATTCATAGTGTTGCACGTAGGGGATTGGGGCCTAGAACTTTTGGTCAAATTAGGGATTGTAAAGGGGGGAGGAGGTGGTGGGGTGATCAATGGGGCACATGATCATCAAACTAGAGAAGAAGATGCAAAAGTGGCTGAAATTGGAGTTTAAACATTTCAATTTTCACCTATATAGCAAAAATTGGGGTCAATGGGTTCATAGATACATGTACATATTCTACATGTTTCAAAAGTCTTGCTGGACTTTTTAGATCTCTGTTTTTGTTTTTATTTTTGGAATTGATATTTATTTTGTTTTGTATACAAATGACATTGAGTCGAATGTAAGGTACAATTATTTGAATTGTAAACTTCTTTTTTAATATTTGTATGAAATACTTATACTCACAAGTGATAAATATCTTTTCTATTATAAATATGTAAATTATATTGTTGACAAACCGAGTGCTTCCTTAAAAAGCACTTGGAATCTCTTTTTAACACTCACAAACTCTTTATTTTTCTTTCTTTCTGTAAGGTGATGTTATCCACGCACCTCATTTTACTTTTTAAATACTCCATGTTAATTTATATCATTTGGCCCTCTTCAATTCACTCAATCCGACATACTAAAATTAAGAGATGTGTGTGAAAGGTAAAAATGAGTGCGGATAACACCACCTTTTTTTGTAAGATGTAGCTAGATTCGCTTTGGGTTGTGAAAAAACAATAACAAACATGCCCTTAGTTATGTTCGATGACTTGATCTTTTGGGTAGACCATTTATTTAAATCATATTTTGTAAACCATCTGACGTGGTTGTTGATAATTGAATTATTACTTGAGTGCTAATTAACGTGCTTATTTCCTATTGGTAACGCATTATAGAATTTTTAGATGTGCTCTAAAATTTTATCTTAATCAACACTTTAAGTCTTTAATCAAACCCTATTTATTTGCTTTCTTTCGAAATCACAGATGGATTATTTGGCAAAACCAAAAAGAAAACCGGATTAGGATATTTATCTCTTAATACCTCACCAAAATGGGTTGCAAAGTCTTCATCAAAATTGGTTTTGAGTCTCTCTCATTGATACTGTATTTCCAAAGATACAACAATGCATATATAAATGTAATTTTCCCTTTCTTCGATCTATCACTTTTCATGGGTTCTCTGGATAATTTGTTCTAAAAGAAAACAAAAGTTGCGCATAAGCCATAAAGTAACCAAGCAAATAATGGCACTAGCCATTCGATCGGGCAAACCAGAGGTCCAGAACAGGCTCAAGTTCAGATTCGGTATAACAAATTATTATTCTCTTCTCAAAGGTTCGTGGATAACACATTGACAACAGAGCTCGACCATCACAAAAGAGCTAGTTAAACTTGGACCATCATAATAAAAGTCAACTATCTTTAGATCGACCATGTATAATACCAATCTCACACTTGTATGAATCGAATATGAGACTTCTTCGAACCAAGCGAAGACAACTGTCACTAGATCAAACGTTGATTAGTCATGATCTAGCATAGTGGCTTTTGCTTAGGCTAATTGGACTCTATAAAAACCACAAAACGTTCTTGAAAGGGGACCATCTAAATCAAGCAGGCAGTGCTTAGTGGGGGATATTTGGTACCACTCCACTGACCAAACACCTGTCTTGTTCTAGTGGGGATTTTAACCGATTGATAAAAAAGTATGCACCAAACTCACAACCAGAGAACTAATCCTCCTTTTTGTTTCCGTGTACAAATAATTGAGACTAATATTATACGTACAAACGTACATTGGGAGGAGATTTTTGATAGGTGATTGGCTAGTTTAGCAGATAACTGACAGATGATAATATTATTCTTTAGTGCTACTATATGATAAGTTGATAACCGTAATTCTTATTCTGCAGTGAAAATTAAAAAGGCAAAAAGGATAGAGAATTGCAAAGTAGGGTTCTGAGAACATATTCTTTGCATGGTGTTGGACTGACACGAAACATCAAACCATGGTGCATGTGTCCTCTAATCCTAAAAAGTCATGCTTTGGAGTTCTTTCCCAAGACAAATCAAGAGATAAATAAGAATGTGGTTTGATGATTTGTAGCCACAGTAGTGACAGGTGTGCAGGGATTTTCATGCGAATTGACACCAGTTTTGTTAGATATATGTTTTCTTGAGTGTGTCTGGCACTAACTTGATGGTGTAAGAATGTATTCAAATAAGAAATTCCTTCATATTTCGGGGCTTTTATGTGTGACATCGAACCATGAGGTATGCATCTTGGGATATATAAGAAAGTTCGCCTTTGTGCAAGTGTGGCTTACAATTTGTCATTGCAAGTTGAAAAAAAAAAAAAAATGCATGTACATGCAACCTCTTTCACGTATGCAATTATGTCTCAGAAAATATTGCAACAAAAAAAAAAAAACGTCACATGCAACGGTTGTATCTTTCTCGTGTAACTTTAACCTAATATATTCAAATCGAAATTTGTTCATATCTCGGTGTGTTTACTTGTGACATCAAACCATGAGGTATATGCATCTTGGTATCTATAAGAAAGTTCCACTTTGTGCAAGTTAGACTTAATATTTGTCATTGCAAGTTGAAATAAACTTGCATGTACCATCTCTTTCACGTATACAATTATATCACACTCATATAATGTTGTAAATACGAGAAAAACGTCGAATGCAACAATTGCATGCAATTCTTTCTTGTGTAAGTCGCATTTATTATAAAACAACAGTGTATAAAAAGAAGAAATTAGGTTCTCATCCCTCTTATTCTATTGCATTGATTAAAACCTTATTTCTTTTTAATTTTTTATCAAGGTCCCTAATTTTTAATGAACATCATTATTTTAGTTATATACTATTTACATATCAACATAATTTATTTCTAAAATTACATTTGGAATATTTATATTTACGGTTAAACTTTATATCATATATTTCTATTTTGAGTTTGCACCATTTTTAATTTGTACTAATTTTCATTTTAGTTTTGATTTGTACCCAAATATTAATTTCATTTTGTGCCCATATTTTCAAAATTTTTATTTATACTCATAATTTATTTATAATGTACCCATTTTTCTTTATAAATGTGCCACACTTTGTTATATGTAAAATGTACCCTTTTTTTTTTTTTTTTGTAAATGTACCATTTTTTATGTAAATTGTACCCATTTTTTTTAATGTGAAATCTATTTATTTTTTATTTATAATGTATACATATTTTATAATAAAATGTACCCTTTTTCATTTTTTTAACACTATGAGTACATTCATTTGACATTTATTATTCAAAGTTATATTGTTACCTGTTTTTATCTATTTATTCAATCAATTTTTTTTTCTTTTTTATTGTAATCGTTTTTAATATATATGCCATATAATATGAGATTTTAAATCTCATAACATGTTAAGTAATTAATATCAAACATATGTAAATACATATTGATAGCAATAATGAGGTATACATAGTTAAGGAACTTTGATAAAAAATATTGAATATCATCAAGGTTTTAGTTAAAAAATATTAGTGGCTAAGGATCGAATTCAAAGTCTTTCATATAAAAATTAGAAAGTTAGATGTCAACCATTGCATGGTTGTAGACAAAAGGTGAAGACTTGAAAGTGGTCTAAACTAAAACTTCTTGGAAAAGTGAAAGCCACATGCTCAAGGAGCTTGCTAAAAGGTTCTGGTCTTTAGTGAACCAATAATATGGTCCAGGAGAAGCCTGATTTTATGATCCCAAACCCATTTGTTGTATTAGAAAACTATCATCTTGGAACCTCTCTTTATTTATTTTTTTGGGTAAATATCATATTGGAACTTGGAAGATTCACATTCACTGCCCCTCACATTTTAGAAATTTTGATTTGATTCAAAGGGGCATTTTGGACAAATCACCTGTCTGGTATAAACTTCTGGTTCCGGCAGAAGAAGAAAGAAGTGGAGAGAAATGGCAAGTGTTGGCAACAGTTGCTTTGGCTCAGTCTTCGTAGCTCCGCTTGAAAACGATGTGTTTTTTAAGAAGATTAAGAAATCTCCATGCAATTTTTTAATGGGATTCAATAATTCTTCCAAATCCAACAAAATTTATTGTGGATTGCCAGAAAACCCCACGAGCAGCAGACCCTCCATTTCAAAGAACACGGTGGAGGAATACAACGCTGCAATGAAGAAGATGATGAGGAACCCCTATGAGTACCACCATGATCTGGGTCAGTCTCGTAATTTCCCCACGTATAAATTTCTGTAATTTCAGGTTGCATTTCATTTTTTTATCAATTGATGATTCTGTAATTTGTTACCTTTTGTTGGGTTTTCTCGATTTTCTGATTAGTGGTGTAGTTTGATCAAAAGATTGAAACTTGAAAGCGCTAATTGCAATTTATTGACAAATCCAATTAAATTTATGTTATTGGATTTTAAATTTTGTGCCTTTGTGTGATATATATGACCCAGTTGCACAGTTTTGATCTTTACTTAAATGTAGGTTTAGTGCTTTAAGATGGTTACTAATTAACTTTTCATTGCACCTTTTCTGTAAGAAATTCTGGCACCAGTTCAATTAACTTTGCTTTTCCTTCTTTTTGGTCCTGAAAACTGTTTTTAGTTTGATACAAGATGCGAAAAGTTCATTACTTTGCAGTACTTTGATGCGAAAAGTTCATCAGATATCAGTCAGTCTGCGTAGATTACCACGATTTTGAGCAGCAGCAGCAATGCCTTGTTGCTGAATTTGTTGAGGATTAGGACTTTTCTTTTTATAATTGACTAGTGATTCAGGATGTCGTTTTACGAATTCAGAATGAGTAGGGACAATGTTGATAAGTGAACTTTAAGCGAAAGGAATTTTGGGTTTTGCATTTGGGAAGAAAATAAACAAATCCGGTACAATTTAAGAGTGTAGAATTAGTACCTTGTAATCTATTCCAGTGGCTTCAACTAATGTGATTGCTCGTGTTCAATGTTCAGGCATGAACTACACACTGATAACTGATGACTTGATAGTCGGCTCGCAGCCTCAGAAACCGGAAGATATAGACCACCTGAAGGAAGAAGAGAATGTGGCATACATTTTAAACTTGCAGCAGGACACGGATGTTGAATATTGGGGAGTTGACTTGCAGTCGATAATAAAAAGGTGTAAAGAACTTGGAATCCGGCACATGAGGAGACCCGTAAGCAAATATCCCTTCCCACATTCATTTAACAGATAAAGTGCATTCATACTAAAATGACCTGGATAAAGTCCCAAACTTTCTAGACATACCATAGTCTTTCTTTTTACAGACATCATGATTTCGGTTTGCAGAAGCATCGTGCTCTGTTCTGGAAACCATTCCAGACCAAGAACAAAATAAGTTTTGGGACCCTTTGTGCATTTGCCTTACTTTGTTTATCAACTACTGCAGGCAAAGGATTTCGATCCAGATTCCTTGCGAAATGGTCTACCTAAAGCAGTTTCATCACTCGAATGGGCCATCTCTGAGGGAAAAGGAAAAGTGTATGTGCATTGCACTGCTGGATTGGGAAGGGCCCCGGCTGTTGCAATTGCCTACATGTACTGGTTCCTTGGAATGAATGTGAGTCCTTGTTCATCGCTATATTTCTGCTTCTTTCCATTAAGAAATCGCACAATGCCACACCCTTTGGTAACATGCAACCGTTTTAGTGTTCCAGACTTCCATTGAAGTATTGAAGCCTCTAGGACGTCTAAATGACTATGAAATCTGAAACATGACCATATTATTCAAGAAAATTGAGATTTTCTGTTCTCAGTTAACGAATTGTTCGAAATTGATAGCTATTGTGATGTGCAGCTGAATGCAGCATACGATGAGCTAACTTCCAAGAGACCTTGCGGGCCAAATAAGAGGGCAATACGCGGAGCTACCTATGATCTGACCAAAACTGACCCATGGAAGGAACCCTTTGAGAGTCTTCCTGAATATGCTTTTGAGAATTTAGCAGACTGGGAAAGGAACTTGATTAGAGACCGCGTCTATTCTCTCCGTGGAACTTGATCTCTTTGGTAAGTCTTTCTTGTCTTAAACTTCAATCTATAATCACAGGACAGTCTACTCTCGAACATTTGGACCATGTCCGAAGATACTGGTGCTGAAAATTGCTCTGAAACATACTTTTCGTGTTGTATGATTTCTAGCAATCTCAACGCATGGCCGAACAACCGTTTCTGCACTTCTTTTTGGATGTCTTTTTACAATCCTTTGTTAATATTGTGAAGGTATGTTGGTTCTTGACAGGTTCCCATGCCATTAAAAGCTCAACATCGTTGATCAAGGCAATGCAGCAGAGAGTTGGTACTGGGGATAGATGGCGGATTAATTTCTGGGCAATGCTCGACGCTGGACGCCTATCAAGCATACTCGTCATTTTTTTCAATCTACCCTGTGCGATCATATATTATTTAGCTTAGTGTATAAGATTAAACAAAATAATGAGGCCACAGAAGTATGTGGCATCGAAATGATACATTGGTGATTGCGGTATTTGAGCCGTTTAATTGCGAGTCTGATAATTTATGAATCTGCAACAAGTTTAATAAAAATGCAGTTCTTTTCATATTTTGGTTAAGATTTTAAGTGCAGTCCATCGCAGTGTTTCTTCGGCAGATTTGTTCCCAGTACGGAAGGCACTTGCATTAGCAGAAAACATTTGCATTTCCTACAACATTGTATATCCATCTCCGAAGCAGCATGCTCTATGTTGTTTTCGGTTTTTCTGAGGCAACACGCTCTACGTTGTTATCGGTTTTTCTTGACAAAACAGCAGCAAGCTGCCATTGCTCGAAAAAGGAGAGATAACAGAACTCTTGTATAATTAGTTCTTTAAACGCTCATAAACGATTCATCTTTACAGTAGATAAACAGCAAAAGAATGTGTTCACGAAACATTAGGAAGTGGAATGTGTCCGGAGTTTTGCAAGTTCTGCTTGACGGCGACCTAAATGAAATGCAACAACTATCCATAGCAAACAGACCTGGAGAAGAACAAAGAGGACCAGCATTAGTTCATCGTTCTTTGTTCGGGAGAAATAATCCGGAAGAAAAAAAATGCAAATGCTTTACAAATTTAAACGTACAGGCAGGCCGTAGAGAGAGACAGTTGGTGCCCTTCCGTTCAGAGTGCTGAAAAGTAGCTTGTACATTCCTGCGGCTGTAGCATCTCCTAGTCTTTGAACAAATACATCGATGCAAACCTGCAATATCACGTACTCGGTTTAATAATGTCTCAAATTGTTGGGTGATTTGCTTAAAATTTCACGGTACAGGATCAATGCAATGTAGGGCACCAAATAAGAAATCCTGTGAAAAAGAATTCAGAAACTCGTGCCTTGGCTTTGTATTTTTCATCTTGTGAGACAACGGTAAACAGGAGTTCTCTGCCTGGCCTGGTCATAACATAAGTAACAAACTGCAGAGAAACACAAAAAGAAAGCTGTAAGATCCAACTTCACAATGTTCCCTCACATTGAGACTTTGACCGTTGTTTCTATCCGAATGAAAGAAATATCATCTTTGCATATTACATATGTTTTAACATGTATTAAGCAATTTACAGGCAGATGTCTTGCCTTCTTGGATTACGTTATAAGATAAACTGTGAAAGGGAAAGCGCAACCCAGAAGTTAGAGAATACAAACCTTCCGCGAGGTCTCAGAAACAGCGACAGCCACCCAAGTTGGCCAGACAGCAATAGCAACCAAATTTAAGAAGGCAACAAATGGAGCCGCACAAATAGCTGTAGTAACCCCCACTATAGTTAGAAAACGCCCCTGTCAAAGTGCCACAAAACACGGTAAGTGATTATACATAAATACCTATAATGATATATGATACAAGGCATACACATCCGTGGAAATAAACAGTTTCACAATGTCGTGCATCATCCTAGAACCACAACCAAAATCCAAAAAGTCAAGCTTTATAGAAACACTCCCTAATTTGCTTCAAGAATCTTTAATTTTTCTTGCGACACCTAGAAACAGAAACATAACAAGATAGGACACCAGATTGCCTTCAGCAGGAAAGCAGAAAAGCGATAATGTTAAACACAGCTGCAAACATGAAACTAAGGGGAATCTGCTTTTAGCAAGCAATGAGCTAAGAAAATATTCTACAAAGGATATCTCATGTTAGTTACTATAGAAACTAGACAAAGTATCACCAATATAACAAAATCTCTGAAAAACAGCATACCGTTATGGTAAGTTGTCCGGCAAGGATAAAAACAGCAATAAAGCTGTTTATCTGAGCCAGCAATTTTCTTCTTCCAAGAGAGGTAGTAACAGTCATGGCAATTACACTCACTTTCTGAAGTTACAAAAAATTAGAGATAAAAATCAGTGTAAAGACAAAAATAACAACAGAAGGAAGACAGAAAACAAGAGAAAAGGAAGATGAAAATATACGGGTAGAGCAACATATCCGCAGACAAGATTCCCTTTTAAGTCAAGTCAGGTAATATATATTGAGAGGCTAATTTTGAATTAAGTTAGACCTCATGATAGTGGATGGTCTTACCTGAAAATAAAAGAATGACGAGATAACCGCACTCAACCACAGGAACAAGGACACATACAACAAGTAAGACGATGACAATATAAGCCAAAATCCATCTAAAATGGCCCACATATGAGGCTTCACCACCGGAGTAGCTGAGTTGGGAGAATTTCCTTTGTTGCGAATGGTTTGCCCATTAGGCTCAGTTTTCTGATCAGGGTCAGACTCTCTAACGCCAAAAAAGAAACCATGTCAAGAAACACAAAGTTTTATAACCGCATATATTATACATGTTAAGCCAAAGAATGCAAGTTTATAATTTTCGGGAGTGTTCAACTGCAGACCGGAAATAATTTGAAACCCAATAAATTTCATTCTTGACTGGCTTATTTGTTAAATCTAAAATGTCTGCTGCAACAGCTACGTGATTCACTCCACAGCTGTAACACAAGAAATTAACAATCCAAGACAAGAACATGTACGACATTCTTTTGAGATGCTCATAGCTCATAATGCACTTAATATGGAAGAACTACAGAGATTATTACAAAATTGTAACAGAAAATTCAGTCTTGACTCTTGTCTGTGCTTTATAAAATGTTGCATGCAACAATTTCAGAGAATCCGGTGACAAAAAAATATGATAATATAGTTGACCTGATCGGAGTTAATTCCTCGTGGACATGGGATAAATCCAGGGTTATCCCTTTGGACGACTGTGCAGCAAATTCCATTAACAAAGCAGAAAACAGTAGCAGAACTGCAACAAATCAATCCATGGTTTAAGACATATCAAACACACACAAAGATACACCTAAACTAACACAACTGTCAGATTCCAAAAGACGGAATAAGGAAACATACATGGACCCAACCTAGCCATTCCCGTGGCAAACAATGACCCAAAAAGCTGGCCTAGTGTGGCACCGGCACCAATAAAACCAAATAATCTTGAACCTGACTGAATACCCAACAAGTTACATGTGTAACAAAATTTTGTATTGCAATCAAATTTGTGTGGCAGGGATAGGATGGATACCTCACTGTCCATAACATCGATTATTCTAGCCCAAGTCGAAGAAATTGTAATTAGATTAAGTAAGGCAATCTTCAAAAAACAGCACAAATTTTTATCACTATATTAAGTTTGATAAATAAACAACTTTACAAATTCAAAAAGGGGTGTCCTATCCACACACCCCATTTTACTTCTCACACACCCCTGGATAATTTATGTCCGTTGATCTTCTTCAATTCATCCGATCCGACGGCCGAAAATTAAAAAGGTGTGTGAGAAGTAAAATGGGGTGTGTGGATATCACACCCCATTCAGAAATAGGTTCTAATAGATATTGAAAAAAAAAGAAAGAAAAGCAATTTAGATATATTCATCATACCCAGAGGAACAATGCAATTCTGACCGAGACATAGAACCAGCCAAGGCTCTCCCACGCTATGGAATATGCAGTGCCAGCTTGACTAGCATCAACCCTTTCATCATTTATTGACATGGAGTCTACAGTGACCAAGCCCTAGCCATACACAAGGCAGCTATTCAGTACAATATGAACATATTTCTAGAGTGTTAAAGCAACCAAATCAGAAACAACTTGAAGCCCTATGAGACTTCATCTCACCTTCACCTCAGCTTGTGATCCGGCTGACGAAGCACGCCATAGAAAGAAGAATGCAACAAGTGATACACTAAAAAACCTGAGCATCAAAACCAAAGCCTGGAATTTCAAGAAGCAACTATTACAGAGCGATATGAAAACAAACACATATAAAAAACAAGGAAAGAACCAGTTATACCCTTGTACTCTTCAACCCAAATTATCAAGTTACACAAACACCCCATATCAAAAGAATCAATTTATACCACAAAGACGATAATTTCGAACTCCCCATAAAAAATAAAAAAAACAGAAACCACGCATATCGAAATCTGGCAAGAACCAGCTATATACCCTTTTGCCTTTCAACCAAATTATCAAGTTACAGAGACACCCCACATGAAAATAATCGATCTTTACCACAAAAAAAACAACAATTTCAAAGCCCCCATGTCGAAAAAATGGCGGAAATACACACATACCTTGCCTTTCGAAACGTTGGGCAGAGAGAAGATGAGAGTTGCAACTGGGGCGGCAATGGAGGTGAGGGCCAATGACCCCACAAACAGGTTCGGCAGGCTCGACAGACCTAAGGAAATTGCACCCTCGTCGCGCAGCGGAAGCACCACGAAGTAAGCGCACAGAATCTGCATTGGAAAATCAAAATTTAGCTGAAATCCCAAACCCCAGTTCTTGAAATTTGAGAAAGTGTTGAAATTTAGCCAAAAGGGACTGGAGAATTTAGAAAAGCTTACGAAGAAGAAGCAGGATGAGGAGTGGAGGAGAGCTGAGATCTCGTGAGGGTGCACCGAAACGAAGGTGGAGAGGATCGTATCAAATCGGGACCTGCTCATGGCTTCTGTGTCAGATGGAATCATGGAAGACTGGATTTTGGTGGATGAATGTTACGATGAAAAAAGAAGAAAAGCTTCAGTTCGACGTTCGTGGCTGAAAAAGATGGGCTTGAAAGTCAAAGTATATGACTGGGCCTGGGGTCTGGGCTGGCCCAATAGATAACTGTCGAATCAGGTAGTCTCTGGAAGCCCTACCTCCTACTCTCTCTCTCTCTCTCTCTCAAGTCAATGTGCTATGCCCAGCTACCTGTGCAGAGCATCTAGATTTCTCAGCTCAGCTCCCACGATCAGACTCGCTTCTTCGAACCCTGCAAGATTTCGCTGCTCTGTTAAGCTTTCGACCATGTCTAATGGAGAAGGAGCTGTTCGCTTCCCCTTATCCGCTTCAAGCACTCTCGTAATCCAAAAGGGAGATATCACCAAGTGGTCCGTCGACGGCTCCACGGACGCCATCGTCAGTCCTCCTCTCTTTCTCTTTACTCTGTGATTTCTGTGTCGTTCTCTCTCTCTTTCTTTTTTTTTTCTGTTTGTTTCTCGAGAAAATAATAGGCAAAGAAAAGATGATAACTTTGCACCCTTTTGGGGTCTTAACTTTGAATTGGTTGATGGGGTTGAATTTCTGTTACTGGGAAATCAAAATATCAAATCAAATTTTGTGTAAATTTAGTTTTAGTTTTACAATTTCTGATTGCTATTTTCTGGGGTTTGTGCTTCTCTGTGCTTATAGCATATAACTTTGTGCACATATTGGTAGAATGTGAGCATCCAACCCGAAACCGAAACCGGTTGATTACGGTTCATATTGTTTCTTGCTTCATGATAGTGCACTGTATTTTCGTTCCATGAATGTCCCAAATTGCTCCCATTGTGTTCTTGTGCCATGTTTTCGATAATATATGATCCGGTTTAATGCAATTTGGTTCTTTGGTCAGCATCCAGTTCTATGAATGTGAGCATATCAATGGGCATTTTTGTAGGTCAATCCAGCAAATGAGGGGATGCTTGGAGGTGGTGGTGCAGATGGAGGTAATTTTGTTTTACAATTTTGAATAGACATTTCAAAGCGAACCTGCTATATCTATACTGATTTTGAATGATCTTCCAGCTATACATAGGGCTGCTGGCCCAGATCTTCTGCAAGCATGCTATAGTGTCCCAGAAGTCAGGCCACGTGTTCGCTGTCCCACCGGAGAAGCAAGGATCACCCCGTAAGTTCTCATGATTTAGCCACCATTTATGCATATGGCATCGCTTGGTTTTGATTCGTAGTTTCGTGGAGAACATAATCAATGACCACTTGCATTGTATACTATGCAGGGGTTTTAAGTTGCCTGCATCTCATGTAATTCATACTGTTGGACCCGTGTACCGTTCTGGCAGCAACCCGGAAACCTTTCTGAGTGCTGCGTACAGGTTATAATCTGTTTCTTGCTGATATGTAGTTTAATGTGTTAGTTCTTTATTCCTTATTAAAACTCCTGTGCAAATCGATTACAGGAATAGCTTGACCTTAGCCAAATCAAACAACCTTCAGCATATCGCGTTTCCTGCTATTTCTTGTGGTGTGTATGGGTAAGTTGACAACAGAACTCCCATTGGTGTTCGAATACGTAAGCTTTTACATTGAAGGATAAGAATCATGGTAACATCTGATCATTTTGACTTGTCACATTAAAGTTGTAAGCGACTAACAGATTAATCTCGTTTGACTGTCATATTCTTCAAGATATCCGTATGATGAAGCAGCCACAGTATCTATATCCACAATTAAGGAGTTTGCGGATGGCCTAAAGGAGGTATGTATGCTTGTACCCAACATTTTCATGGATCAATCGAATATTCTTCTAAAACTCACTGGCATTTTCATTTGCAGGTGCACTTTGTTCTCTTCGCAGACGATATTTACGATGTTTGGGTGAAAAAGGCCAATAAATTGCTTAAAGCTTAATATGCACCGTGAGCAAGCAATTAGCAGATATATGAGTTTACCTTTCTATCAGTGTAATTGGATGCAAAACCTCTTATGTAGAACCGAAGTTTATTGGCTTGTAATGTGCAGAACGAAATGGTGAAATAAAGCGTGCCGTAGATTGCCAATGTACTCGAGATATTATCGCAAAAAATACCATGGAATTATATGAAATGTATGCATTGCAGAAGTGTTCTGTTCTATACATCTAAGCTTACGTTCATTATTACACAAGAAACCAAATCCAGACTCGGACGCGAAACGGGGAAAATGGCTTTACGCTGAAATCTTCACTCGAAGGAACTTGAAGTTTCACATCCCGACCAACACCAATTAGAAAGCAACATGCAGATGACAGAACAAGAACAAAAACAACGGGAAAAAATCCGCTACGCTACTGATAGAGTTTGAACCTAAATTTTCCAGATTAAGAATCTTTGTCCTTTGGTACATTTCTGGGGAGTCTGTTAAAAACACCCTCGTCCACGATTTTGTAATGCTTTGAAAACTGCCGGTGGATCTTTCCGCAATACCCATCCACAGTTTCTTCATGCTTGCTGTACAAGGCAGGAAGTGTTATTGACAAGATTGAACCTGCCACCATCAAAGAAGTTTAGTATAAAAATCTCACAAGAAATTTACAGGTACCAACCACCTCGTTTCTGCTAGAAAAATATTCAACCTAACGGGTCCAGAACTTGACAAATTATATACAAAAATTTAAAAGAGAGTCACAAAGATCAAGATCATTCATTTGACAGACACAGGAGGAGGATGCACATACCAATATACGCAAGTGTAAAGAAGGAGAAAAAGCTTCCAATGACGGAGAAGAGCCACAGACAAACCACCACCTGTCAAATGTATGGTAGCTTCGTAAAAGTCATATTCATTCGAATCAGTAACAGATAAAAATGAGAAGTCGAAAGAGAACACCTTGTGGTTTCAGCTAGAAAATAGATTCCAAAAACATTATCATCGTAAGATGCAATGCAACACTGACCTTGAAAAACAGTCTAAAATCTTTGCCGAGAGTGATATCATGAGCCATAAGCAGCACATTGTTGATTTTAACACGAAACGATGCTGCAGCATTGTTAACCATTTCCTCCGATAGTACTAACTCCGGTAATGTTTGCAATTGTCTACTCAAAGAATATGATAGTTATCCTCATTGTAAACAGTTTCTGTGCAAGGTTGATAATAATACATGTGGAGAGTAGAAAATTCATACTTATTTCTATAAACAGCATAGTTGGCACGAAGGAATAAGAGTACAACCAAAATCAGCAAGATGTCCGCACAAACTGATAAGAATGATAATCCAGACCGCTCAAACACAAGCCAAGAAACTGTAGAAACAATGATAGTGCCGAAGGAAACACGCCCCCGCTTCCACAACAAAACATCAGCAGCTAAAAGGAAAAAGAGATATAGTAAGGAATAGAACTAAGAAAAATGTTGGCAAAACAAGATAAGTAGATATGCAAATAACAAGTGAAAACCATTCTCGAGTCAGTCATTACTATATTCAGATACTTGAAATCCAATTCCTACATTCAAGTTGTTCACATATGCATGAATGAATAACGAGGGAACAACTAGCCTAGCTATTTCCAAAATACTCTTCAGGAAGAGCGAATGTGACAGGAAAAGAATCAGGCAAGTTGTACACACGTACTGATAGGCAAATGTGAGATTTCCGAGCGACTGGATAATGGGGCATACTGGGTGATCACTACTAGAAAGCCTACTATATATGTACCTGATTCGAGTTTGTCTACATGCATCAGATCATAATAAAAATATGCAGCGTTTAAACTTGCACTATGGAAAAATGTCATTTGCTCCTCTATCACGGATTAACAACAGTAGACTCTTGGAAAGTAAATGTGGTGGTAGAGTCAATACGATGCAAATTAACTCAAACAAACCGCTAAAGTTAGCTTGCTTTTCAGTTTCCCTAAGTTGAACAAAAAGACAGTCACTTAATTCACAAAACAATCCCAACAAGCCCTGCGACACATCTATCCCCTACCCTAAAATATGCAAGTGATTGCAAATTTGCACTCCAAGAATGCCATTGATTGCTACAAGATACATTGTTTTTTCCCGCAGCTTTCCTTTCTTTTCTTCAACTACTAACAGAAAATTGAAAACGATTGCCCAAAAAACCTTCATTCTCCCACTCTTTAACTTTCAGGCTTCTCCGGCAGTTGTAACCAACCACGCATTCTTTTCAACTAAAGAGCAAACTGATCAACTGCCCACTTTACCACAACCTCCACATTTCGCCTTTACTCATCCGTTGGCATCCGCCATCCAACTTCACTCTAAATTCTAATCGATTCTATAAAGTAAATGCAACCCAACATTGATCCATCTCAGATAATCAACAACCCAAAAGCACAACATTTTCGTTTTTGCAGATAATCAAATTACAAGACCCAAAAGTTTAAAAGATGGAAAGGAAATTATAGAGAAACCCCACAAATCCAAACGCCGGAAATGTCCTAAAAGTTTCAATCTTTTTAAATTAAAGATAAAATAAAACAAAAAGTTTCAATTTTTCTCACCTTGACCGCCGCCCAAGCAGTTGTGCATCGACTCTTGACGTCCAAACAACCGATACGCAGCGCCGACGCATGCGGTGGTGTAAGAAGTGGAAGCCACATCCTTCCGTCCATCCCCATCTCCCTCTGTGCTGCATAAATCTTGTGAATTCTCCATCAAGAAATTCAAATATCTGTCTCTCCGAAGAGTAAGGAGTTATAAAATTCGTCAGTATTTCTCCTAGAATTGAAACGAAAAGAACAGGTTCCTCGGTTATTTTTTGGTCACCGACTTTCTTCAGATCTACAAAATTCCATGTGCCATAAAGTACGGATGTTTGGCGGGACCGTAGTGGACAATTAGACAAAATATTTGTTCTTTGATACCAATGAACACGTAAAAAGCGGGGCAAGTGGTTTTTACCAGGGTGATTTCGAACTCCATCAGTTCTTAATTTGACATTTAATTTAATAAAATTTATCGTTTGATAATTAAAAAAAAAATCTTGGGATGAATCAATGGTTGGAAAATAATTTCAGACTCGTATTCCACACGGCACGTCCTGAATTCAATTTCTTAATTAATCGCAATATGTGATCATGAAAGACTGAAATGCCTTTGTGAAAATGATATTAAGCTGTATAAGACCCCCCGGATCAGAGAGTTTCCCTTCTTCGTGATATGGTCGCACATATGATTTGGTTGAGCTACTCAACCAAGATTTTTTCTCCTTCCTCAAAGAAATTACGCCTCTCATGAACCATGAGCACCAAGAATGTGTAGGAGAAGAACAAATTATTCAAATTAATGACTTCTCAGTATATTAACACATGAAAATATTACCTTAAAATCAGTATACAATATCTCAAAATAAAGAAGGAAATAAGCTATGAGGTAATCGATTTGATTTTCATTTATTTTTATACAAGAACTTTATCTAATTTTAATAAAAGTTTTATAATGTTCCGTATAAAATGCTTCAGATTTTTCAACCGTTACATTTTTAACTTTTATATTTTAAGCAACTATCTAATGGTTAAAACCAGAAGATTCTCGTACTAGGGGCATCATAAAAATATCATCCTCAAAATAGGTAGATTGCAACGGAACCAGATCCTCTCCGGATCAATCAAAATTGAGCTCACTAATCAATGAATCCAGACCGTTAAAATTTGATCCAACGGCTATAATTATTATAACTTTTAGAAATGTCTCCTGTTTATAACCGTTGGATCAAATTTCAACGATCCAGGTTCATTGATTATGTGGCCCGGTTTGGTTGGATCCGAAGGGGACCGGTTCCGATTGCAACCTTTTGCGAGTGTCATTTATCCAGTATTTTAACCGCCCGCGTCCTCCCCCCTCATTCTCCAGCAAGAAAAGATAAAAGGAAAGAGACACGAAACCCACTGACCTCACCGTCAGCTCTCTGTCAGCTGTGAGACCTCCCTCCCTCCCTCTCTCTCTCTCTCTCTCTCTCTCTCTCCTCTTACAAGTATTTTTATGTTGGACGCAAATTGTTAGGTGCATCTCTCTTGAATCAGCTGACCAATAGTCTCCAATTCCACAAGCAAATCACAGAGACAGACAACACAACCAATTGGGCATTTGACCTCCAACTGATCTCAGCCATCCATCAGATCTGAGACTCTGATCCCTTCCAAACAACTCAACGTCTAGTTCTCCAGATTGCCCATTTATCGGTTTCTGTCACTCTCAGTGAGTTCACTTCATATTCTGCAATATTTTTCTTCTGATTTATGGACAAAGATGCTAAATTTTTAAGATTTTGGGGTTTTTCTGTGACTTAAAACCCATTATTATATGTTTCTTTGATTGCCCATTTCTCAGATTCTGCCACTCTCAGTGAGTTCACTTCAATTTCTGCATTTCGTTTCTAGTTTTATGGTAAAAAGATTGGATTTTTGAGATTTTGGGGTTGTTTGAGTCTGTGATCCCCTCAAAACCCATTAATCTCCATTGCTATGATATTCCATGTCTCAGTTTTTGCTACCTTTAGTGAGTACACCTCATATTCTGCATAACTTTTTTTCTCTTGTTTCATAGAAAAAAGATTGAAATTTTGAGTTTTTGGGGTTGTTTGAGACTGTGATCCCCTCTAAACCCATTAATATCCGCTTCTCTGATTGCCCATTTCCCAGTTTTTGCTAATCTTAGTGAGCTCACTTGATATTCTGCATTTGTTTTCTTCTCATTTTATGGATTTGTTTTTATTTTTTTTATTTTTATAGTTTTTGGGTTGTTTGTGGACACTGGATAGCTTGAAGTTGGGTTGGAGGCAAAAAAGATGGGGGAAGGCGCGAGGTTTCAGCTGGGGACAGTGGGAGCGTTGACCCTCTCTGTGGTCTCGTCGGTCTCCATTGTCATTTGCAACAAGGCCCTCATTAGTTCTTTGGGTTTCACTTTTGGTAAGCTTTTCACAGTCTCCATTGTTGCCTCATTTTTGTTGGTATTTCAAATTCTTGACCATGTGTTTTATTGTATTCAATGCTGAATTTACTTGGGTTGCCTTAATTTTTAGAAATCTAAGTTTGGTAAGAATGATGTGCTTTGAAGGTTTCGTGTGCAAACAAATGAAACTGATGAAGTTGTTGCTATTGAATAACGAACTTAAGTAGAAACAAAAATTTGGAGCTTTCAAAACAATTGCAATTTTATTTTCTGTTTTAAGGGGTATGGCGGGGGAGTTAATGTTGGTGATTCCACACATTATAGCTTTCGATTTGTAGTTCAACTTTAAACAGCATTGAAATATAATTTAGCCAGGATGCAGTAAGGAGATATAATTTGGGTCCTTTAGCAATTCAAACAGGTCACATTGGTAAATCCCACCACTAAATGTTCTTTTTGAAGGAAAATTATGGGAGTGCACTATTGTTATGTGGAAGATTTTGCCATCCTGTTAATTTTTACTTGGTTTACCGGAATTTACTGTGATTACAGAATAGATTGTTATACATATTTGTGCAGCCACAACTTTGACAAGCTGGCATCTTTTAGTCACCTTTTGTTCCCTTCACGTGGCTTTAAAGATGAAATTCTTTGAGCACAAACCGCTTGATCAAACGACTGTGACGGGGTTTGGCATTCTGAATGGAATCTCAATTGGACTGTTAAATCTGAGCCTGGGGTTCAATTCAGTTGGCTTTTATCAGGTATATTTGTTTCCTTCAATTCATTTTGACTTTGTTGCTTCTAGCTAAAACTTTGGTGTTTCAGCATTTTTCCAGATATTAGAATTCTGAAATCCTCTTTTGTTCTTGCATTCTAGATGACTAAGCTGGCAATCATCCCTTGTACTGTACTATTGGAGACCCTTTTCCTAGCGAAGAAATTCAGGTTTAGCCTTTTTTTTTACTAAGATGCTGATTTACCGATTCGTTCAAGCATATCCAAAATTTTAAACTCGTAACGGAGCCAATTGTTGCCTAATGTTACCCATATATAATCTTGTTATATTTGCTTATGATGTGTTTATATTCTTGATCCAGTGGAAATATAATTGTTTCGCGAAATATAAAATTGTGATATTGTGGTTTTTCTTGTATTTTCCTTCCCTCTGAATTCATATAAAGGTATAATTACAGTACTTTGGCAATTTGTCTGTGCCTGTTTTTCATTTTATTTTATTAAGTAATGCTGTTATATCTTAAATATTTCATTTTATTTTAATAAGTAATGCTGTTATATCTTAAATAAATAAGTATGAGGAGGAAGAGGAGGGGCAAAGGGTTGAGTTTTGTCTTGTTATGATGGTGCATTCCTTACCATTTATCACTGTCGAATGCCAATTTATCATATGCCATCACTGATTCTGACCACCTCAGTTCACTTCCTGCTGCGATAGCTGATATTCAGTACTTAATGAACCTACT
Organism: Malus domestica; assembly: GCF_042453785.1. Taxonomy (NCBI): domain Eukaryota; kingdom Viridiplantae; phylum Streptophyta; class Magnoliopsida; order Rosales; family Rosaceae; genus Malus; species Malus domestica. The sequence continues at coordinate 26,672,444 of NC_091661.1, forward strand.
GCTTCACGTCTTTCAATCCATTTACCCTTTTCACATCACGGTTCAACTTTCCAACGTACTGCATTTAGTTGCCTCTTAATCTGAAACATTGATTGTTAATCCATAATCTTATATTCTGATTTCCTTACCTATTACCATTCTAATATTATCTTAACTTCAATTCCTATTGCAGTAGGAGCATTCAGATTGCCCTCCTTGTTCTGCTCCTTGGTGTTGGGATTGCAACAGTCACTGATGTTCAACTTAATGTTCTTGGAAGTATCTTGTCTCTTCTTGCAGTTATTACAACATGCGTTGCCCAAATTGTATCCTCGATAGAGTTTTCTTTTTTGACTAATATCTCTGTCTAGTTTGTTTTATAGTATGAACCATTGACCCATACACCACTGCATAATTAAAGAAAGAAAATACCTGGACGTAAGAATTCTTGAATGAAATTGTCTAATGTCATGGATGCAAAGTCTCTAAATCACTTCTATTTTTAACTGCATTAAGAAAAAAAATTCACCAGCACTGCCTGTATTAGTTTTCTCCGTCTTGAAAAACATACTTACATGTATGAGTCTGAAGCTGTTCAGGTCTCACAGTTCATAGTGCTGGATACTTTCCATTAGAAAGAGCTGACATGCACGCCCTTATTAGGTCATTTCGATAGGTCTCAGTAGTTTTGTCTGTCCGGTTTTGTTTCCTTAACTAGTTTCTTTCAGATGACCAATACTATCCAAAAGAAGTTTAAGGTTTCTTCAACACAACTTCTGTATCAATCATGTCCATATCAATCAGGAACTTTATTAATCACTGGCCCGTTTCTGGATTGGTTCTTGACGAATCAAAATGTATTTACTTTCAAGTATACAACTCAAGTGCTGGTGAGAATTGAAATCATTATTTTTTTTTTCTTTTCCCTTTTCTCTAGAAAGCATTACTGATTGTGTTTTCTCTCTGATTTTGCAGGTTTTCATAATTATATCCTGCCTAATCTCCGTCTCTGTAAACTTTAGCACATTTCTTGTGATCGGAAAGACATCTCCTGTCACCTATCAAGTTCTTGGACATCTAAAGACATGCCTTGTGCTGGCATTTGGTTATATTTTGCTTCATGATCCATTTGACTGGAGGAACATCCTCGGAATATTAGTCGCACTTGCTGGGATGGTTTTATATTCTTACTTTTGCACTCGTGAGGGTCAGAAAAAGGCTGCTGAAGAAGCAACGCAGCCACCACAGGTTCTAGCCCACTTTGCTTAATCTCTGTAATTGCATGACGTACTTTCTAGATATCTGAATCATTTTCGTAAACATTGAATAACGAAGTGATGTATGAAGTCGTCTCTTTTCCCTTGAAATGGTTTCAGGCAGGAGAAGGTGAGTCTGATCCTCTAATGGGGGTGGAAAACGGAAGCGGTGTAGGAACTGATTCTGCTACCCAAATTGCCCCTGTATGGAAGTTGAACAAAGATTTGCATGCGTGATGGCGCAAAACTTTCAAGTCTTGTTAATTTACCCACCTAAGAGTACTAATAGCAGCATGTAGAGCTGTTAGAGAGCAATGACAATATTATTTGTGTAAAAATTCTTCACCCTTGCGTCTCCAATTCGAACAGGTGTCCGTCCCGCCCTTTCTTCATGGTGTTGATTGCGAATTACATTTAGATCGGCAATTAGTTCAAGAGAATATGGTTCAATTTTGTACGCATTTGTACTGCAATTTTATTGTCCGTTATATACAAAGTGATTAACTCCTTTACTGTCACTCCATCGAATCCGGAGTTTTTTATGAAGTATCCACGTAAATATTTTTTGGGTTTGCATGTCATTATACAAGTTGACGGAAGTGGACATAAAAAATTTTGGGGTTGCATGCCATTTTTAGGTTTTAATGGGACTGTATATCACATGTCATTATACAAGTTGACGGAAGTTTTATTTTTCGAAGTGTTGCTCCTTAAAAAGGATGGAAAACAACAGTAAACTTGACCCCAAGGGAAAAAAAGCTCCTAGATTCCATATCAAACTAGACTATAACAAACAATACAATAACATCCATGTTTCTTGGATGGGTATGGGTTTTCAAATAAAAGTCACCGTAAGTTGGGATATCATAATCATAATCGTAATCATAATCATAATTATTATACATTCTATACTGACGACGTTCTAACTCGGAACAAATGACGTCGTCTTGAGCTGCTTCAGCAAATTCATAGTCGGCAATGGAATCTTCGGGCAGCCACAATGTTCTGATTCCTTAAGCACATCTCATTCTCAAATCTCCATCGACCTTAAGGTTAAAACAATAGTGCAGGTCGAGCGACACGAGACGAGGACAACAGTCAAGAATTTCCTGCAGGCCTTCGTCTGTCAGCTCATTTCCGAAAACTTGGAGGTGCTGCAAACCATGCAGTTCCTGCTATTATTGCAAGTGCGTCGTCGTTACACCCGGTTCGTCCAATGTACCAGATTTTGTTAAGTTTAAGTGATTTCAAAAGTGGACAAGATCGTCCGACCACTTGCAAGGATTCACGTGAGATTCCGACGGAAACAATGAAATTTCAAGGTACTCCATCAATGGAAGCTTTGAAGCCACTTTTCCCATTTCCACAACATAAGATTGCACGAGTCGGAGGCTTGTAAGTCTACTCGAACTGCATAAAGAGGTGAAAATTTTAGCCACCGAAGCACAACAAAATCAAATTCTACAGTAACAATAATATATAAACATGCAAAACTGACATACCTATCAGCGGTATACTCAAGGACATTAGAGCAACTCCACCCATGGAGGCCCTCCCCCTGGCAATCCACTATTGAATCCACCATTTTGAACAGTAACTGCCTTAAATGAATAGTAATTGACATTAATGAACAGTAATTGCCATTTGCATCTCCACCCTTGGAGCCCTCCCCCTGGCAATAGGCAATAAATATTAGTTTTTTTTGTTTGTTTAAATAATACAAAATAAAATTATTTTTAATTTCGGATAAGATTTTTTAAATCGTTCTCGTTGCGTCACGTGTCATTTTATAAAAAAAACAATTATTTTTAGCGATGGATTTCGATAAGATTTTTATCCAATGTCATCGTGCCACGTGTCGTTATCTTTTGAGAATCTTTGACGATAGATTTCGATCAGATTTTTAACTCGTTCAAAATTGCGCCACGTGTCTTTATCCGAAAATATAATTATTGGAGATCGATTTCGATAAGATTTTTATCCAATACGATCGTGCCACGTGTCATTATCTTTTCAGAATCTTTGAGGATAGATTTCGATCAGATTTTTAACGAATGACGGCATGCCACGTGGCCTTATCTACAATCCAATCTTTTCTGAATCGTCCATATAATCCACCATCCATCCTCACAAATCTCACACCAATTTTCTCAACATCTCTATCTCATTAATCATAGTTTCTGCTTCTTCTTCACCATCCATCATTACAATGTCTTCTTCTTCATCAAGGATGATGTGGGAAATCGATCAGCAAGAGGAAGAATTGTTTAACCAATCTGAAGGAATGTTCAACCTTCAGATAGCCGAAAATGAGATGGAAGAGGATGAGGAGCGTAGAAGGAGAGATGACGAAACAAGAATGGCCAGAGCCTCACATTCCCGTCGAGTCATCCAGACTGTTGCTCAGATATGCAGGCCCAACCGTTCAAGAAACCTTGATAGAAGCAGGCAACGACGGGGTGAAGAGCTGTTGGACGATTACTTTGTCCATAACAGTGCATTTCCTGATACGTACTTCAGACGCCGTTTTAGAATGGAACGACATTTGTTCAACAGAATCATGACTGATGTTTGCAACCATGATTCTTACTTTGTACAAAAGAAGGATGCTTGTGGTGTTATGGGTCTCCTGCCTGAGCAAAAAATCACTGCTGCGTTGCGGATGCTTGCGTATGGAGCATCTGCAGACCAAGTGGATGAGATAACGAGGATGGGGAAATCAACCATTCTTGAGGCCCTGATGAGGTTTTGCGGAGCAGTCGAATCTTTGTACACCGCAGAGTACCTCCGAAAACCTACTCGCTGGGACTTGCAAAGGCTTCTGAAGAAGGGCGAGATGCGAGGTTTTCCTGGGATGATAGGAAGCATCGATTGTATGCACTGGACGTGGAAAAACTGTCCAAGTGCATGGCAAGGCGCATATGGGGACAGAAAATGATCAAAATCTATCATTTTGGAGGCAGTGGCATCTTTTGATACATGGATATGGCACGCCTTTTTCGGGGTTCCGGGGGCTCAAAATGATCTCAACGTCCTTGCCCAATCCCCAGTGTTCAACGACGTCCTGCAAGGAAAGGCACCAAAAGTCACGTACGTCGTCAACGGACGTAGGTACGAAGGGGCATACTACCTAGCTGACGGCATTTACCCACGGTGGGAAACATTTGTCAAAACAGTTCCACGTCCGCGAAGTGCAAAGGAAAAACACTTTGCAACCTGTCAAGAGGGGTGCAGGAAGGATGTGGAGCGTTGTTTTGGTATCCTTCAAGCTCGTTGGGCGATCGTCAGGGGTGCTGCCAGAATGTTCGATGTAGAGTCACTTCGATCCATCATGATGACGTGCATCATTCTTCACAACATGATTGTGGAAGATGAGTTCGATTATGATGCGGTTGATGAATATGAGCCAGAGGCAGACACGATGAACAATTCAAGAACACGAATATATTTTGCGCATGATGCCACCGAAGAACCCGTGCAACACGACCCATTAGAAAGGGATGGACGTTACAATGAAAGGGTCATTCAACGATATACTGCACTTCAAAGGTCATCTATGCACATTGATCGACAAATTGACTTGATAGAGCACCAGTGGGCATTGAAACAAGCTGAAGATACTTAAGTTTATTTAGTATGTTTGTTTGTATTTGGTGTGTTTATGTAATTTTATTTGGTGTGTTTATGTAATTTTATTTGGTGTGAATTGTTTGGTGTGTTTATGTAATTTTATTTGGTGTGTTTTTTGTAGTGAGTTTTTTATTATTTCGTATGTTTATGTAATTTTATTTGTTGTGAATTGTTTGGTGTGTTTATGTAATTTTATTTGGTGTGTTTTTTGTAGTGAGTTTTTTATTATTTCGTATGTTTATGTAATTTTATTTGGTGTGAATTGTTTGGTTTAGGATTCATATAGCCGACCCCACTTAGTGGGAAAAGGCTTTGTTGTTGTTGTTGTTGTTGTTTGAATTGTTTGGTATGTTTATGCAATTTTATTAGGATAAATATATTACGAAATTAAATACATGTACTCTCACTTTTAATAAAGTACTAACTTCAATAAAATGGAAACAACATAAATAATAAATTACATAAGTACCCTATTCCGATTACATGGAAACAACATAAATAATAAATTACAACCCAAAGTGATTGGAAAACTATGGGCTCCGATTTCAAAAGTACCCTATTCCTCACCACTTAACCAATCTGTGGTGCTAGGATCATCTTGTCTTGTTGTGCTAGGACCATCTTGTCTTGATCTCGCTTCTCTTGCACGCCTCCTTTGCACCACATCTCGCTTCTCCGACTGCCAAAAATATGTAGAATTTGGAGATATCCCTTCTAAACGCGTGTTCATAATGTCACGATCTCGTTGTGCAATTCTTTCTTCTCTAAGCAACTCCCTTTCTTGCCTAAGTAGCTCTCTTTCCCTCTGTTCAGCTTGAAATGCTTGTTCAATAGCTGCAGCTTTTGCCTCATCTCTAGCCTTGCCAGCTTCATATTTCGCCAATTCCCGCGCCAACGTCAATTCACCTTGACGAGCAAGTTCTTGCATGTACTTTCCATAATCATTCTTGGAAGCACTCCCTTTCCTCTTTGAAGCCTTCTTACCTAGAGGCCTAATTGGATAACGGGTCGACCCCGACGCTTGTTCAGGAATGGGCGTTTCAGGCACTTCTTCTCCATCTTCTTCATCAACATGGGGGCCATGATCGGGTGTAGAGTGTGGAGGGGTGCTGTGTAGAGGGATGCTATTCATGCATACTTCTGGACCAACAGGCACAACTTTGAATTTAGGACAATCTTTAACAATATTCCAACATTCCCACCGGGTGAATGATTTGTTTCTTGATTTGATTTTGGCACCATACCATGCTTGTGCTTGAAGTTGCTACAAATGATTAATAATGAAATTATTAGGTGACAAATAAATAATACAAACAAATGAATAATAATGAAATTATTAGTTAACAATTAAATAATACAAACAAATAATAATAATGAAATTATTAGGTCACAAATAAATAATACAAACAAATGAATAATAATGAAATTATTAGGTAACAAATAAATAATACAAACAAATGAATAATAATTTCATTATTAGGTAACAATTAAATAATACAAACAAATAATAATAATGAAATTATTAGGTCACAAATAAATAATACAAACAAATAATAATAATGAAATTATTAGGTAACAAATAAATAATACAAACAAATGAATAATAATGAAATTATTAGGTAACAATTAAATAATACAAACAAATAATAATAATGAAATTATTAGGTCACAAATAAATAATACAAACAAATAATAATAATGAAATTATTAGGTCACAAATAAATAATACAAACAAATGAATAATAATGAAATTATTAGGTAACAATTAAATAATACAAACAAATAATAATAATGAAATTATTAGGTCACAAATAAATAATACAAACAAATAATAATAATGAAATTATTAGGTCACAAATAAATAATACAAACAAATGAATAATAATGAAATTATTAGGTAACAATTAAATAATACAAACAAATAATAATAATGAAATTATTAGGTAACAAATAAATAATACAAACAAATGAATAATAATGAAATTATTAGGTAACAATTAAATAATACAAACAAATAATAATAATGAAATTATTAGGTCACAAATAAATAATACAAACAAATAATAATAATGAAATTATTAGGTCACAAATAAATAATACAAACAAATGAATAATAATGAAATTATTAGGTAACAATTAAATAATACAAACAAATAATAATAATGAAATTATTAGGTCACAAATAAATAATACAAACAAATAATAATAATGAAATTATTAGGTCACAAATAAATAATACAAACAAATGAATAATAATGAAATTATTAGGTAACAATTAAATAATACAAACAAATAATAATAATGAAATTATTAGGTCACAAATAAATAATACAAACAAATAATAATAATGAAATTATTAGGTCACAAATAAATAATACAAACAAATAATAATAATGAAATTAGGTCACAAATAAATATTGCAAACAAAGAAATAATACAAACAATTAGGTAACAAATAAATGAAACAAACAAATAATTATAATCAAATTAGGTAACAAAATAATAATACAAACAAATAATTATAATATATTCTTACCTCATCCGCATAATTTGCCCCACTTCGAACATTATTACTAGCTTGTGTCAAGGCATCTCTCCACGTAGTAAAGGAATGACTAAGTATTTTCCAACGACTGGATATTGATTTTTTGGTTCTTTTCCCACTCATTTGCTCAACAAATTTGGTATGAATTAAACTCCACATTTCTCGCAATTGCATCTCATTACCCGTAAGGGAATTATGAGTAACTTCAACCCAGCTAGTGCACAACGCAACATCTTCAAGAAGCGACCAATTCGAACCTGCATCAGTAGCCATTTTGTGGAAAAAAATTGGATTGAAACCTTGAGAGAAAGATAGGAATTTAATTGAAAGTAGTTGAGAAAATATGAAATTGTGGTGTAAGGTAGATGGAGAAGAAGTGGTATTTATAGAAAAGTAAAAACAATTTTTTACAATTTTTTTTTCAGATTTTTTACATTTTTTTCGGATTTTTTACATTTTTTTTTTAATTTTTATTCAAATAATTAATCTCTACCGTTGGATATAAAAAATTTGAATTCCAACACTCCAGATTGTGCCACGTGTCACAACGGTAACTTTTCTTAATTTTAAAACTATTTTTTCTTTTTTTTTTTAAATTTATAAAGCAGATTAATATCAACCGTTGATCTCAGATCGAACGGTTGATATTAAATCAGTTTTTTTTTTTTTTTTACCGTTGTAAATCGGATGGTTGTTATTAAAGATCCGTTACGATCGAACGGACCGTGGGAAGCCACGTGGCTTCCCAACGGTCACTGACGCGGCCACTTGCGCCTGAAATCTTGTCGGGCGACGCGCCCCCACTCGCGAGTGAGGGGCACGCGCCTGACACAAAAAAAATAAAAAAAAAGAGCCGGACCCAGCCCTTGCGTCACGCTGACGTCACTGGGCTTGGGCCACAGGCCTGTCGATTTTCCACGGGCCTTGAGCTCGGGCTCCCACCCTCACTCGGGCCCTTCAACGCTGGAATTGGATTGACTGGCCCTCGGGCTCCCACATGGGGCCTGTCCCCCGTCCAAGTCCAATGGCTGGACTTGCTCTTAGCGGCGTCGTGGAAGTCGTCGAACTTAACCTCGACCAAATTACCACAGCTGCTATCAACCGCGTGTCGACACGTATTATTCAAAATTGTACTTTTTTCCTAAGGAATATAAGTTGCCTCCTCGCATGTCAATGGTGCGCCACCTGAGAGGGTTCTTACAGATGTTGAACCACACCTTGCACAATTTCAGGTAGACGAGCCGAGGGCTTACTCTAACAATACTAATATTGTCCTCACTTGGCTACCTGCTTAATCCGTCAAATGTGGGGTTTTAATACAAAAGACCTCGGTATTAATTAGAGTGTGGTGATTCTATTTAAAGGGTTTGTTCTCAAGCCTTCTTACAGATGTTGAACCACACCTTGCACAATTACTCCAACAATACCAATACTGTCCTCACTTGGCTACCTGCTTAATCCGTCAAATGTGGGGTTTTAATACAAAAGACCTCGGTATTAATTAGAGTGTGGTGATTCTATTTAAAGGGTTTGTTCTCAAGCCTTCTGGCCGATGTGGGATAAAGAAATTCTAACACTCCTCCGCACGTGAGACCACATTTTATGGGTCACACGTGAAGTTCCACACATCGGCAACCACGTCGAGCCAAGTCGGGGCTCACCCATTCACGTGGGGCCAATGGGGACCCACCCATTCACGTGGCATCTCTTGACCTACGTGGAGCCAAGTTAGGGCTCACCCGTTCGCGCGGGGCCAATGGGGACCCACCCATTCACGTGGCATCTCTTGGCCTACGTGGAGTCAAGTTGGGGCTCATTCGTTCGCGCGGGGTCAAAGGGGACCCACCCGTTCACTTGGCCTACGTGGAGCCAAGTTGGGGCTCATTCATTCGCGCGGGGTCAAAGGGGACCCCACTCGTTCACATGGATGTACGGGCTCGTCCCTTGGCTCTGATACCATGTTAAATTTCAGGTAGACAGGTCACGGGCCCACTCCAACAACACTTATATTGTCCTCACTTGGCTACCTACTCAATCCGTCAAGTGTGAGGTTTCAATACAACAGGCCTCGGTATTAGTTAGAGTGGGGTAATTCTATTTAAAGGGTTTCTTCTCAAGCCTTTTGGCTGATGTGGGACAAAGGAATTCTAACATCATCTGAGCGCTCGTCAGGATTTCAAAGGTTGTCAACCGTGAGAGTATCGATATTATAAGAGTCTTAGGCGATAGAATTCGTTTATATTTAGGATACTAGAAGATGTTTATCATTTTGTGATTTTTTTTAACAATCGATATTATTTATATTAAAAGGGGAGAGGGTAGATTTAGCCTCACAATGAGTAAGCAGGTGAAGAAGAATACTACTAGACCGTAGTACTAAATGGCAAGAAAAAAATATATTATGCAGTTTATTGTAAATAAACTGCACAAGTGGAGAGAATAAACAAGGGGTCGACGAATATGTTTACACTTGTTTTTAGTCTTTAGATTAATTCTCATCCAATGGTCTAAAATAAGGGGTAAGATGACTCAACCTCCAATGGTCTAAAATAAGGGGTATGATTACTCAACCTTAATTAAACGTGGCTGTACAAGGAAATAAAAATAAACTCCAACTAATCAAAATAATTTGAAAAATAATATTATGCTAAAAGAGTGAAAACCTCAGCCTTGCACCTGAGGTTTTCATGTAAATACAATGTTCATCATGGTAGTAGCTTGTAACTCAATTAGTTAAGGGTACATTCACCTAGTTAAGGTTACATTCACCCTTACACCTAAAGTTCCTTTTCAATCCTCCTCCTGGTAGTTTCTGACGCGTTATGTTAAAACTAATGTAACTATCTAAGTCTTGGTTTTAGCACAGAGAAGAGAAGACTGCTGCCAAACGGAGCTTACGAGAAAATAAAAGGCTGGAGATCATTAAAAGATGAGTTCTAACGGATACAAAGTCTAGAGCAGTGCAACAACCCCAGACAACTCAAATTATAGTTTTAGATGAGCATGAAGAGATAAGAGGGGTAGATAGAGGTTGGATAAAAGTAACTTTGAAACCTTTACTCACATTCACGAGTGTGAGAAAACGAGCAAACTATTTTGACCTACTCACCAATTCTCACATTAACCTGTTTAGTTTTGGGAAATCGATAATACAAGAATATTTTGTACTTGAGAGTGTAAGAAAACGATCACACTGTTTTAACTTGTTGACCTAACTCACATTAACCTCATTTCAATCGATTTAGTCATGTTCTCAAAACTTATAGTGGCAAATATTGTATTTACAACATGAAGGTTGTAAGATTAACCTAAATAGTGCTTCTACCATACATTTGTGTATAGTATACCTTATTTTCCAAGTGTATCATATTTCTTAATATTCGACTCTTAAACGACTATCCAACCGTTAATTTTTTTTATTTATATATTTAATATTAGTAGAAAGCACTGTTCTAAAAAACGGCATAGGTGCTAGGCGGTGATGAGCCGAGACGTTTTCTTGCAAATCGGTTGGAAAAATCGAATCAGCTCTAGGAAGCTGCCTAGGCTGGGTAGGCAGGGTAGGCAGAGCTAGGCGGTTTTTTTTTATGAAATTAAAAAATAAAATAAAAAATCCTATATAAGCCTAAGTGGTTTAAAATTGTGAACTTGTTGTACATTTGTCATCTTACAATACTCCTCACTATGGTTATATGACATATATGCTTAATGTGTTTTTAAAATTTGGACTTGTTGAATACTCTTTTTGCATTTTATCGTTTTTTTTTATTATCTTATTCATGGATTTCATACAAGTATAATTTTTTGTAAGTGTTAATATGCACTTATTTACAATATATACAAGAAATTTACCTAAATCCACCTAGGTTGCCTAGGCGCCCACCTAACCTCCTAGGCACTAGGTACTAGCCCGCCGCCCGACTAGCGCCTAGCGTTTTTTAGAGCCTGTTAGAAAGTATATATATATTTTTTGGTTGGGACAGGACAAAGCTCACTATTTTCTCTTCCAATCACGTCGTTGCTTTCATTTGACCAGATGTCCAAAGATGGAAAGGTGAAAAATGAAAAAGGTGTGTGTCAGAGCATGAAAAAGTCGTGCATAAGAGCATATATATAAGTATAACCTCCTCTTTTCAGTTCAATACTCTTAGAGCAAGTCCACCCTTGTGGACTTTGCGCCAGCACCCAGCGCATTTATCCACTCAAATAAACAGTAACAGACTCCAATGAACAGTAATAGGTCAAGGCATCTCCACCCCTAAAACTAAATAGCCTAGTCAATTTTATTAAAATATTATTAATTTTTATTATAAAATAATAATTTTTATTAAAGTACTCTCTCGACTCTATTCTTCTTTTTCTTCCGTGATTTTCCAACTGTGATGTCAAGCACAGTTTCACCACTTTTTCTTCCCTTCTTCTTTTTCTTCTCTTCAAACCACCAAAACCCATGTGAGATTAGCCAAGTTCGGCCCTACCCCACGAGCCGCAACCACCAAACGAACCCGACGACCCGCAATCCCCCCCAACCCTCCTCCCCGATCCCCTCACCCACTAGTGCGCCAACCAAAACTGCAAACCCTTCGCCGTCGATCCTCTCAATCCCCGGAGCTCCTCCGATTGCGACTGGTTCTCCGACGCCGCCTCCGATTCAGACCATGACGTCAGCTACTTCGTCACCGATCTATTCAATCGTTGCAGCTCCGAGCAACAGCCCAAGACCGAGAGGGAGAGTTTTGGATATGGAAGCTCGAGTTGGGGTGGTGGTGGAAGGAAAGCAGAGAGCTTCGAATTCAGCTCAAGGAGATGTGGCGGTATCGCCTGGCATCATGTAGGCCGGGCAAGAGCTCAGCACATTCTGAGCCGGCCTAGAGACCAGCTTGGGCTGGGTGCCAGCCTATCTGCTCGGCTGGAATGGATTGGCTGGGTGCCGGGCCAATAATTTGGCTGGGTGCTGGCCTAAAGGTTCCCCGGTGGAACTGCTCTTACAGCTGCACTCCCCTCTCGGACAACACCCTCAGCCTCAAGCAGTCTCTGTCCCAACACCAAGATCTCATTGCCAACCCTCTCCCTCCCCTTTCCCCGGCCATCTTTCTGTCATATTCTGTTAAAACAAACGTAACAAAAGTCATCCAAAAGTTCACATTGCCAACATAAACTAATTGCAAACATCTCTCTCTGTATCTCTTTGCTATTTTTTCTAATTATATATTTGTTTTCATTTGCTGCATTTTCAGATTAGGAATTTTTGTTGAATTTGTTAAAATAAAGTATAAATTTAATTAAAATGTTTAAATATTTGTTGAATTATAATTGTTTGTGGAAGTAAACTGATATTAGAAGTAGCAATTCAATTAGGTAGCATGGTGTTAGTTTTCCCATAATTAGGCTGCTACTTCTACTAATTACCGCGATCGAAACCGCTGATTTAATTCTTTGGTTTCAAGTTTTTGGATGTCTTGTTAATCTCAAGGTTTAAGCTCATGATTGTGTTTGTTTCCATGCCGAAATGCATTGTATTTCCTTCTACAAGAGAAATGTTGGTTAATGTAGAAGGGATTTCTTTTTTCTCGCAGGTCATGTCAACCAACCGATTTGCTGCAGGGTTCTGGATGGTTGTAACTTGTAAGAGTTGAAGAAACTTATGGTTGAAACCACCTCAAATCAGGTAAACCTCAAATATTTACATCAATACCATCTAATCTAGTAGAGTAGAATTTTCTTATTCAAATTTAAGTAATGCCTTTTAAAACTGAAACAAAAATGAGTTTGAAGTGTCAACCCAGATAGTGCTTAAAGTGTTGATTTATCCCAAAAGCCTAGATAAAATCCTACTAACTGCTCTGATACAAACAAACACTTTTAAGTTAGCAAGTCTGTCATCATTTTCTGACTTGAACTAGTTAATGTTAGATGTCATGGAAGCTGGCCGATGATACACTCAATAAGATCCGGTCTTCCTCCTAACTTCTGCTTCTTCGTCTCCTAGCAAGGGATACAAACAACAATGTTGGTTTTAAAGAAAAACCAAATAGAGTATAGACATTGGAGGTAGTGAATGCTAACAGCCATATAAAAACTATTTGAGTAGAGACATATGATATATGAGATACTACCTTATTAGTTTGATAGAAAGACCATGCTAGTCCCCGAGGCAACCAGAAATTCAAGGAGGCCTGTTAGTGTAGTCGGGAACAATCTGGTCAGCTCGCACTCTATTTCATGAAGTGTCTGCATAGAACATGCATATGATACTTAAAAAAAAAAGGTGGGGAAATTATCAATACGACAGACTTGAAAAGCATAACCAAATCATACCATCCGATTCTCCCCAAGCCTTTGTGCATGTTGATTCCCATGGTTTGCTGTATTTTTTGTGAAATCAAATATACCCACCACACTGTCCTGGTATCCCTTTTTGTTGTGCGATCTATCATTGAGAACCGACAGTAAACATTTTTTGTGGACTGACGTTTCAAGTGATGATTGAAGGCTCACCACTGTCCCCTTGTGCTTATGAGTGTAAGCTTGTCTCCAGTTGCTCCTTTTCGTGTCATTGAGGTGCAGAATGGCGCGAAATGGGAAAAAGAACCTCTCTGAAGACCCTTGTAGTAAAGGGTGGTGATATAGGTCATAAAACGTAACTCTGTTGGATTGTAAATGAATTTAGTCTGAGTCTTGTTATAAAAAAACATAACAAGATTTTTATTTGTAAAGTACCTTTGTTGTCCTGCCATGTACATGAAGTGTTTAAGTTTAGGGTAGTCTTTGTCACCTGGAATGGTTTTAAGTAACTCTATCAACTGTTTACGAAGTGGCGCCAACGGTGTTCCTCTGCTAAGTACTTTAAGTATTTTTCCCTCATCGGAGGTGATATTTTTGCCAGTCCCAAGAACCCGCGAGCATTTTCGCTTTCGAACAACTCCATTAAAATGAATCTATATGTAGGAAAAAAAGAATTATTAATTTAAGAAATATAGAGGGAGGGTCTAATTCAATTAATGATTACCTGATCCGATTCCTGTATCGAGGAACCAAACTTTGTCCGTTCCATCGGCTTTCTATGTTGTCTTTATTGAGAACATACGATAGTTGGTGGTACGTTCTACTGAGCCCAAGTACCACCGACTATCAGATGTTCTCAATAAAGACAATACAGAAAGCCGATGGAACCGACAAAGTTTGGTTCCTACATATAAGAATCTGATCAAGTAATTCCTAATTGAATTAGACCCTCCCTTTATATTTCTTAAATTAATAATTCTTTTTTCCTACATATAGATTCATTTTAATGGAGTTGTTCAAAAGCGAAAATGCTCGTGGGTTCTTGGGACTGGCAAACATATCACCTCCGATGAGGCAAAAATACTTAAAGTACTTAGCAGAGGAACACCGTTGCCGCCACTTCGTAAACAGTTGATAGAGTTACTTAGGTATTTATAGTTTTTTGTGAAATCAAGTATACACACCACACTGTATTTTTTGTGGACTGACGTTTCAAGTGATGATTGAAGGCTCACCACTGTCCCCTTGTGCTTATTAGTGTAAGCTTGTCTCCAGTTGCTCCCTTTCGTGTCATGGAGGTGCAGAATGGTGCGAAGTGGGAAAAAAAACCTCTCTGAAGACCCTTGTAGTAAAGGGTGGTGATATAGGTCATAAAACGTAACTCTGTTGGATTGTAAATGAATTTAGTCGGAGTCTTGTTATAAAAAAAACATAACAAGATTTTTATTTGTAAAGTACCTTTGTTGTCCTGCCATGTACATGAAGTGTTTAAGTTTAGGGTAGTCTTTGTCACCCGGAATGGTTTTAAGTAATTCTATCAACTGTTTACGAAGTGGCGGCAACGGTGTTCCTCTGCTAAGTACTTTAAGTATTTTTGCCTCATCGGAGGTGATATGTTTGCCAGTCCCAAGAACCCACGAGCATTTTCGCTTTCGAACAACTCCATTAAAATGAATCTATATGTAGGAAAAAAAGAATTATTAATTTAAGAAATATAGAGGGATGGTCTAATTCAATTAATGATTACCTGATCCGATTCCTGTATGTAGGAACCAAACTTTGTCCGTTCCATCGGCTTTCTATGTTGTCTTTATTGAGAACATACGATAGTTGGTGGTACGTTCTACTGAGCCCAAGTACCACCGACTATCAGATGTTCTCAATAAAGACAATACAGAAAGCCGATGGAACCGACAAAGTTTGGTTCCTACATATAAGAATCTGATCAGGTAATTCCTAATTGAATTAGACCCTCCCTTTATATTTCTTAAATTAATAATTCTTTTTTCCTACATATAGATTCATTTTATTGGAGTTGTTCGAAAGCGAAAACGATTGTGGGTTCTTAGGACCGGCAAACATACTTATCACCTCTGGCAAGGTAAAAATACTTAGAGTACTTAGTAAAGGAACGTCGTTGCCGCCACTTCGTAAACAGTTGATAGAGTTACTTAAAACCATTCCGGGCGACAAAGACTACCCTGAACTTAAACACTTCATGTACATGGCAGGACAACAAAGGTACTTTACAAATAAATATCTTGTTGTGTTCTTTTATAACAAGACTCAGACTAAATTCATTTCCAATCCAACATAGTTACGTTTTATGACCTATATCACCACCCTTTACTACAAGGGTCTTCGGAGAGGTTCTTTTTCCCATTTCGCGCCATTCTGCACCTCAATGACACGAAAAGGAGCAACTGGAGACAAGCTTACACTCATAAGCACAAGGGGACAGTGGTGAGCCTTCAATCATCACTTGAAACGTCAGTCCACCAAAAATGTTTCTTGTCGGTTCTCAATGATAGATCGCACAACAAAAAGGGATACCAGGACAATGTGGTGGGTATATTGGATTTCACAAAAAATACAGCAAACCATGGGAATCAACATGCACAAAGGCTTGGGGAGAATCGGATGGTATGATTTGGTTATGCTTTTCAAGTCTGTCGTATTGATAATTTCCCCACCCTTTTTTTTTAGTATCATATGCATGTTCTATGCAGACACTTTATGAAATAGAGCGCGAGCTGACCAGATTGTTCCCGACTACACTAACAGGCCTCCTTGAATTTCTGGTTGCCTCGGGGACTAGCATGGTCTTTCTATCAAACTAATAAGGTAGTATCTCATATATCATATGTCTCTACTCAAATAGTTTTTATATGGCTGTTAGCATTCACTACCTCCAATGTCTATACTCTATTTGGTTTTTCTTTAAAACCAACATTGTTGTTTGTATCCCTTGCTAGGAGACGGAGAAGCAGAAGTTAGGAGGAAGACCGGATCTTATCGAGTGTATCATCGGCCAGCTTCCATGACATCTAACATTAACTAGTTCAAGTCAGAAAATGATGACAGACTTGCTAACTTAAAAGTGTTTGTTTGTATCAGAGCAGTTAGTAGGATTTTATCTAGGCTTTTGGGATAAATCGACACTTTAAGCACTATCTGCGTTGACACTTCAAACTCATTTTTGTTTCGGTTTTAAAAGGCATTACTTAAATTTGAATAAGAAAATTCTACTCTACTAGATTAGATGGTATTGATGTAAATATTTGAGGTTTACCTGATTTGCGGTGGTTTCAACCATAAGTTTCTTCAACTCTTACAAGTTACAACCATCCAGAACCCTGTAGCAAATCGATTGGTTGACATGACCTGCGAGAAAAAAGAAATCCCTTCTACATTAACCAACATTTCTCTTGTAGAAGGAAATACAATGCATTTCGGCATGGAAACAAACAAAATCATGAGCTTAAACCCTGAGATTAACAAGACATCCAAAAACTTGAAACCAAAGAATTAAATCAGCGGTTTCGATCGCGGTAATTAGTAGAAGTAGCAGCCTAATTATGGGAAAACTAACACCATGCTACCTAATTGAATTGCTACTTCTAATATCAGTTTACTTCCACAAACAATTATAATTCAACAAATATTTAAACATTTTAATTAAATTTATACTTTATTTTAACAAATTCAACAAAAATTCCTAATCTGAAAATGCAGCAAATGATAACAAATATATAATTAGAAAAAATAGCAAAGAGATACAGAGAGAGATGTTTGCAATTAGTTTATGTTGGCAATGTGAACTTTTGGATGACTTGCATTGTTACATTTGTTTTAACAGAATATGACAGAAAGATGGCCGGGGAAAGGGGAGGGAGAGGGTTGGCAATGAGATCTTGGTGTTGGGACGGAGACTACATGAGGCTGAGGGTGTTGTCCGAGAGGGGAGTGCAGCTGTAAGAGTATTGAACTGAAAAGAGGAGGTTATATATATGCTCTTATGCACGACTTTTTCATGCTCTGACACACACCTTTTTCATTTTTCACCTTTCCATCTTTGGACATCTGGTCAAATGAAAGCAACGACGTGATTGGAAGAGAAAATACTGAGCTTTGTCCTGTCCCAACCAAAATATATATATACATACACACACTTTATACCAGGTTTTAAAAAACGCTAGGCGCTAGTCGGGCAACGGGCTGGTGCCTAGTGCCTAGGAGGCTAGGTGGGCGCCTAGGCAACCTAGATGGATTTAAGTAAATTTCTTGTATATATTGTAAATAAGTGCATATTGACACTTACAAAAAATTATATTTGTATGAAATCCATAGATAAGATAATAAAAAAAATGATAAAATGCAAAAAGAGTATTCAACAAGTCCAAAATTTAAAAACACATTAAGCATATATGTCATATAACCATAGTGAGGAGTATTGTAAGATGACAAATGTACAACAAGTTCACAATTTTAATTCACTTAGACTTATATAGGATTTTTTATTTTATTTTTTAATTTCATAAAAAAAAACCGCCTAGCTTTCATATGGCGACCATCCCTCTATATTTCTTAAATTAATAATTCTTTTTTTCCTACATATAGATTCATTTTAATGGAGTTGTTCAAAAGCGAAAATGCTCGTGGGTTCTTGGGACTGGCAAACATATCACCTCCGATGAGGTAAAAATACTTAAAGTACTTAGCAGAGGAACACCGTTGCCGCCACTTCGTAAACAGTTGATATAGTTACTTAAACCCATTCCAGGTGACAAAGACTACCCTAAACTTAAACACTTCATGTACATGGCAGGACAACAAAGGTACTTTACAAATAAAAATCTTGTTATGTTTTTTTTATAACAAGACTCCGACTAAATTCATTAACAATCCAACAGAGTTACGTTTTATGACCTATATCACCACCCTTTACTACAAGGGTCTTCAGAGAGGTTCTTTTTCCCACTTCGCGCCATTCTGCACCTCAATGACACAAAAAGGAGCAACTGGAGACAAGCTTACACTAATAAGCACAAGGGGACAGTGGCGAGCCTTCAATCATCACTTGAAACGTCAATCCACAAAAAATACAGTGTGGTGTGTATACTTGATTTCACAAAAAATACAGCAAACCATGGGAATCAACATGCGCAAAGGCTTGGGGAAAATCGGATGGTATGCCTTGGTTATGCTTTTCAAGTCTGTCGTATTGATAATTCCCCTTTTTTTTAAAGTATCATATGCATGTTCTATGTAAACGCTTGATGAAATAGAGCGCGAGCTGATCGGATTGTTCTCGACTAGACTAACAGACCTCTTTGAATTTCTGGTTGCCTCGGGGACTAGCATGGTCTTTCTATCAAACTAATAAGGTCGTATCTCATATATCATTGTCTCTACTCAAATAGTTTTTATATGGCTGTTAGCATTCGCTATCAATTTCTGTACTTTATTGAGAACATCTAATAGTTGGTGGTACATTCTACTGAGCCTAAGTATTGCCGACTATCAGATGTTCTCAATAAAGACAATAGAGAAAGCCGATGGAACGGACAAAGTTTGGTTCCTACATACAAGAATCTGATCAGGTAATCCTATTGAATTAGACCCTCCTTTTATGTTTCTTAAATTAATAGTTCTTTTTTCCTACATATAGATTCATTTTAATGGATTTGTTCGAAAGTGAAAACGCTTGTGGGTTCCTAGGACCGGCAAACATACTTGTCACCTCCGGCGAGGCAAAAATACTTAGAGCACTTAGTAGAGAAACGCCGCTGCCGCCACTTCGTAAACAGTTGATAGAGTTACTTTAAACCATTCCGGGCGACAAAGAATACCCTAAACTTAAACACTTCATGTACATGGCAAGACAACAAAGGTACTTTACAAATTTTGTTTTTTATAACAAGACTCAGACTAAATTCATTTACAATCCAACAGAGTTACGTTTTATGACCTATATCACCACCCTTTATTACAAGGGTCTTCGAAGAGGTTCTTTTTGCCAACCAGTATACCTTCTATATATTGGGAGGGGTGACACTGCAGCTTGGCTACAGTGCAATGAATGGGGGAATTTGATTATAGTTACGAAATTGCCATTATATTTTTCCATTACAAAATTGCCTTTTTTTTTTATTTTCTATATATATTCTTAGATCACCTCCAATGGAAGGCTAAATGCTAAATTCCCCCCCCCCCCCAAACCATCTCCAACCCATGCTAAAACATTGGGCTAAATGCCAAATGTTAAAGCTAGGCCAAATACCCCCTAGAATTCCCCCCTTACGCGACTGGACTCGCTGGCCATTGGGCCAGTCTCGGCCCGTTCATGCTCCAACGCGCCCCACGCGAAGCGCCTGCAATTCGTTTCCGACCAGGGTGGGCCCCGCTGTCAGCGGTTTGTCGGCCACCCAATGCAGTCCAACGACTACATTTTCAATCCGATGGCTGGTTTTCACGGACCATTGGTTGATCCAACGGTCCATATTCAAATTTGATTTTTTTAAATATGTTATTTTAAAATACATTGAATCCAACGGTTGAGTTCAAATATAATCAAATCTAACGGTCCAAATTTAAATCCAACGGCTAAAATTATTTAACTCAAAATTCACCAAAAAACTCTATAAATACCTAAGTATTTGTTCAAACATCCACACAAAACTCAATTTTCTCTTACAATTATTCCAATTTATCTTTCTACCATTTCTTTCCATTTCCAAATTGTTCAACATGGCAAGAGAGCATATTAGAGGTCGTAAGTGGACATGTGAGGAAGATGTTGCTCTATGCTTGGCATGAGTTTCTATTAGCAAAAATGGTGCAGTTGGCACAAATCAAAATAAGAAGGTTTTGTGGGATAAAATCATTGCAAAGTTTCAAGAAAACTGCAATGGTGGTGGGCGGGATGGTGGGGGTGTTTATGAGCGGTGGAAGACTATCAACAAAGCATGCACTTTATGGAAGAGAAGCTTGGAGAGAGTCATGGTTGGCATGGCTAGTGGACGGAGCGCCACAGAAATTGTGAGTTTTGTTTTTGATATTTTATTTGTCATGTACATAATATTATGTTGCAACTAATTATTTTTATGTATTTTTTGCATAGGGTGACGAAGCAATG
Source organism: Malus domestica (assembly GCF_042453785.1). Taxonomy (NCBI): domain Eukaryota; kingdom Viridiplantae; phylum Streptophyta; class Magnoliopsida; order Rosales; family Rosaceae; genus Malus; species Malus domestica. The sequence continues at coordinate 26,693,277 of NC_091661.1, forward strand.
AAAATTTACAAGATAAGAGTAACACCAAAAAATCAAGTTTTTAAGTTGCAACATGTTTGGGACGTCCTCAAGGATTGTCCGAGGTGGGGAATCGATGCAGACCAACAATGGGGAAGATTATTTCAACGTGAAGCTGCACAGACAAATGCCGGAGGTGAAGGTGTTGATGAAATGACCCCATCTCCTTCTTTTGCAAGGCCATCGGGAAGAGATAAGCAAAATGAAGCAAAGAGAAAAGGGAAGTCCCAAGATCCGATGAGTGGACACTTTGATACCGGAATTGCAAAATTGAACAAAACTCATAGCACTCGCCAAGAAGAAGCTGCCCGAATGTGTTTGCAAATGAAGGAAATCTCAGATATGGAGGAAAATAGGTTTGAAATTGAATTCTTGATGAATGACCACAACAAATACACTCCAGAGAGGAAGAAGTTCTTACGTGGTAAGCAAAAGGAAATTATGCGAAAGTCTGCCTCAAGGAGTATGTTTCAAGATGATGAATCATTTGAACCCTATATCCCAACATTTCAACGAAGTCCATCACCAAGTGAAGATGGTGGATATGATTGTTAAGTTTATGTAGTGTATGAATTATGTGCTTTGAAAGATTGGTAAATTGAAAGTTAGCCCAGGGCTGAAAGATTGGTAAAAGTTGAAGGCTTGCTTTGTGGAAAATTTAGTGGTTTTTCAATATTTATCGGAATTTAAATTTTTTTAGATTAAAATGTTCAAAATTAATTTACGATAGTCTACATTTTTTTTTTAAATTTAATTTAAGAAAAAAAATAGCCTAAGTTCATTCTTTAATAATCTCAGGCTAAAATTTTAGATCAAAACGGTTGGAGCAAAAAATATGTTTCTAGGCTAAAATATTTGACTTTTAGCCCAACCATTGGAGATGGTCTTAATGTTAAGTATGGACTATCGTTTGGGCTTGTGGGTATGGTCTTAATGCTAAGTATGGGCTATCGTTTGGGCTTGTGGGTTTGGGTGCTACATGAGCTGAGGTATGGATTAATTTGTGGGTTTGGTCATGTGGTGTTCCTTGGTCAGAGTAATGTTTTTGTTCATTTAGACCCGTATTAAGCCTGGCAGAGTAATGTTTTTGCCTATTTAGGCCGGTACTAGGCCTAGCACGATTAGTTGTGACTCATTTAAACATATCTGATTTCTCTTTACGTTTAAGGATTTCATTAGTGGGGCAAGTTCATTTTTTCAGAGTAACATTTTAGATAATGGGTTGAATGTCATGATATGTAAGCACATTTAGTTGTATTTTTTTTTCAACGACATTTAGTTGTATTATTCTAAAAAACAAATGTAGTTTTTTTAATAGTGCTCAATATGACCGTAAAATGTTTCAACTTGATTTCCAAAGGAACAAAGAGCCTAAATTCCCTAGCAAACAACTCTTCTACCAAAAACAACTAAACTATCTAACAAAGAATACAAATGAGATCGATGTTGCTTGGATGAGTAAGGCGGTTATTTATTTATTTATTTATTTATTTTTAACAAACGATATTCTCTACATTAAGGGGAGTGGGTAAGTTTAGCCTCACAATGGGCTAGCAATAATGTGGTTTAAATTTGCCTTTGACGAGAATCGAACCTAAGACCTCTTACTCACAAGCGAAGAGGCATATCACTAGACCGAAGTGAGTATGGCTGTTTTGTTTTCAAATTAAAGTCACCGTAACTTACATGTAGGATATCATAATCGTAATCGTAATCGTAATCATTATACCCTGAGTCGGAATAAACCTTCTATACCAAGGACCTGAGTCGGGATGAAGGTAGTTGTCTATAGCTGATTCAGAAAATTCATAGTCAGCAATGGAATCTTCAGGTAGCCACAATGTTCTGATTCCTTCAGCACATCTCATTCTCAAATCTCCGTCAAGGTCAAGATTGAAACAACAGCGCAGGTCAAGCGACACGAGACGAGGACAACAGTCAAGAATTTTTCGCAAGCCTCCGTCCGTCAGCAAATTTCCGATAATTTGGAGGTGCTGCAAGCCATGCATGGTTCCTGCTATTGCAAGAGCGTCGTCGTTATTTCTCCTCCGTACCACGTTTTGTTAAGTTTGAATGATTTCAAAAGTGGACAAGAGCGTCCGACCACTTGCAAGGATTCACGTGACAATCCATGATACAATGAAATTTCAAGGTGCTCCAACAATGGAAGCTTTGAAGCCACTTTCCCCAGTTCCACAGCAGAATTCACGAGTCGGAGACTTCTAATTCTACTCGAACTGCATAAAGGGTTTAAGATTTTTAGCCACCGATGTACACCAAACTCACATACTAAAGTAACAATAATATATAAACATGCAAAACTGACCCCCGTCCGTCGTCCAACATGGTATAAATTCTAGGGAACTTTAATGAAACGCTTCCGGTACTGTTTACTTTAACGAAAAACCATATTTTAACACTAAAAAGTCAATCATGATACTATTCACTCTATCTTTTGTTTTGTTCTTATCGTTAAAACTCAAAGTTTTCAAGTTCTTTTCATTAGTTTTCCTTAAATTCTATGGTGTTTGAGAAAGCATGACATACCTATCAGCGATATACTCAAGGACAGTAGCGGCGTCGTTGAAGTCGTCTAACTTGACCTCGACCAAATTACCACAGCTGCTATCAACCGCGTGTCGACACATCTTCTTCAAATCGTACTTCATGGTTAAGAGATATATCTCACGATTGCTCTTGACTAAGAGTCCTCGCATGTCAATGGTGCGCCACATGAGAGGATTCTTACAGATGTTGAACCACACCTTGCACACCATCGGAACGCTCGTCAGGATGTCGAAGGTTGTCAACCGTGAGAGTATTGATATTATAACGTCATCTGGTAGTTCCGTCCATCGATGGCAGTTTCGCACACGCTTTGCTCCAAGGCTTTTCATGATCTTTTTCTTCCACATTGCTCTGGTGTTGGTTGTTGTCTCTTTAAAGATATAACACAATAAAACGAATCTATATACACACCCATATGATAATTAGTTTACAAAGAATACAAAAGACAATTAGAACAACTAATCCTATCGTAACCCTAAAACCTAATAGTCTTAGGAGATAGAATTCGTTTTCCATTCCTGATTATGATGGCTAAAATGTCCTATGTGTTGTGATTTTGTAAATAGCTAGTATATTGTATTTATTATACTAGAAGATGTTTATCACTTATTGTATAATTCTATGCAGTTTACCATAAATAAACGCATGAGAATAAACAAAGGGTTGACAAATATGTTTACACTTGTTTTTAGCCTTTAGATTTATCCTCATCCGATGGTCTTAAAGAGTAAAAACCTCACCCTTCTTCCTCTCATCCTGTACGCCATATCACTTATAATCCTCCATTTAAAATCGAGTAGAAGTCGGAGAACTGTGGAAGAAAGGGGGAGGAGTCGTTCTTGTAGTTTAATTTCTTTGTCAATGATTTTTAGTTCTAAAAAGCGAAGGGTGGTGAACAAATTCGCACTCAGACGAATATGTTAATTGATTAGTTTGTTTTTAAACCACTACTCTTTTGCACGATGTCAATTTACACTTCTCCAGCTAACAAACAGAATTTAGGAGATATAATATCAACATTTCGTGGATCAAAAGAACCATATCTATCTTTACAAACCCTCAATTCTTTGCAAAAAAAAAAAAAAAAAAAAAAAAGAGTCACTAAAAGACCTAAAAGAGATGCAGAAAGTTACATGAGGGCTGGATCTTGGTGTTGGGACGGAGAGTACCCAAGGCTGAGTGCGTCTGCAGGAGAGAGAGCACGGGGTTGTTAGAAGTGAGAATGAATAGGGTTATATTGAAAGGGAGAGTGATTTTTGCATACAAAAATGATACTCTTACTTGCTAATCGTACCATCTTTCTAATAGAGATGAGACTTATATGTGTTGGCGGTTTCTATTAGAGAGATGGTACAAATTGTGGTATGACTAGATGATAAGTGCAGCATTACCATTTTATACATTTCGCACCTTTTATTTTTTAAGCAACTGAACTTAATAAAAATCAAAGAAAAAACAAAATGAGCGTGTTTAGAAGGAGAAAATTGAATGTAAAAATTCTTATAAATATTGAACATATACATTAGAAAATGTAATGGTTACATGGAAGCTCAAGAGTCGAAGACAACTAACGTAGAGGGATCCAATTTGAAAAATAATGTAACTATCAATATTCAAACATAACTATTTTTTTCTTTCTCTTTTTCGATTTTTTCTCTGTTTTTTTTTTTCTAGTAACAATAGTGGTCATGCAATGTCTATAGGATAGAAAGACTCATTTGCTTTACCTTGCAACTTCCATGCAAATACAGTGTTTGGTTAAGGGCATTTACTCTTGTACATGATGTCCCGTTCAAATCCTTTTCCTTGGTAGTTTCCATCACATTATGTTAAAACTAATGTAAGTAAGTCATCAAATAGTATGGTTTCACCACAGAGAAGAGAAGGCTGCTGTCAAACGGACCTTACAGGAAAAAAGAAGGCTGGAGATTAAAAGATGAGTTCTAACGGATACAAAGCCTAAAGCAGTGCAACAACCCCATACAAGTCAAATTATGGTTGTAGACAAGCATGAAGAGATGAGAGATAAAAGTACAAGTAACTTTGAAACCTAACTCACATTCATGACTCGTGAGTGTGAGAAAACCAGCGAACTATTTTGACCTAATGAGTGTATATATAAGAGCATAAAAATGTTATGTGAAGATAAGCTCCCCTTTTCAGCTCAACCCCTATTCATTCTCACTTCTCACAGCCGCACTCCCTCTCCGACAACACCCTCAGCCTCAGGTTGTCTCCATATCCCAACACCAAGATCTCATTGCCAACTCCTAGTGAGTAATGTTATTCATACCATGTTTTTATTTGACATTTCTATGCCACTTTAGATGGCATCTGATGTGGACAGCCACATCATTTGAAAAATTTGCAAAACACAAGGAAAAGAAGGAGAAAGACTCCTCGTATACCACAATCATCATTTAATTAACTAGTTTTTCTTAATGAGTAATGCTATTCATACCATATTTTTATAACACATTTCTATACCACCTTAGGTGGCATCTGATGTGGACAACCACATCATTTGAAAAATTTGCAAAACCCAAGGAAATGAAGGAGAAAGACTCCTCGTATACCATAATCATCATTTAATTAACTAGTTTTTCTTAATTATTAGTTTATTAAATAATGAACTAAATTTAAAAATCTGATTAATTCAAATGATGTGCATGTCCACATCAAATGCCACCTAAGGTGGTATGAAAATTTGATACAAAAACATGGTATGAATAACATTACTCAAGCTTTATTGGCTAAAATCATTCTTTTTAGGCTCATTCAACATTGTCACTTTCGAATTTTGGTAAATACTTATTTGTGAAGCATCCAATACTCCGCAAGTTATCCCTTCTTCCTCTAATTGGGCAACTCTTTTTTTGGCAACTCTGGAAGAGTTTCTAGTTGGAGGAAGAAGTAATAACTTGTGGAGTATTGTATGCTTCAAATAACCGAAATTTGAAAGTAACAATATTGAACGAAAGAAAATAATTTTAGCCAGGAAAGATTTAAAACAGGTCAAAACTTTGGTAATAAAAACTCTCCTTTGACAAATTTCGGCTAAAATTCGTAATTGCTTTTCCAATTTTCATACTCGGCATCAAATTTGTTTACAGCTTCTAGCAAAGATTACGCCTTTTGTTCGTACCATAGCAAGAAGGTGTGACTTTCCAATTGACTAAGACTATAACAAAAAGAAGAAATTAGTTACTTGGAAAGTCACACCTTCTTACAATCATATGAATAAAAGGTGTACTCTTGGTTGGAAGCTGTAAACAAATTTGACACCGACTATGAAGATTGGAAAAGCGATTACGAATGAGAAGGGAACAAGTTCGTAGGAATCTATGGCGTGGTTGGTGATGTGAAAGATTACTCAAATATCCTTTGTTTTTATGAATATGGAAAATATAAATAGACGCGTTAGGGTCATACTCAAGAAACGTTGTTGCCCATATTGAAAAGTATTACGAATGAGTAGGGAACAAGTTTGTAGAAATCTATGACGTGGTTATTGATGCAGAAGATTACTCAAATATCTTTCGATTTTATGAGTATGGAAAATATAAAGAGATGCGTTAGGCGCACTCTTGTACTCAAGAAATGTCATTGCCCATATTGAAAAGTATTTTTGAGATAACGAAATGTTATCTTGCTTATAATTTCTTCTTAGCCACGTTTATGTTATAGTTATCAAACCATTTTGAAGGCATCTCTGTAGCACCGTATTGTTCATATCTATTCCAACATTATTTTCTTAGTAACCTAAAACATACAACTTGAAAATATTCATTTCTCTTATTGATGTTTTAAGATTTATATCGTACACTTTAGGGTTTAGGAATCAGATTGAGAGGTCGTATTTGGACATAGAATTGAGGTGCTGTTTGAGTCAACGTCGGAGACGTTTGCTTAATTTGCTTTAGAAAAACAAAGCAAAGATGAAGCATCATGCTGAGATTTGAGTTTTCTTCATGTCTAATTCATCTTCTATGCCGTTTAATTTGGACAAGATTTGGAGGTTGACATTCATTTCTGGTTTGAGTTAGTAGGCACTGAATCTAATGATTGATAACTCATTGCATTCAATCTATATGTCATTTTCTAATTTTGTGTAAGTTGAAAGTAGAGCAGGCATGAAAAAAACCGATTCCTTTTAAAGGAAAAGGATCCTAGCCGGATCTTTTTCCTAGAAATCCTGGAGATCCCGTGATCATGACCGTTCATCGTATATCGTGCGGTCAGTTTTCGTTAGGTACTATTTATATTTAATTTTAAATAATTTTTTATCACACGATATACGATAAACGGTCACGATCACGAAATCCCCAGGAAAAGAATCCGACAATGATCCTTTTCCCCTCTTAAACACCAGACAATGCCAAAACGGCAGAGGAGATAGAGTGTCGTTCATGAAGGGGATTGGGGAAAAAGGCTGAAGATCGATAAGGTCTGGGCATCGAAGGCATAAAAATTCTAGGGATTGAAGAGCTAGAAATTGGGTTTCTCTGGTGGGATTTAAGGTAAGTAGGATTGAATTGGGTTGGGATTTTCTTCATGTTTAGGTCTTCAATCACATTGAAAGAGTCAAATCAAGCGCAATCAAAATTACCAACTTCACTTTACTCGCCCGGCCTTGGGCAGCGAGTAGGCACGCCTGTAACACAAACTAAAAGTACCAAGAAACCCCAAAATCCTCAGCTTGTTGGCCAAGACTGATTTTAAGACCACCAGTCGAACCTAAAACCACCTAGTCGTAGTACTAATGAAAAGGTAGTTTTTGAATGCAAAAGGAATTGATCTTTGGATCTAAACATAAAGGGTGCTAGAGTAAATAATTTGTAGTTTAGTTAGTTAAGAACATTTATTCTGGTATACAAATTCAATCCTTTCACCGGTCAGAAATTGCTTTTATTAAAAATAAAAAAATAAAAATTTAAGGTAGGAATTATTGGATTAAGCCCACAAGAGGCCCAATGTATCTGGCCCATAGTTTGCATTTCCCTACTACGCCCACAGATTCGCACCAAAAATATATACCCCCTTCCTTCTCCACAAGTCTTCTCTCACCTTCTCGCACTGTTTCTCTCTACTCACTCTAAGTTCTTCGCAAGCAGCATTTCCATGGCTCTCCGAGCTCTCGTGGCCAGTAAAGCGCTCCGATTAGGTCTTCAGAGCGAGCCCAGAATCCTTGCTCATTCTCGCGGCCTGCAGACCTTCTCGCTCCCCGACCTTCCCTACGATTATGGCGCCCTGGAGCCTGCAATCAGCGGCGAGATCATGCAGATCCACCACCAGAAGCACCACCAGGCTTACGTCACCAACTACAACAATGCTCTCGAGCAGCTCCACGACGCCATCGGCAAGGGCGACGCTGCTGCCGCTGTTAAGTTGCAGAGCGCCATCAAGTTCAATGGCGGAGGTCAAACATCTCTCTATGTATCTCTGTGCTATTTTTGTAATTATTTATTTGTTTTCATTTGCTGCATTCTCATATTAGGGTTTTTTTTTTCAATTTGTTAAAAAAAAAGTTTAAATTTAATTAAAATGTTCAAATATTGGTTGAAGTAAACTGATATTAGAAGTAGCAATTCAATTAGCTAGCATTGTGTTAGTTTTCCCGTAATTAGGCTGCTACTTATACGAATTACCACAATCGAAACCGCTGATTTAATTCTTTGGTTTCAAGTTCTTGGATGTCTTGTTAATCTCAGGATTTAAGCTCATGATTTTGTTTGTTTCCATGCCGAAATGCATTGTCTTTTCTTTTAAAAGAGAAATGTAAAAGGGGTTTATTTTTTCTCGCAGGTCATGTAAACCACTCGATTTTCTGGAAGAATCTGACTCCTGTTAGTGTAAGTTCATGTTTCCCTCTCTCTCTATCTTACAAGCTGGTTATTAACCGTTCATTTCCCTAATACAGTAATGCTTTATTTATGGCAGCAAGGTGGCGGCGAGCACCCTCATGGTAAGCTGGGCTGGGCTATTGACACAAATTTTGGAACTTTTGAAGCATTGGTGCAAAAGATCAGTGCAGAAGGCGCTGCTTTGCAGGGTTCTGGATGGGTGGTAAGTTTACCATCTTCTTGATTTTATAGCATTTGTTCCATGTTATTCAACTAGATGTTTCAATCGACATTCAACCTGTTCGCATGCTCGTTTGATCTTTCTTGGCAGTGGCTTGCTCTAGACAAAGAGTTCAACAAACTTGTGGTTGAAACCACTGCAAATCAGGTAAACTCAAATATTTACTTCAATGCCATCTAATCTAGTAGCGCAGAATTTTCTTTTAGGTCTACTCAACATTACTTCTAGCCATATTCAAGTTGCACAAATCCATCCTGTGTGTTGTTTTACATTGATAGCAATGATAGCCTCTCAGCAATGTAGTTTAGACTCCTCGTGAATTGTTACTATTAGTTCCTTACGGAATGGTATATCTTCTTTCCATTAATCATGTAGGCTACTGTTGGCTGTTGATTTATGACGGTTAGACTTAGTCTAAAACTTTAGCTCCAGCATAGAACTCATGTTGAAGATCTGTTTTCTTGTTACCCCATCTCAAGGATTATTCAACATTCAGGACTTTAGGATTTACAAAGGTTTCTGTTCTGAATCTCTTTGTGCAAAGCACTTGTAGTAGTTGATATGCAGCACGCAATTATGGTTTTTGTTTCATCTGAATATCCTTTAATTTGAGTAACTTGTTACAGGATCCATTGGTTACTAAGGGAGCATCTTTGGTTCCATTACTTGGTATTGACGTTTGGGAGCATGCGTACTACTTACAGGTACATCCTTCAGTTATTTTCACTTATCAGTTTTTAAGCGACTCAGTGTAGTATATAAGAGTCAATACAGATTGACACACTCTTATTGCCTAATTGGCGAGCCTTGGAAGTCTAAGATATTGTTTATCTTGTGGAGTACAAGTGGATTAGGTAGGAGGGTTGTTAAAACTGTCTTTGTGAAGGACAAATTAGTTTTTGCTCCTTGGAATTGAATTGTTTATGAGGGATAGGTCGTTCCGTGGGATGAAGTTTATAGTTAGGCTTTCGTTCAGACGCTTCGGAAGTGACACCGATTCTTGTTTTCCTATAATGTTAGGTGTCCGTGCACAGCCTCCATCCTTTTCTGTCACTACTTGAACTAGCATCTGAAATGCACCGAGACCTGAAACAAGCTCATCGTTTATTCAATTTATCACCGTCATCAATTTTATCTACGTCCAATGATGATTTTTTGTAGAATACATGTCAGTGGTGTTTGCTCTTGTCAGCTGTTTGTATTATTAGTTTCCTCCTATCCCGTTTCGTGTATCATGCGACGTGAAAGTTTGAATTAAGACACATCCATTTTTCGAGTTGCAGTACAAGAATGTGAGACCAGATTATCTGAAGAACATATGGAAAGTCATCAATTGGAAGTATGCCAGCGAAGTGTACGAGAAAGAAAGCCCTTGAGCTAAACAAGGTGGCCGGATTTGCAGCTGGTTGGGTTCATTGAAAATAAAACAGCCAACGTGACGTGACAAATGAGGAACCCTTATTTAATCACGGATATGTTCCAAGTTTATGAGTTTATGTACTTTTTAATCTCTGTTTTTATAATTTGCTTCTTGTTATGACTGAGGGGTTCGCAATTGATATACAATGAACGGAAATTGATTTTCGCACTCTTTTTTTCTTGTCAGAGGAAGAGTGGTACATAAAAAAAAAAAAAAAAAAACGGGTGTGCAAATCACTACCCTATCTCCTCTGGTCCATTGGGCTTTCTGTTTAACAAAAGAAAATTATTTATAAAGGATAAAATATGGCGCAGAGTATTAAATGAAACCCAAAATTGAATTACAATTATGTAAAAATAACCAAAAATCAAGAGCTTCAAATTTCAACTCATCTCAAACCAAAGAGCAAATTTTTTAGTGTTAATAAGGTTCGGTATATCAAGTGTCATAGTATAATAGGTTAGAATTTTTTTTTAAATTTCTAATCAATTGTTTTTTAACACTTGGTGTACAGGGTCGTAATCCCGGAAAACCCACTCCAACCAAAGATATTGTGGTTATTGGTTCTTACCTGAGCAACAACTACAATATTTTAAATTTCGTTTATGCAATGATATTCTATTTCAAAATGTGGAGATTTGATGCATGTCATATAAAAATTAGGCATCAGTACCTCATTATTTAAGTTAAAGAAATCCGAAATCTTCCACTTATAAGTGAGTATGAATATCATTATACTGTAAGGGGACGTTTGTTGCGCCGGACTATCTCAGACTGGACTAGCTTCAAGGACTAAGTTGGACTGGCTTAGACTAGACTAAGCTGGACTAACTTAGTGAAGCGTTTGGTGCAGTGTTGGACTAAGAAGCTGGATAATAACAAATTCTAATATTATATTATTTAATATATAAATTACTAATATTTTATTATGATCTAGGTGACCGGAGATGACGATGAATCTATCGGGAGTGGTTGTTGAGCATGACGAGGACGGGAGATGATAGTCTTAGCTAGTCCCATGGTTATTGGGGGGTCTTGCTAAGACCTCTTCGTGAAGAGTTTTGTCCATACTAGTCCCCTTTAGTTTCATTAATGTTAGTCCCATCATGGAACAAACACGGTATTGGACTAACAGCTAGTCCTGTCCAGTCCAGTCTCACTTAATGAGGGCAAACAAACGCTCTCTAATATCATTGTCTAATCTTAGGATGATAACAGCTATGATTTTCATAAACTCTTTTTCTTTTCTTCCCAACTTCAATATTAATTTTGGTTTCTAATTAGAAATTATAGGGATCAAAAGGTAAATAAACAAAACAATGGGGACGCAATTACAAATGTGCAACAACGAAGGGCCGTTTTGCTGGGCTAGGGCGCCAGGCCGCTCTCCCATATAAAACGGAAGCCTTCCCGAAACCACTCACTTTCTGGCTTCTGCAGCAGCGAGAAAAAACCTAAACGGCCCCAAAACTCTCAGATCTCCTCCTCTCGGAACGCCATGGTCAGAACTCCGCCCTAAACGCCGCGTTTTATTCGTCTCTCCGTCCTCTGTTTCTTTTTGCTTAATTTTCGTGTCTTTTCTCTGCAGACTTTCAAGCGCAGAAATGGAGGTCGCAACAAGCACGGCCGCGGACACGTCAAGTTCATCCGCTGCTCCAACTGCGGCAAGTGCTGCCCCAAGGTATATATACGTATACATTTGTACGTTTCTGTATATGTATAGGTATACGAATCGTATAAATACGTGATTGATTGGATTTGATTTTGTATTGGTGATGAACTAGGACAAGGCCATCAAGAGATTCCTGGTGAGGAACATCGTCGAGCAAGCTGCGGTGAGGGATGTTCAGGAAGCCTGTGTCTATGAGCGTAAGTTCCAATTTACCGTCACATTTCTCTGTTTTTTCATAATTTGTTATTGATTTATCAGTTTTTTTATTCGATTATCGCGGTGGTTGGTTAAATTTGTAGATTGTGTATTGCATTTGGATATTGAGATCATATGGAGATGTAAAGGATTGATTTTTTTTGTTGGTGTTGTTTGTGATGTGTAGAATACACGTTGCCTAAGCTGTATGCCAAGATGCAGTACTGTGTTTCCTGTGCAATTCACTCCCATGTTGTGAGGGTGCGATCCCGCACCAACAGGAGGAACCGTGAGCCACCACAGCGATATATCAGACGCAGGGTGAGTTCTCGTTTTTGATATTTGAGTGTCAATGTTTGTTCTCTTCTATTTAACGGTGTCATTGATTCTTTGCTTGTATTATGCCGTATTAAGTTATTCCCAAAACCTAATTGAAACATATACATCCCGAATAGTTTGTTCCATGAAACCTGCTCCAAGCAACTCCATTTTGTATAAGGAAATAGGACCCGCCACAGTTTTATCTAACTGATTGTTTGTATGTTTCTTGTTCATCCATTGAAGACAGTGTGATGAATGATTGAAAATTATTTTAATTCCATCTTAGATTTGTGGTGCTGTTACCAGAAACAATTTGATCATGTAGAATCTAAGTTTATTTTTCCGAAGCTCGGAACTGTATATTTCATGTCTATAGTGTTGATGTTTCAATGTACTTTTCCACAACCGATTTTAAGGCTTTTGTAGCAGCATGGGTTTTGTTATATATTTATTTACGTGGCTGTCTATTTTATATCGTGTTGCTAGGCATTTCGTGTATGCTTTTGGTTTGCGCTTGGCACATACATATTTTAATGTCTAAGGAGCCTGATGACCGATGCTTACAGTTGATATGTTATTCTAGTTTACCTGATATACTTATATTTGGCTTTCCAGGATGATGCCCCAAGGCCCGGTCAGCCTGGTCAAGCTCCCCGACCTGCTGGAGCTGGTGTTCCTGCTCGTACTTGATTTGAGCATATCGATCCTTTCGTTATGTGATGGACGCCTCCCGGTATCTACACGATCTTCTGGACTGAGTTGTGTAGGAACTTTTTTGTGATTCTCGTGTTGTGGTTTAGACGTTTTGAGGATTAAAGTACAATGTTTTTGGATGTTTTATTTTGATGATAATGCAATTTTAGAATTCGTTATGGTTTTATTTCGTGGTTTCTCCACTTTCGTTTTCAGATAAACTCTTGTAATCAATTTGGTTAAACCCTAATCTACAGTTTGAAGAACACAATGTGAATTTTCAATTGATTGTTTCTTTCGTCCACCGCCGTTTATGTGTGCAGTCTCAGCAGGTTTACACGGTGATGCAAAATCGTTGAATTCGAGTATTTGACAACATTGATACGAGAGTAGTCCATTTTCTCCCATAAACCGTTTCTCACATGTAACAATTTGCTCCCAAGTCACAATCAATGTTTCAGATGCTTTCTGTGGAAACTTGCAAGGTTTCGGGTATCGAAAAGTGTCAAAACCAAATTTATGAATCCGACTCTAAAATGTTACATGAGCTGAGCAGAGCAGAGCAGCTACCCCATTGCGTCTCTCATTGAGCGACAACACCTCCAAGTCGCACAACAAAATGAGACGCTGCTTTACTGGCCCGGCGAGAGGTTCTTTGATCCGTCAGTGCCCTTGACCCTAACGGAAGTGCAAATGCGTCTGGAAACTCGTCTTCTCATGGGTGTGATTCAGCGCTGCTGAAGTTGCTTGGCAATTCTAATGCAGTCTTCCATCGGACAATTCGTCTTGATTGCATTGGATTCAATGTGTGACCTACTCACAGCATATCCTTCCTGCAAGAGATTATTAGTCTTTGGACTGAAACGAAAAACTATGAGGACTCGAAAAGTCCAGTAAAACCTAAAGCCAACAGCCCGCCTAACTCAATGCTAATAAGACTTTCTTTGCTCAAGTGGGCCAAGCCTCTGGGGCAAAACTATGAGGTGGCAGCAAGTCGATGTAGGGACTCTGACAATGGAACGGGGTTGTGTTTTTATCCAACTTCAAGTGCAACTCCCAGTACACAGGGTTATACTCTTTGTGAAAATGGTTTTGACCTACCAAAGTTTTTCTCTGTATAATTGCCAAAGTAGGCTGTCAAACATGTAACTCATACCCGACAAGTGTCAAACACGCACTTCTAAGTAGTCAGTGGTTAGACTGTCATACTCAAGTTTTTCTCCGTCAAGTGGCATACATGCAAAACCATACCAACAAGTGTCAACATGCATTTGAAACTGACCAGGCTGTCCTACTCAAAATTTTCACCATACAATTGGCAAACATGCAAAATCGTACCCAACAAGTGTCCACCATGCACTGCAAATCAAACAAGTATTCAACACGCACTTGCAACCGACAACGCTCTGTATAATTGGCAAACATGCAAGACCATATCTAACAAGTGTCCATCATACACTAATCCCCAACAGCTCCTAAAACCCCCAAGTGGAAAACATGCACCCATATAGCCAACGGAGTAAGATTCTCTCTCCTCCGAATTCCCCTTCCCTTCTCTCCCCTCATATTTGAACGGTCATGAAGCCACGTCAACATCTTGTGTTGACTTCTTTATAGAGAGAGACAAAAAGAAAAGTGAGAAAGGAGGAGAGAGAATGCGAGAGTAATTAAAGGGGAGAGAACCCTACTCTATTCCCAACACCCCCCCCAAAACAAATGTCAAACATGCACTCATATGCCACACTAGAGTAGTGTGGAAATTACCTTTTGAAGGGTGGACATCACGGCTCTCAGTGACGGAGAATTTACTTTCGCACGACTTGCCACCTGGGACAGTAAAAACAGAAAATCCATCATTTTCCCAGATTAACAACTTTGGGAACAAAAGTGAGTGGTAATTTTTTTTTTAGTAAGGACCTCGTCCAACTTGGTGTAGCCAAAGGGTAATCTGGGGTCACTCTCAGCCACCATTTGGTTCAAAAGTTTGTCCAGATCAGTTCCTGTTTCAATGCCTGCCCATCCCCATTCCTCGGCCAAACTTAACATTTCTGTAATATAAGCAGTGTCATGCAACGGCCCTGTCCAGAGAGGGCCAGAAACAACAAGTGACTTGGAGACCTACAAAAAACCGAAACAACTTAAGGTTTCATTTAAGATTAGAGTACATTGGAACATTGATCCTTAACTTATGACCGAGTTATAGCTTTAGTCGTTAAATAAAAATCAATTAAAATTGGTATCGCAATTTGACAAAATGTGAAGTAGTTCTTGATGCCAAGTCCACGGGTGTACCCGCCAAACTTAAGCACATGACATGCATGTATTTAAAGGGGCATGTGCCCTATTCCTTGACTTACTCCTTAAAAGGGATTCACAAGCCTAATTTTGGTGGGAATTCTTTTCGTGATGTATTTAACAAGGCATGTGCTTTATTCCTCGACTTACTCCTTACAAGGGATTCACATGCCTCATTTTGGCGGTAATTGTTTTCGTGAAAAAAACAAAAACTAAAGAATCATAATTCAGAGATTCAAGATTAATCTGTTATAGTGAAAGAAAGAACAAAAACTTGGGAAGTCAACAAAACGAAATCATACGACCTAAACATTACCCAATACCTTTGAATCACTGCAGGGGCAACCGATCCGACCAAGTTCAGCCCATGAGTACTCTTGAGAACTTCCACAGCTGTTGCAGTAGCTGATGAACCCATAATGTCTGTCGGAGAAAGTATAAAAATTGATCAGCAACAACATAAGAGGTCTAATAAACCACACAGCTTTCACACACATACAAAATCATGCAACCACCTTACTTGTTATCAGGAAGCTTTCCCCGATTGACTTGGAGCATGACTCTGAAAATTGGTCCATGATATGAATAGTATGAAAACAGTGGAGTAACTCGATACCCCAGCACTGAAGCTTCCCGCACAGCCCCTCCAATAAGCATTCGCAAACCAAGCTCATTCGAGTATGGCATTGGCCGGACATAAGCTCCATATGCAGCTAAAGTTCTACAGAAACAAAGTAAAATATATCAGAATTGTATGCAATCAACCAATACAACCTTCAATTGTAAAGTCTCCAACTTCTCGTTCAATTGTAAATCCCATTTAATTACGATATCAAATTCGAACGCATCAAGAAAAAATGCAGTTAGTACTGCAATACCAATTGGTCAAGAAATGAACATGTTATTGCGCAAAGCATCAAACTTTAAAGGAATAGAGAATTGAAACAACCATTTTGCTTGAAATTAGATTTGACACTCACTGTTGAGGCCTGCGACCACCGGACGAGAACCCATCAGTTGAAGTAACATACAACAATCCATTCAACTTCAAAGCATTAAACGCCGACCTCAAAAACGACGAATCGCTCCCAAACGAATCAATGTCAATCAAATCAAAGAAATCCCTTTTCAGATAACACTCCGTCATGATCCGATTCGCATCCGTAAGCGACACCTCCCACCTCGCCTCATCCCCGGAACCACTCTCCACCTGCGACAAGTTCTCCGTGATAACTTTCTTGTTCTCATCATTCGCGTCATTTGCCAGAACAAAATCGGCCTCCGCCTCGACGAGGTACCGAACAGACCGAATCCCGCAGCCACACAGTGCATCGAGAACTCGCAATTTGCCCTCGGACTTCTTGTACAGAGCGGCGGCGAGCACGCCGAGGTCGCGGCCGGTGGCGCTTTCGTGGCGGAAGAAGGTCCCGCCGACGTCGAATTTAAGACCCCTCTCTGTCTGGAACACCGATTCACAATCGGAATCGAGGGTTGGCTTCGAATTGGAGTCTGAGTATTGGGTCACCGCGGCGAATTTAGGGTTTTGGATTTGGGGTTTTGGGATGGGGTTGCAGAGAAATGAGAAAGGAGATAGGGTTTTAGGCGAAGAGAGAGTTATCATGGCGGGAATTAAATGGGTTAGATGGGGGCTAATTTTGGCGGGTCTTAATAAAATGGGTTTATCTACTGCACACATGTATGTGTACGCCTAAGATTAAATCTCGGATTTTGATTTTGCCACATCATCAGATGGGTCCCGGTCTGTTTGTATAGTTGGTCCCACCGCACCGTCGAAATTATACTGCCATCGGAGCAGTGAAGTCTTTCACTGTTTCAAGCATTTGCTCTTTGTTGGGTTTTTACTTTTGGTTTGGAATTAGGGTTTTGACCAGCGAAGAAGATGGTGGCAATGAACTTGCTTGTGTTTGGAAAAGTGCTTATAGCTTGTGACTTTGTTTGCAATAAGCAAGTTAATGATGGATTAATGTGTTTGTAAGAGACCATAGTAGTAGGTTTAGTTGTGTTGGTTTTCTTTGCTTTTCGGGTAGGCAGCTTACCCAATTTAGTTGTTACTCAAAACATTGTAATGTTTTGAGTCTTTCCCAAATAGGGAAAGCACAAACATGTTGCTAATTTGGGAGAATTGCATCGAACCCTTAGATTGGATTTTGGATGTGATTTTTTTCTTTCCAAGATAAAAGTTTATGATGAAAGATAACGAGAAATGAGAGGGGACAACAAAAGGAAGTGGCTAAATATTTTGTTCAAAATCTTGAATCAAATCACAAAACTTTTATTTTGTTTAATCACTTACCGAATGGGAAATTTAGTGTATTCAGTTTTTCAATCTCAGTTAACATTATTGCATATTATTCCAAAATTATAGTCAGTTAAGCATTCATGCTCCTCACACCCATATGGTTTGAAGGCCGTATATGAGCCATTCCGGCAACATGTTTCATTTTTACAGCTGACTATAATTTGGAATAATATGCAATAATGTTAACTAAGATTGACAAACTTAATACACTAAAATTTCCATTAGGTAAGTGATTAAAAAAATTAAAAGTTTTGTGATTTGATTCAAGATTTTGAACAAAAGATTTAACTGAAGCTTAGCCACTTCCTTTTGTTGTCCCCTATCATTTCTCGTTCTCTTTCATCATAAACTTTTATCTTGGAAAGAAAAAAATCACATCCAAAATCCAATCTAAGGGTTTGGTGCAATTCTCCCAAATTAGCAACATGTTTGTGCTTTCCCTATTTGGGAAGACTCGAAACATTACGATGTTTTGAGTAATAACTAAATTTTGTAAGCTGCCTACCCGAAAAGCAAAGAAAACCAACACAACTAAACCTACTACTATGGTCTCTTACAAACACATTAATCCATCATTAACTTGCTTATTGCAAACAAAGTCGCAAGCTATAAGCACTTTTCCAAACATTTTCGAATAAAAATCCCATCTTTCACAATATCTAAAAACTACAGCTGAAATTCTCCAAAACCCAGCTAAATATTTCAAAAAACAATCAAATATGGAAAAGCATTCATTGCGAACGAAAACATCATTAAAGTTCAAAGCTTTCTACCTTTCATGGCGGTTTCCTTCTGCTCCTCCGCTTCATCTTCCGCTTTTGGCCAGACCCCACTTCTTTGTGGGACCCACCAAACGCAAGCAAGTTCATTGCCACCATCTTCTTCGTTGGTCAAAACTCAAATTCCAAACCCAAAAGTAAAAACCCAACAAAGAGCAAATGCTCGAAACAGTGAAAGGCTTCAGTGCTCCGATGGCAGTATAATTTCGACGGTGCGGTGGGACCAACTATACAAACATACCGGGACCCATCTCATGACGTGGCAAAATCAAAATCCGAGATTTAATCTTAGGCGTACATTCATAGACGTGTGCAGAGGATAAACCCATTTTATTAAGACCCGCCAAAATTAGCCCCCCTCCAACCCATTTGATTCCCGCCATGATAAACTCTCTCTTCGCCTAAAACCCTATCTCCTTTCTCATTTCTCTGCAACCCCATCCCAAAACCCTAAATTCGCCGCGGTGACCCAATACTCAGACTCCAATTCGAAGCCAACCCTCGATTCCGATTGTGAATCGGTGTTCCAGACAGAGAGGGGTCTTAAATTCGACGTCGGCGGGACCTTCTTCCGCCACGAAAGCGCCACCGGCCGCGACCTCGGCGTGCTCGCCGCCGCTCTGTACAAGAAGTCCAAGGGCAAATTGCGAGTTCTCGATGCACTGTGTGGCTGCGGGATTCGGTCTGTTCGGTACCTCGTCGAGGCGGAGGCCGATTTTGTTTTGGCAAATGACGCGAATGATGAGAACAAGAAAGTTATCACGGAGAACTTGTCGCAGGTGGAGAGTGGTTCCGGGGGTGAGGCGAGGTGGGAGGTGTCGCTTACGGATGCGAATCGGATCATGACGGAGTGTAATCTGAAAAGGGATTTCTTTGATTTGATTGACATTGATTCGTTTGGGAGCGATTCGTCGTTTTTGAGGTCGGCGTTTAATGCTTTGAGGTTGAATGGATTGTTGTATGTTACTTCAACTGATGGGTTCTCGTCCGGTGGTCGCAGGCCTCAACAGTGAGTGTCAAATCTAATTTCAAGCAAAATGGTTGTTTCAATTCTCTATTCCTTTAAAGTTTGATGCTCTTCGCAATAACATGTTCATTTCTTGACCAATTGGTATTGCAGCACTAACTGCATTTTTTCTTGATGCGTTCGAATTTGATATCATAATTAATTGGGATTTACAATTGAACGAGAAGTTGGAGACTTTACAATTGAAGGTTGTATTGGTTGATTGCATACAATTCTGATATATTTTACTTTGTTTCTGTAGAACTTTAGCTGCATATGGAGCTTATGTCCGGCCAATGCCATACTCGAATGAGCTCGGTTTGGGAATGCTTATTGGAGGGGCTGTGCGGGAAGCTTCAGTGCTGGGGTATCGAGTTACTCCACTGTTTTCATACTATTCATATCATGGACCAATTTTCAGAGTCATGCTTCGAGTCAATCGGGGAAAGCTTCCTGATAACAAGTAAGGTGGTTGCATGATTTTGTATGTGTGTGAAAGCTGTGTGGTTTATTAGGCCTCTTATGTTGTTGCTGATCAATTTTATACTTTCCAAGTTGCAAGCCACATAAATTTGTATTCTTAACCCCATTACATTTATCTTTGTTTGTTAACTCATTTATGGAGAAGAATCTAGTCTTCAGAAAAAAAACTGAAAATTTGAGAAAAGTTAGACTAAACTTTTATATGGTTGTAAGCTTTGATTAAGACCGTTTCATTGGATTGTACTTAAGTTCACTTCTGAGTTCTGTCCTTTTCTTCTATAATTTTTCGTGCTTGTAGAGTTTCTTCAGATAATTTCCCTTGAGGACTTGGGAATCTTTTCTATTTTTCATCAGTTATTTTGACGATTCCTTTTCCCCTATCCTCATAGCACACATGTCAAAATAGCCCCAAAATACATAATTTTCAGCACTGACAAGGACGTTAAATACAGAGTTCGAGGATGTAACAGATATGGACGAACTCTGCATAAAATTTCAAGCATCTAATTAGCTGGTTTTTTTCTCTTCTGCTGAATACACATCCTGGATTAAGCTCTACTGATCTGTGAGCTATTTCAATTGCTACTCATCTGCTGAAGGTGCCCCGGTCTATCCTTCTATCTCTGTTCTCAGGTTTTTTTTAGCCAACCCATCTCATTCCTCCCCCTCCCTGCACCAAAAACTCATTATTTTAAATTTCTTAGTTTTGCAGGTTCCTAAAACCGTGTAAACATTCACTTGTTGAAATCATCAATGGGAGAGTGTTTGTGTGGGTTTCCTGGGTTGCATTTTTAAAGAGTTGAAAGTCTTACCATTTTATGGAAGATTGTCAAGTGGGGTTATCATATTCCCCTTATTTTCAATCTTCTTCCTCCTCCACTAAGAGCTTGTTGAGGACGATGGATGCAGAAGTGTGGTCCTCTCTAGAACAAAGGACCCAAGAGATTTTACGGACTATTCAACCAAATGTTGAATCTGAGTTGAGGCGGAGGATTTTTACTAATTATGTTCATGGGCTTCTTGTATGTCATTTGCCACCAGAGGTGAGAAGTTCCCCATCTCCCTACTTTCTTTTTTATATTTTTGCTACTTGGCGCGAAGAGAAATCAGCAGTGGTGGATTTTTTATTTTATTCTATTTTTTTTATAACTGTAACCAAGCTTCTTTAAAGTCTGTTCGTGAGGAATTAAAATTGTACTTCATCACATTGCTATAGGTCTGTGCTTCATAATTTTGGGTTCATTGATTACCTCTGTATGTTTTCTAGATTGGTAAATCTCAATGTCTTAAGATGGAAGAATGTCAGTAAAATTAAAATCTATAAAAGGGCCTGGATTTATCTATGTGTATCCATTTCTGTGATTAGATGTATGCTCCCTCCCTAGCATTTCGAAGCATTCCCATTGTTACCTTTATCAATTGGATTCTCTAAGTATAGTCAGCATACCTAGTAATTTATTCGATTTCCTGTTGGCGCGGAAAGAGCTGAGCTACACTATGGAAGTGTGGTTTTTCGTTACAGCCAAACGAAACTAAACAAAGTTTTAGGCGTCAACATGAAGTAACTATTTGACATTGTAGCATGTCTGGATAATGAAATTGGTATCTCTTATCTGTTACAAAAAGAGCACAGAGTCATTCCTTAGATTTTGCTGATGTCTTCGATGCCACTGCCACATGACCTAGTGTCGTATGTCCAGCTTTCAATGTCATCTTGGAGGGTTTTGTATTTCATTTTTATTACAAGTTGTATTCATAGGTTCTAGTTCTGTGAAAGTCTGACCTATCTTCATAGAACTTATTTATGCAGCTTCCATAACATTAAGCATCCAGTACGTTAACTGTTTGTGTTGGATATGCTTTTAGGGTTTGGCATGGAGGTGTTGGATATGCTTTTAGGGTTTTCCGCTTTTTTCTTTCTTGATCAATACATAATGTACGTGGCCATTCATTTTGGAATCTGATTGTCACTCAAATCTGAAATCCACGTGTTTCATTCCGTGGACCTGAAATTAATATAATTGAGAGACACAGGATTTCGATGTTTTAACTTCTAACTGCTATTTGCAATAAGAAAACTCTACTGGGGGAATCTTTGATTGATTCATTACAATTATTGTATGCTGCTATTTTAATATGCCTAAATTAATGTGAGCTTGTGGAACAGCTTGCGTTACAGTTCTACTCCTTTGGCTCATTCCCGTTGAAGGCCTATCTTCCTGATGGAGATATTGATTTGACTGCTCTCTGCCGTCCAAACTTGATGGAGGGGCTTGCTCGTAAAATCTGTGCGATCCTCAGGAGTCGTCAACCACAGGACTCCGAGTTCCAGATTAAGGATGTCCATTACATTCGCGCACGGGTTGAGATTTCTTAGCTCCTTTTATCCTTTCCAATAATTGATCTGCATGTTTACTATATTTTTGGTTACATATTACATGTATCCTTTTTAGTATTTTCCTCCCTCATTCTTGATTGTCTGTTATTTCAGTTATTCGCATTAAGGGCTATTTACCCCTTTACTTTCACAAATGAAAATGTCCAAAAGCGAAAAGTTTGTCAATTCTTTCTTTTCTTCTCATTACAGTGCTAAGCATGAGGGCCACATCCTATCTCCATATCTTGAAATTAGACCAACATTAGTACTCTAGACCCCAATGACTTATGACCCTTGTTATGTTGGATTTTTCTCCATCTTGACAAGTGGTGATTCCCAAAAGTGTGTGATAAAATGAAGAAATATCTACTCAATCAATCCTCGCACCCTGGTACCACATCAACCAAGGCTACACCTGTAAAAAGCACATCATATGTGTGCATGCCTAACACCTGTTTGGCACTTAAAAGACAGCTTATTAGTTTATGTTCAGAGTATAAAGACTTCTGCCTTGTTCTCATGAGTGGTTTTTATCCGCTCCCACTGTTGAAATTCTTATTAGGTTGTGAGAACTTCAACGAAAAGTTAATTTCGTGCTTATGAGCCTGAACCATTAATGTTCAGTTCTGATATAGAAAGGGTGAATAAGTTTGTAAACGTATGGATCGTGCATGCTAATTGTGATATAATTATTTTCCATTTATTAGAAAATTGTGTGAACGGGTTGATTTAGTACATTCCAGGAAAATGGATAACTCAAACAGAAAGATGGGGGATGATCAGGGGATGCGCACAAGGAAAACCAGAAATTGACAAAGATGGCATACATCGCAACCTCAAGATTCAAATTTAAGAATTGAGATCAAAAGCCCATTGCTCCACCTCCTCTTCCTCTTCTCCTCCTTGATATCCTCTATCCTACTTCCTGACTTTGCTCAATGTCACCTTCTCTTGGACTTATTTCTTCTATCCTCAAGCTACTGCTAAGCCAAACTGTTTGGATTTATTTTTTATCTGAAATTTTATTTTTGGTGGTTTCTGTTTAATGTGAAATATTTATTGGATTGGTAGACAAATTATTTTAATGCTTTTGTCATAGTTTAAGGGAAGCATTTTCACTGCCTCAGTTGCTTTTTTTGTCTTAATAAATCAATCATGTTGCATAAAGGAGGTATTATCATTTCTTAACTTTAAAGGGGGGGATCCACTGTACTTTTTTGATATCGTTCTTGCTGGAATTTTGGGTGGTAGGTTAAGGTCGTAAAATTCTTTGTGAATAACATGGCAATTGATATTTCCTTCAATCAGACGGCCGGCCTCAATACACTGTGCTTTCTGGAGCAGGTTAAAATCTTAACCCTTGATAATATGAAGCTATTACTTAGAGTACTAACTAGCATTCTTAAAAGCTTTCCTTCAGCTAGCTTGATTTTTTTTACAAGCTTAGTTAATTTCGTACTAATAATTGTAAATATAAACTTAGCTGCACTTGTAATTTTTGCAGTTAATTACTTTGAACTTCTTCTGTATAAGTTAACATGCTTCACTTCAACTTTTGGTTCTGATCTGTTGGCAGGTTTGAAGTTGGCTTATCCCCAATTTTTTGTCGCTTTCTTTGCTTAGCTCCCCATTTACATAGACAATGTTTTGATGGTTCAGTTAATGTAGTCAGCTCCATCTGATTTTTTTTTTTTGTCGTTTTCATTCACTATAGCCGACCCCACTTAGTGGGAAAAGGCTTTGTTGTTGTTGTTGTTGTTGTTTTCATTCACATAAATGATTATTGTTCTACATGGAAACATCTTAATTTTTCTGGGATAGTGGTAAACCAACAAACAATTTAACATGTCGAAGATCTTGAGTTCGAATCCCTCCAGCTTAAGCTTTTTGGCTCTTCAGTAGCGGAGGAGACTCATCTGAACAGCTTAATCTTTTTGTAGTAGTCGTAAACCAACAAAATATCTACACTTGGCAATACTTAATAACAACAAAACTTATTAACATGCACACACGCGCGCCACACACACACACACACACACTCTCTCTCTCTCTCACTCTCTCATTTGAAAATTTTAATGTTCCTCTTTAACTGACATGCCTGGTGCTTTATACAGGTTGACCAACTGATCGGAAAAGACCATCTTTACAAAAAGAGTATTATCTTAACCAAAGCTTGGTGCTACTATGAGAGTCGAATTCTTGGGGCCCAATATGGCCTGATTGCATCATATGGACTGGAAACATTGGTGTTATTTATCATCAATCGCTTTCATTCATCGCTCCGTGGTCCGTTAGAGGTATTTCTTTTGTTTTGTTTCTTCAGTTCAGCAGTCACATTTACATCTGTAAGTGCTCAAACAAGACTTTGAAATTGTATGAACAGGTCCTGCATAGGTTTTTGGAATACTATAGCACATTTGATTGGGGCAACTATGGTATCAGTATAAATGGTCCATTTGCCTTATCTTCCCTTCCTGAAATCATAGGTAATTTATGCTCAAATATGTGAATGTGTAACTGATCTGTTTACTCATTGATTAGAATCTTTTATCTGTATTATTTGCGACAGTGACACCCCAAAACGAGGGGGAAGAATTTCTCCTGAGCGAGGAGTTTGTAAGAGAGTGCAGGCTGGTGTTTCCAGATCCAGCTGTGGCAAACGCAGCTAGAGTTGATGAATTCCAAATTAAGTTCCTCAACATAGTGGATCCTCTAAAGGACAACAACAATCTAGGCTGTAGCGTCAGTAAAGGTACTCGACCACTTCACCTGCTGGATCAGTTTTTTGTTCACTCTCTTAAAAAAAAAAAACATTTTTGTTCACTCATTTTGAGATGACTGAATTTGCAATATACTGTATTATCCCTGGTAAATGAAAGTGGGAATATCTATTCTTCCTCCATCATCGTTAATGTGATAAACTTGAAGCAGAATATTAGTGAATAACAAAGTCGCAACAGATATGTTTGTATCATTTAAAGGTTTCTCCATTGTGACCAAAAGGCCATAGGTTCAGGCAACAGAAAGGTTGCTCCTTTGTGACCAAAAGGTCACAGGTTCGAATCGTGGAAACAGCCTCTTTGCAACGCAAGGGTAAGGCTGTGTACGATAGATGTTCCCTCCCTGACCCTCACAAAGCGGGGAGCCTTGTTAGCTTGGGGTCGCCTTTTTTTATTTAAAGCATGTTCAAGGAGAGATTTAAGTATATCATACTATTAACATTTTTACGCATGAAGCTGTTATTTTAAGAGTTTAATCTATGTGCCCTTATGCCGAAAATGTTTGTAGAGTAGATTATAGTTACCTTGATAATTGGCATAACTATCCAATAATTAAATTAGTAGACAAAATCTTGTATTTAAGACAATGACGTTTTCTTAATAAGGTATGATTTACAAAGCATAAATTTGGTATATTTTTAATAATCTTTAATTCATATAGATTTCCATTTTTTTTAAATCTCTTATTCAAAGTGCTTACTTTCCGTTCTAGTGTATGTCTATTTCTTACCCGTTCTGTATGCTAATTAGCTGACATGCTGAACCACCTAATCTTCTCCAGGAAACTTCTGTCGTATAAGATCTGCTTTTTCCCTTGGGGTTAAAAAATTTCGAGAAGTATTAATGCTACCAGGTGAACGCAGAGGCATGGCACTTGACAAATTCTTCGCGACCACTCTAGATAGGAATGGGGGTGGACAGAGAGCAGATCTGGCAACTCCTGTCCCTGGATTTGGTACTGGAACATCTGAAAAATCTGACCTCACTGGGGACTACGAAGAATATTGTGATAGCCTGTTGTCTGCAAATGCATATCAGTTTTCTATTACACACAACAGTGCTCCACCTTTTGAAGCCGATGACATGAGCAAATGGAATGCCCTGGTTCATACGGCTCAACAAGATGGGAATGTCATTTTTCAAATGGCAGAAAATGCAGACCAAATCTTTTCATGTCGCCTTCCTCACCGGGTATATTGAATTCAACTCAATTCTTTAGTTCAAATTAAAATTTTAGATACTGCTGATCTCTTCTTCCTCTTTTGTTTCAACTTTGGACTGTAAAAGATGACTGACTGGCTTTCTTATCCCAAAATAAAATACTTCAGGTAATGCAGAATCAAAATAATTCCACCAATGTGCCTCCAAGAGCGAGGGGAAAAGTCCCGGAGTCTAGCAGCTGCGGTCTGAGGATGAAATCACTTCAAAAGACTAACCAAGTTGAGGTTTCCATCAAAGCAGGCCCGAGTGAAAATGCTCCTTGGTTTAAATTTTTACCTGAAGAACAAAATGATTCCACCAATGTGTCTCCAAGAGCGAGGGGAAAGATCCCGGAGTCTAGCAGCCGTTGTCCAAGGATGAAATTGCCTCAAAAGACTAACCAAGTTGAGGTTTCCACCGAAGCAGGCCCAAGTGAAAATGCTCCCCAGTTTAAATTTTCACCTGAAGAATTCCCACAGCTTCCTGGCACTCAAATGCCTTCATCATCAGATGTACATCAATCTGCTCAGACTGAATTGGCATCTCCTCCAGCCAAGGAATTCCCACAGGTTACCGCAGCGACGTAAGGCCATTTTCATCTCTTGAGAGTTTCTTGCCATATTTAAGATAGCAACTGATGTACCCTTTTAAATGGTTAACTCTGCAGGATTTGCTTTAAGAGGTTCAAGCTAGACAATGATAATGACTTCCCCCCCTTGACCTAATGGCGGCACCGAGGTGGCAAATGTGGATTAGCTCAGTTGACCAGCACAATGTGTCTACCCCTTTGAGTCCGATCTCAAATCCTTTTGAAGTTTAAATAAAAAACGCTGAGACATCAATTTCGTTTTGTGTTTCCGATTTCGCTATTTGAACTTGTGCATAAATGTTGAAGTTTTCCTTTGGTTTCTGGTTACTGAGATATTATCCTATAAATGTTGAATGTTGGAGTTTCACATTTAGGTATCATTATTTCAACAGCTGATGGTTCCGAATAAGTACGCAGTCATATACAAACTGCGGTACGATACTTTTATGTGAGCAACATACATTACAGATAGGCACTTCGATCGTCGCCAAGTTCTGCAAAACCCTAGAGATTTACAGCCGTGAACTGTTGCAGACAACGGTTGTGATGCGTTAACAGATGGACGCCGCCTTTTGCTGGAACCATTTTAAGGCTAAGCTATATTTCTGAGCGAGGTGGTATGGGGAGTAAAAATGTACATCAGGCAGTCGTGAGCGTCAACTTGAGCACCAAATGATGATACTGCATCGACCGCTACTTCCTTGTGCTGCAGGAAATTTGGATGCCATATAAGCATGAAACGAATAAGTTCATAGAAGGAGAATGAAACGAATTAAAGCTGTCAATGGATGAAATTGTTATACGTCGTATAGGTCAGTTTCGTTACCTGCCACAAATCTCTCACTGAGACACTAATGCCGGATTTGAGTCCAAGTGCTTCCCATGTAGCTGTTATGGTATTTGCTTTCGAGCAACGGTTCCAGAGAACAACGGCCCATCGATAGCCTGATAGAGGACCTGCCCAAACCTGGAAAACAGAATTATCACCAAAGTTTTAACGAAACAGTTGATATACAACAGGCTTATGTTAAAGATCCAAAAGATGTAACGAACTTCTCCCTTGGCTCGTAATGATATATGCGAAGGGAGATATATTCTGTCAGAGTACCATAGATACTAAATCTATCAACCAGATATACAAATTTTATCCTATCAAGTTTCGACTAAGCAATCACTACAACTTTGTACAGCACAAGAAAGGGGGGAAAACCTGATAGCAGCCATCTGGTCCAGAAACATTAACCTTCCTTCCCTGAACCCCAAGTGGATCTGCAAAAACAAAAACATTCCTCTTTTAGTTTCAGAACTTCATAGTTCAAAAGACTGATATGGCAAAAATGATACTTTCAACCGAACCGATTAGCACCAAATTTTCACCTTGGTTTACAGCAATAACCTCCTCATTGCTTAGAATCTCAAATGTTTCTGCAGTCATGTTTCTCACATCGCAACCAATCAAAAGAGGGGCCTGGATATTCGAACGCCCAATTCTCAGTATGTGAAGAACTAGAAAGTATATGAATCGAGCCAAGGACAAAACAGTTCATATGCAACATGTATTATGATGCCCCTTGTGCAAGATAGAATTGAACTAAATTCGTTATATGGACCGCAGAACAAATAAAAGCCATTATGACTTACGAAAATGATACTTTTACTCAGACTAGACAGCGTGGTCAAAACTGATATTAAATATGAAATAAAGCAGCCGAGAGAAAACAAGTAGCTTCTTTGAACTGCTCATATAAGATTATTTTTGTGACACAACTATGCAAGACAATGGATGAAGGTTCGATCTGAATTATGGGAGCGACATGCCAGGAAGAAAGGAGCAGAAGTTTAAGGACCTTCATCAAAGCCCAGATGCTAAAATGAGAACGGTACTCCTGGTAAGTCATGCCTCCATTGCCAACTTCCAACATATCGGGATCTGCCCAAAATAAAAAGATGGGGCATGAAAAATAAATCACAGTTGGAGTACTGATACCTAATATCTATGCCTGTTTCGAAAAGCTCATGTTTATACCATTCCATCCACCAGGTCCTGCATATGCTGCCCACTTGTCATTCAAATCAGCAATTGCTGTCATGCTAAATAACATAAGAACAGACAACACTGAAGATTTTATTAAGAGTAAAACTGCAGGATCATGTATATAAAACCTTGCAGCCAAATAATAACAGCAAGAAAGAATGATGGACAACAAATGTGAGACATTCTTGTACAATTTCTACAATTTCTGAAATAAATGCACATATATGAACGATCAACTTGGAAGTTACAAAGCACTTTTAAGGGTCCTCTAAGGTGAAAGCATATACCACAAACCATTTCTGAGGGTTTACTACAAAATTACAAATGATGGTTTCAGTGTGTGCAAGTAGAACTATGATGTAACCCCAGACACTGAAGTTACTGTCCAAGTTAATGGATGAAGAGTTATAACCTCGCCCAACTATCATTGATGTCGTCTGTAGTACGCCAACTATTTCCGAGCTTGCCAGCCCATAAAGCAGGGTCGTCAACACCCCTGTCAAATAAAGAATTTATGAATCAGGATTTCCATAAACTTAAAGTGAACTAATCCAAATATTATAACACAGATCAATAAACTGGATTACCATTCACAAATCGAATAGAAAATTGTGCGTCCAGACACATTTAGGGCCTCACGCATTGGTGGGTATCTGGAAAGTATGAAACCACATCAAATAAATTTATAGCTACTGAATGCAATACCCTCGCAATTAAAGTTGAGAGTAAGAATAGCCAATACCGTTCCTTTGGTGGGATCCCCAGGTTATAACAGTTGTCATACTTCAGATAATCCACACCCTAAAAATACAACATTACTCCTTGATTATAAATAATATCGTAAGAAAAGGAATGGCTATAATTCCAAAATAATAATTCTCAACAAAACTCATGCATCCCAAACTTTGATTGCAAAAAATTGTTGAGCGGAGATAAGGGGAAAAGATTACATACTGTCAAATATTTGAGCAACTCCACTTTTTTGCAAACATTGATTAAGTCTATTAACATTGAGAGTAATCAAAATAGAAGGCTTTAAATTTAGTAGTAATGAGCTCACAGGTGAATCTGTTCTACTTGTATTTCAGTCTTTGACTTACAAAAGCAATATAAAATGCAGAAACAGTGCACTATGAATGCCCGCTAAACCAAATATAGACATTCAACAAAAATTGAATCGAGGAAACAGAAACTAACCCAAGAAGCAAACAGCTTTGCATCATCACTTTCATGATAAAGTGATCCAGGTCGAACTTGACATGTAAAAGCCCTACAAAATAGAATCAGTGGGAAGTAGTCAGGAAACTGTACTGAGTATAACACAATTCATATTGAAATAAAAATACATAGAGTTTCATTCATTCTACCCAGCGTCAGAATAAATTCCAAGCTTGAGTCCTTTTCCATGTATATAATCAGCAAGTGCTTTAATTCCCGATGGAAATGCTTTAGGATCCGGGACCAATTGACCCTGAAACAAGAACAGTTCGAAATTCAAAAATTAAGCATACATCAAATGATCAAATTCACAATTTTACAAGGACGTGGATTTCCATGCTAGAACCTCTATCGGAAAATTTATATTCTTCCATGTTTGTGCGCATATATCGGTAGAGTGGAGAAGAACTTATAGCTACTGGACAGAGATATGATTTTGAAAAGTTGCACTTAAATAATTTAAAGCAAAAGTGCCTTCATATACAATGAAGACGGGTATTCCCCAGAGACCACAAATTATAGAGATAGTGAGAAATATATCTTGGTTAAGTAATGCAATTCAACTGACCTCAGAATTTCGTGTTGGACACCAGCAATCATCTGCATATATTGACATTGCATTACATCGTAAGTATAAGCAAGTGTTAAGTTTACTAAATACTTAAGGTTTGCCAGAATGATACCTATATTGACATACACATAGCCCAAATCAGCTAAGCCAGTTGAGATGAGCGCATCAGCTGTCCATCATCAAAATACATGTTAGTACTTTCACAAAATTCGATTGCGGATGAAGAAATGTTATACTTCATTGAACTGATCGAATCATAATGGTCATTTTCCCCAATTAATATAAGCATATTTCACCATGTGCCGGATACACCGGCACAAAACCAACCATTGATGCAATAAGGAAATGCAACGAATGATCTATAAATGGTATCGGAGCAGAATCAATCGCAACGAAAGGAGATGAACAATGAAAGCACAAAATTTACCGGTTTCTTTGATCACGGTTTCATCAATATTGCAAGCAAAGAAATTCCAGCTATTCCACCTGCCCACATATAGTACAATACTCAATTAACACAATTACAATGTCAAGAAGTGAAATTCCCTTCATGTATCCAAAAACAAGTAAACCACCAAAAGGGTAACTATAAAGCTGTAATTCCAAGCTACCCAATTCCAAAAACCCACAAAAATTTCCAATTGACACATAAAGATTTAATTTTTTCCATCAAAAACAAACAATCCAAAAAGTGGGTAGGAGTAAGCAGACGAAGAAAGAACAGACTTCAAAGACTACAAGTTAGAGAGACAGAGAGAAAGAGAGAGAGAGGAACCCCATCTGAGGCGTTTGAGCCAAGCCGTTGTTGAGCTGCAAAATCCCATACTTGGAAGTATCAAAAATCCGATTAAATGTTGGTCTTTTAATACTGGGCTTCTCCTGGGTTTGCAGGACAGGCGTTAATCTGACTGCAACTGCCAAGGAGACAACCGATAGAGAGAGAATCAGAGTGTAGAGAGAGAGAGTGATCTTCCTCTTCGCCATCGTTGAATGAATGCTCTGTTTTTTTTCCCTTCCTCTATCTTCTTTTGGCTTTTTTAAAACTGAGAGTCCGTGAATCGGAAGGAACCCAGAATATTAGACAAAGAATGAAAATAGCGACGTGGGATATCAGAGCAAACACCCGCCAATTTGT
This sequence comes from Malus domestica, assembly GCF_042453785.1. Classification (NCBI taxonomy): domain Eukaryota; kingdom Viridiplantae; phylum Streptophyta; class Magnoliopsida; order Rosales; family Rosaceae; genus Malus; species Malus domestica. Next base: position 26,725,036 of record NC_091661.1, read on the forward strand.
TATTGGTAATATTAGGAAATTAAATTTGTAGATTATTTATAAATTAAATTGTTATCAATAGAATATAAACATGTTTATCAACATTTATAATAATTCAATCATTAATTTTTAATTTATCAATTTTTTTTCTACAAATTTAGTCTCTAGCATTACTTATTTTTCATTTATTTTCAAAAAACAAAAATGTCAATCTTACCACATTTATTAGTGAGAGATTTTTTAGTGTACCAAAAGTATAATTCGGTACACTTCAATATCATAATACAAGTAGTTAGATATTTGAAGAAAAGAATTTTAATCACTTATTTTATGCCACTTGATGTACATAGTCGTAATTTCAGTACACCTGAAAATTTTCTCTACTAATAAAATGAGATACTTATGTTAGTGAGCTCTGTTTCTATTAAAAATATAGTACAAATAGGATATGAAATTGTAGTAATTATACCTTTACTCTCCTTTTATTACAAATTAAATAATTATATTATGTTACTAGTGTATTGAAAGGTTAAACTCAAGTCTCTTTCTCAGAATAGATAATATATTTTATTAAAAAAAAATTATTGAATTATTCTCGAAGAATCAAGCAACAATTAAGGCTTATCCTCTAATTGTCATGTCATGAGTCATCATCTCATTTTTGGATTTACGTATTTTTTTATTATTCATATCAAATTATGATTTTGATCTTTGTAATTAGGGTGAAGTTGTTTTTGGGTTTCTTTAGTTTTGCAATTGACTCGTGTGTGTTGTTACATTTTTTTTTTTAACTACCCCACCCTTACCCACACCCTCACCACTAGGCCAGTGGTGAATTGCGATTGAAAAGGCAAATTTCAATTGTTACATGTGACAATTGAAAAGAAAATTCAACGTTACTTTATATAAGTTATTTTTGCATATACGTGAATTGCGATTTGCAGCAAATGAAAAAAAATGTAATGTTAGGAAGATTAAATTTGTAGATAAAAGTTGTAAACTAAATGATGTGTCATCAATATAAAATGTGCACGTTTATCAACCGTTAATCAATAATTCAATCGTCAAGATGAAGTTTATCTACAAATTTAATATCTCTAGCATTACCTGAAAAAAAAAATAATGAATCCATAAAGATGAAGTTTTTCTTTTAAGTGTAGAACTACGTTACAAACATGTCATTTGGAGATGACATCAAGTCATTGACCATATGGCACTTGATAAGCATAAGATGGTAAACAAGTAAAGCTTTCGACCAAAAAGAAAAAGTAAAGTGAAGCCTTGTTCTCCACTTAATTATCTGCTAATTTTTCAAAGGGTGGCAATGGATAGAGATTACTTGCAAAGCTTTCCCTTTTTTTTTTTTTTTTTTTTTTTTTCGGAAACTACTTGCAAAGCTTCTAAAACCAAGGTCTAATAGACTAATTGACTGACGGCTAGGTTGTACAGTTTTGTTAGTTAGGGCACCAAGCAGCTGCGCCTACACATTCATCTTTCTTGATTTCAAAACTAACTTACTTTAGTCACTTAGTATTATGGTCTGATGGTATTTCTCTTCATTTAGAGGTAAGGGGTCTTAGATTCGAATCTTGTGAATGACGAATTCAATACCAAATTAAGTTGTTCATTGTATAGCTTAGTCGTCTCCCCCCTTAGTGTAAAAGAGCGATGTACTAAAAAAAAAAACTGCTTAATTTTCTCATCACTAATTAGAAAACACCGATAAGAATATTCATTGTTTTCGGCTTTTTAGTCAAAATAGTTTCTGAGATTGGCATAACTCTTCACTTTGGTCTCTGAAGATGAAAACTGATAGAAGTGGTCCCTAAGTTTGTCCATCGTAAATTATTTTGATCATTTCATGACAAATTTGTCAATTCATATCTTTGTTAAGTAGAGAGGTTGGTTTGACAAAAATACACTTTAAAATGTAGTCTCGTAGTTGTTCAAGTGACAATTAAATGATGACATTGACAAATTTTTCACACTATGACCAAAATGAGATTTACAATGGATAAACTCATGGACTACTTCTATCAATTTTCATTATTAGATATCAAAATGATGAATTATGTAAAATTCAGAGACCATTTGGACAAAAAAAAACCGAGGGCCTAAATATCTTTCATTTTTCCTTAAGGTTCCCTCTTTCTTTGAACTGCAGTCTGTAGCTATACCTATCAAAGTCAAAATTGGACAGCAAAAATTGATTCCTTAATCTTTATAGTATAGAAAAACTTCTATCTTCACAAAGAAATGTCAACTTCTTTGCAATTTTTTATTTATATATTAAGTGTGGTTATTCTCAACCGAAATATTCATTTAAATTGTTTAGCTATAGATCATGATCTGCAGGCACCCTTGGTTGTTAATTGATTGTTTGAAACCAAGAGTAGACTTTGTGATTAAATTACTCCGCTTGAAGGAGAAAAAGAACTGAAATAAGGGTAAATTAAAGTATATAGCTTTGTTATAAGTTATGAAGCTTTCATATTTGAAACATGTAACGCTTGTAGGAAGTTAGGTTTCCATGCATGCACCAAATTTATAATAACTGAAACAAAATTTATGGCTTATGGAAACTTAAGTTATTATAAATTTGGTGTAATGCGCTACAAATTTGGCTAATATAAACTTGTCATGATTTGAGGAAACTATCTTGATTTCATTCAGAACTTTATATTTGAAGGATTGTATTTCATTTTAATAGTTTTGAAATGAGGTCATTTCCTTTGAAAAAGATCAAAGAAAAAACGTACAACCTAGCTCAATGCTTGACTCATGATATGGATCATTAGTGGATAAACCTTGCTTAATGCTTGACTTAAACCAGTATTTGTTTGGATTAATTAATGAAATATCAAACTATTGTTTCTTGCTATAAATAAATACATAAACACAGAGAAATGAAATCTGCTTCGATTCGTATCACTCGATGTGTTTAGTTCTTGAGGTCGTTGGTTCCTTTGCTGGGTCCAGAAGGCGGCTTTGTTCCTTTGGGAAGAAGATTCAAAACGAGCGGTCCATACTTTGCAGCTGCAGCAGCACCAAATATTGCACTTTCAACAGCAGAAGCTTGAATATCTGTATTGTCGTCTTTGTGGTATGGCAACACTTGCTGTTTCCGTGGCTGTGAAGGGTTTTCTGGTAATAACGTAAGGTGGTCGTTCAAGAGCCTAGCGGATGCAGAAGATGTTAGCACTGATGACAACACTATGAGGAAGAGGATTAATACCGTTTTTGCCATTATGGTTTCTGTGAAAAACTTGGAGAATATGAACTGATTTGGAGGGAAGTAATGGGATTGGAAGATTGAGGAGGAGGAGGAGGAGGAGGAGGTGGTGGTGGAGGAAGAGTGGTGTGAGCTAAATAAGCTGCTGGTTAATTTGGGTTTTGGGTGCAGTGTTGAAGAAGGTGTGAGGTTTATGGGGATTTTGTGGGGATTTTGTGTGAATTTAAAGTGTGTTTTGGAACCTCAAACTGTTGTATTCTTCAGTTTGACGGAGTCTTGTCACGCGCTGCTACGGCTTTATTAGGAAGTTGGCTCCTTATCATTTACATAATTTCAAGCATAATTATTATTTCGGACTGACTATGGTTATGAAGTTTATATTTTTTATGACGTGATATGTTAAATGATGCGTACAACTAATATTGAATAAAATAAAATTCTTAATTAACGTAGAGTAGAATGGTACAAAATATGTTCTCATTTAACATTTTTCTTTTGGTATTAAGGGCGTCAAAGCTGAAACTGCAGTCTAATTTTTGTTGTGTCTAAAAACTTTACAAATATCTTCGAACAAAACTCATCTTGTATAGGTTGTTCAATCACATTTAACAAAATAATAACATTAATCAATATAAAGTGTACATCTTAATTTAAGAAAAAAATTTAGTGTGATGGGAATACAGGTTGGTATACTAAATGTCGTAATTCAAATAGTTAAAAGTTTGTGTTTCAAGTATCCAACTATTTGTATTGTAATATGCGGTGCACCGTGATGTGTTCTTGACACGCATAAAAACTCCACCCAATTTAGATGTTCACTATTTTCTTTGAAACTGTTATTAGCACTCTAAAAATATTTTCTTACATTCCTCACAAGTGTATTTTTCTTTCTAATTATAAAAATTTTTGAATGCAAAATAAGATTTTTAGAGTTCCAATAATTTTTTTTTTTTTTTTTTTTTTGTGGTGCTATAATTTTGGTGAAGGCGCGTGAAGAGGACAGGGAGTGGGAGAGGAGGTTCCAGCGATTGCGGACCAGATAAGATGCAATCGGCCCCACGTCAGCTGAAGGGAGATTTCAACCGCGTAGAAATTTGTCAACTTTTAGTACGCGTAGAGATTTCAAACAGTCCGCGTCCGAGAATCGCCACCGTCCCTCACAACTCACAAACCTTTTCTTTCTGGACATTTGGACCGGGCACTAGGGAAAACTGTTTGCTAGGCCTGCTTTGGCAATTTATTTACCTTTTCCCAAGAGAAATTCCCAAAACCGTCCATTGCCCATGCAGTATAGAATGGACGATGATAGATGTTTTAAATTACTCTAAAAAAGTAATCACTACAGGTGGTTTAATGATTGAGGATAAATTTCAAATTTGTATTCAACATAACACGTTTTGAGTTTAATTTTTGGCTTTGATGAATCGCACGATTATGGTTAGGGAAGGTTGAAATGCCTCTTTGAGTATTCTCAACTCCTGAAATGATAAAATATTTGACGAAACTATCAGTTAGTCCCATTTTTACAAAGAAAAAATTACTCTACAAAAGTTGAGTTCGAATGCAGAGAGACGTGCGTGCTCTTCTAACTAGTTGGCCTAACCCTATGTACGTATTCGAGATGGACAACATATAAATTGTAAAATGAAATTTAAATTGCACTTAAAAAAGGTTGAACAATCAACAAGGCATCTATAAAAAGTGACTTGCTTAGGAATCGAATTTGAATTTTGTCACTACTTAATTGGATTCATTTGGACCGTAAGTGTCACCCAATTGGAGCATAATATTGGAGCATGGGATACTTGCTTGACTATATGCATTGGAGGAATTAAACCGCGTTGATGTCACAACTTGTATTCATCAAATAGTATACAACAAATTGAAATTTGAAACCAATAACAAGTATTTAATTCAAAGTGGAGAAATGGCACGGTTGCACCATGCATGAGATCAGGGCCGGCATTAAGATTTTGGACCTTGAGACTCAAGTGGAGATCTTGTGCAATGGCACCACTTACACTCTTTCAGAGTAAATTCTGCATGAGATAAAAATATATATTTACTTACTCATTTCGTTTTTAAAAGTTATTTGAGAATGTTTTTTAAAAAGTTGAAAAGTGTTTTTGAAAAAGTTAAAAATGTTTTCTTACAAACAAAACGTTTCTAACCATATTAGCGCATAACTTAAAAGTGTTTATGAGGAAGGGAATCACTTTACAGATAAGTACATGATATGTGCTCACCACATAAGCTAGTTCTCAACATGGCCTTAGAATGAAGTCGGGAACTTTCCTCATGGCAATGTCACAGTCGATCCTAGCTAGTTCCCAACACATTATAACGCGTGTTTAATTCACTCCGTAATATAAGTATATAAATTTTGTTGTTCACTTATATTATTAGTATGTGATGGTACGACTATGACATCCAAATTTGCCTTGCTTTTGCGAGTTCTTTTGAATGAGCAGCATACATTGAAAATGCTTGCAACCTGTTAGTTTGTACGTGCGCATACACATGTAGCTTACGTGTATAAACCATTCGGCAGATGATCAAAATCCCATCCGAATGAACAGAGTTTTGAGAAAATATATGTCATTCGCGCGCAGTCGTTGCATCATTTGGGACATAGAGTGGTACTTTTCCTTTTTTGGGTCAGTACATCCGGTGGTACTAAAGGAGTTCCTCTTCAAAAGAGCATCCTCTCTTAATTCACTTTGTGGGTATCATAAGGATTCTCATATCCTAACCGTTCATTATATATCGTACGATCAGTTTTCATTAAATACTACTTGTGTTTAATTTTAAATGAAAAGAAAAATCAAAAGATTTATGATCATATGATACACAATAAATAATTAAAATATAAGGATCTCTAAAATTCCCATAATTTGAATCTGGATAGAATCTAATTCCTCTTCTAAATAATAGGTTTAGGCTTAAAATTTAAACTCAGCTTTTGGACGTGAATATGCCAAAAATGTAATAGTCAATAAAATAATAGTAAAACTAATGAAAAGAGCTTCAAATCTTTACATTTTAATCAAAAATCACCCACTAACTTTATTTTAATAATAAGGACAAAAGACTAAAAACAAAAAAAAAACATAACAAACCCAGCGCGTGCCCCCCCCCCCACCCCAGTCCACTTTTTTTCTCCTACCTTTTGTCCCATCATTCAGCTACATTAATAGTTTTTTTTTTTTTTTGCATAGAATAAAAAAAAACTTCGAATTGAATTACATTCTCCTGTTTTATTTTTGTGGTGTTGTTTTCTAATAGTAGTCATGATGATGAGAAACTTTTCAATGTGCCCATAACACGGAATGGTACACTCCATACAAGTTATGAGAATCTTGTGTTAAAAAATTAATAACATAAAAAATAAAATTTCCCACCACACTTATATAATAACATGTGGTATATCATTTGTGTTATGGGCACAAGGAAAAATTTCTCGAATATGACACCTAAGCTCAAGAAATTGGATGGAAAGCTACATTTATTATTGTAGGTATATGAAAAAAGTGAGGAAATTTATGAAACGAAAACAAGAATTAGACATAATTTGAACACTGGACTATACACTATTTCTGAAACTGGAGTAAGAACTAGACAATATTTATGAATTATGACAAAACAAGTATGCACTATTTATGAAAGTGAACTAATAACTAGACACTATTTATGAAACCGGACCAAGAAAGAGACACTATTAATGAAATGTTACCAATTAATATACATTATTTATGAAACTGGACCCAATAACTAGACATTATTTATGAAACATGATCAAGAACTAGACATCATTTAATGAAAGTGGACAAAAAACTAGACACTATTTATGAAATTGAACCAATAAATAGTATAGTACCGCTTAGTTTCATAAATAATGTTCAGTTTTATAAACATTATTCAGTTTCATAAATAGTGTACATGTACTGCGCGCGCGTCAGGTTTTTTTTAATTTTAAATTGTGTCATTTTCGTTAAAAATTAAGTTTTTCTATCATTTTTATTAAAATTTAAGGGTTTTTCATTAAAATTTAATTCTTTTTCATTAAATAAAATTTATAGCATATTTTTTTGTTAAAATAAACTTAGTTCAAGCCCTTTTCATTAAAGTTCCCTAAAATAATATCAAGTAAATTATACTTTTTAAAACCATTTTGCTCATTACGAAAGAATAATAAAGAATTTAAAAGTAATCGGTTTAAACAAGCCGATCAAAACCAAGTTCGAGCTTGAAAAAAGACATGCCCCGATCTCGGTGTCCTTCATGGCCATGTGTTGGCCGACATTTGAAGGTGAAGCAAGTCATCTTATCATGTGTATGCTCTGAACTTGTTCATGTATTTTCATATTTTAATTTTTAAAAATACATATTTTATTTGGAACAAATTTGTATGGATATTTACATCTTCTTAGCATAAACAAGAAAGGATAGCTTGCATCACCCTTGATAGTCGGCCAACACGGGGTCCAATGGCATAGCCAAAAATTATTCGGTGGGTGGGCTAAGCTAAAATTATACTACGAAATCAAATTTTTAATCTTATGTTGCCTACATAAAGTTATATAATAGTAAAAACTTGAATGTAGTAATTTGAAACAAGAATTTTATGCTATGTTTTCTAGGTTTCTAGCCTTCAAAGCTTTCAAGTGAATAAACTAAGAAACCATTTGTGGTATGAAAGTTTTAATGTACTACTATTAAATATAATATTGGTTAAAGTGATAAGTTTATTTAACATCTATTAGCTCTTATTATTATTAAAAGCAGCCTTACTAATAAAAAAATTCATTTGTTAAGTGGAATATGACAATTAACAAATGAATATTTTTAAGCTTGAAGAACCAAACTCTCCCTATGCTATAGCCTAGAGGAGCCTTGTACTTGGCTCCGCCCTTGACGGGGTCATCCTGTTGTAATATGAGAATGTATAAACATGTTCAGAGCATACACATGATAAGATGACTTGCGTCATCCTCGAATGTCTTCCATCACGTGGCGATGGCCATCTCGGTGTCCTCCTATGAGCCTTTTTTGAGTTTGAACAGAACTTGAACACGAATAATATCATCTGATCTTAGTTTGAGCACTTTACTACTCAGCTTGACTCGGCCAATTTACATCCTTTAGTGGTGTGTGTCTACATCAACCTTATATACGTTGGTCCGCAGGCCAACTTTTTAACGAAGCTTTATCTCTGTCCAGATTGGATGACATGACACTAGCACCATATGGTGGTTCATGCACTAACTTAATAAATCAAATTCATGAGCATATGGCCTCACCACCTATTAAAGTAGTGCATGTCTCGCTTATTCTTCTCCCTTTCGACTATTAATTACCATATCGATTCTACTGAAAAATGGGGAGGAGGAAGTTGTTCGATATTCTGCTCATTTTTCTCTTCTTCTACTGCCTGTGGGCTGTGGTTGTAACTATCAGACTCAATAGTGGAAAATATCAACTCCGGGTGCCACAATTTTAAAATCGTCGCGAAAGCGTTTGGTTATGGGAGAGTTTCCGGGAGAAGCTGCTGATTATGATGTCGGCAATGGAGATTACGATTATTATAGATGGTATGGCGATGTTCCGAGCCCCGGTGTTGCTCACTGATCGATCATGATCATGAAGTGAGTCTGCTCTGATGGGGTTTTTAATTTTCCTTTTAAGGGGTTTGTTTTACTCCAAATGTGCCAACTTCTTGTTAGACATGTATATTTCCCATCAAGAAGGAGCTTTATAAGAAGGATTCCGCTCCATTATTTATGGAGTAGGGTAAGATAGCGAAAGTCTTGTCTTGAACGTTTCGTGATCAGTATTGATAATATAGTGACCAGTTAGAGTACGATATTTTCACTATATTTTTGGCTTTACACCATAAAGGTACCGTGCAGTCAACACATGTTACCAAACGGACAATATTTATCCGATCCTTGAGTCATATTTCTTGACTATTTGTAAGTCCAAATTAAGTAGCCAATTATAAATCACAATCAAACATGTATAATACTCTCTCTTCAATCAATCAACAGTTGAAGGATTCTTGATTAATCAAAAGTTCACAATTAGTAGGTAAAAAACACAAAGAAAAGCGACTTCATCTCACTTTTACATCATAAAGTTTGCTCACTATCCTATTTTTAAAACAAAGTAAATAAAAAAATACAATCAAACAAAAGTATGGTATTTGTCACAGCAAGGAAAATGCCAACAAGCTCACTCAAATACATGATACAGTTTAAGCACCATCCTATTCAGCAACTGTGAAAGAAGAATGCTCCATGGCATGTTTACTAGCAAAGAACCAAGCACAATCCAAAACCCCGCGAAGAATCCAAGTCCCAAGCTCAGGTAGAACCACTTGTCTTCAAGTAAACGGTATCCTCCTCCGTCTTGCTCAACTGTTGGTGGCACCATCCTATCTGAGCTGCAATTCGTGTTGAGTGGATCTCCGCAAAGTTCATTGCCGATGAAGCTAGACTGATCAAGGCTCTGAAGCTGAGTGCTTTTCGGAATTTCTCCCGTCAAACTGTTGTAGGACACTTTTAAGTGACTCAAAAATGTCAAAGTTCTCATGCTTTGGGGAATTTCACCATCAAGTTGGTTCATGGATAAATCCATAGACTCTAACCATTTCATGTTACCAAGCTTTGAAGGGATTCTTCCAGTCAAAAGATTTTTCGATAAATTCAAGGACTGCAAGCCAGGGAGGCTGGTCAGTTCGTCAGGGATCTCTCCAGATATCATGTTGTCCGAAAGGTCCATAATTATGACCAACCCAAGTGTTGACGTCCCATAATATTCGTCTTGTCTCCCTTTTGTCACCACTATCACAGAATCCAGAAGAAAACCGAAAAAATTCCACACCTTGTATACATCTGGCATGGTGACCATGGCATTGAAATTTTGGAAGCATGTTGGTATTGCTCCTGAAAGGTTATTGTTTGCAAGGTCCAAGATTTGGAGAGTTTTCTGATGACAGAGTTCATGAGGAATGTCTCCTTGAAGCTTATTTGAATGAATGTTAAGAATCATCAATTTCGGAAGGCTTGTCCCAATCCATGTAGGAATGCTTCCAGAAAACTTATTTTGGCCTAGGTCAACAAGTAACAAATCCGTACAGTTTTGCATGGACAAGGGTAATTCTCCATATAGATGATTATTGCGCAAATGCAATGATAACAGTCTCTCCAAGTACCCTATGGAGCTTGGGATGTTCCCAGTCAGCTTGTTGCTGTTTAAATTTAAAGTTGACAACCATTTCCAGTTCATCAAACAATTTGGAATTTCTCCAGTGAGAAGATTGTCCCTAAGATGAAGCTTGGTAAGTTCTTTTGGTTGTCCATCCTATCACAAAAGAAGTGGAAGAGAGATCCAGAAAATGATGAGCTGGAAAGATCTAGTTCACTTACTGAGGAGGAAACCAAAGGTAACGAACCGTTAAACTAGTTAAAACTCAGGTCAACAACCGAAAACAAACTCCCCCCAACTATTCCTTGAATCTCAACATGCAACTGGTTGCTAGAGAGATTTAGAGTATCCAACTGCCAAGTTATGTTCCAAAACCAAGTCAGAATGGTGTCTGAAATTCCTGTATTGGGTAGGCTTAGAAGCTTCAATTGCGTTTGTGTCCGAAGCCACATAGGAAATTCATGCCCTAGATGCCAATAAGCCAACGATAAACGCTCAAGTTGGAAAGGAGGAAGCCAGTCTCGACTTGTTTTCAATGTCAATGGGTTCATGGCTGCAATGAAATGCTTCAGTTTTGTGAGGTGGGAAAAATGAGCTTGAGACACCACACCTTCGAATTGGTTATCGGATATATCCAGAAAACTCAGCATTTTCAGCTGACCAATCACTTCCGGAAGAGTTTCATTAAACCGATTATCGGAAATGATTAAGAACTCCAAGCATGATAGGTTACCTAATGAAATTGGGATGGGACCTGATATTGAATTGCCATAGATATCAAAGTGGTTTAAGTTTCTAAACTCTCCTAACTGCTTTGTTAAATGACCTGAAAAATTATTACCACTAACGACAATGACTTTATTGGGTCTGGACTGTAAGAATAAGCATAGCCTTTATAATATACTTAGCCAAGAACACAAGAATTTAGCAACTAAATCACAACCAACGCATCAAATATGTTATACATATGCAAATACTGAAGTAATATCTGCAACACATACCTGCCTGCAGACTGCTTACGAAGTCTTTCCCATGTGTGCTGTCAGAAGACAGCAGATGGTGCTGCTGCATGTGTGGCGTGCTGTCACTTGTATTTTGAATTGTAAAGTTGTATGTTGCAGTGTATATAACAAAGCCTTCCCGTAAGGCCTAAGATATGAAATTGATTTGAAATGCTGCTGTGTTTCTTAGTTTAACACATACATGGATGAAGAAGCCATGGACGAATCCACACACAACCTTCTCCTCTCTGCAAAACTCAATGCTCTCCAAGTTATAGGTAATTGGAACAATAAGAGCGTATTTTTGTGAGAGCAGGGGCTTGTGGTTTTTATACTACAAAATCTGGATTACCCTATAATAATCCTACAAGGAATACAAGATCAAATCCTTGTACAAGTATGAGTTCTATTTTCGAGCCAACAATAGAGTTTCAATCCAAACCAAAGTTGAATTAACTCTTATAAACACATTAAGACATCTTTATACCAATCTGAAATAACAATGATTATTACTAAACTGTGAGAATCACACTAATACTCTAACATGCACCACACACAGACAAGCTTTCAAAGATATCTGATACGTTTGTTGTATGAAAGATCAAGATCCATCAGCTCACATAGATTATCTAATGCAAGATCTGGTTCCTTGGGATGGCTAGAAAATGTACCTTGAAAACCACAACTACTGAGATAAAAGGGAAGTTAAATTTCAAAGACTGAAAACCCACCTAGGCATCAAAGAATCAAAACTGCTATAGGAAAGATCGAGGACAGAAAGCGAAGTAAAATTTATGATAGGAAGAGGGGGAATGTGATCAAGTTGACAATTGACCATATGTAACTCTACCGAAAAAAGGAAGCTTGTTTATTGCTTGCAACCAATTAGATGCTTTGCCATGATTAATAAAACTCAGGTCTAGGTTTTTCAAGTGGGAAAGACTGGAAAGCCATTCGAGATTCTCAACTTTCAGCGATTGACAACTGAGACTGAGAAAATGTAGATTTGAGAGGTTTCCCAATTGAGGATGAATTAATCCTTGGAATCCGGCAACTGAGAGGTTAAGGTATCTCAAAGTTTTAAGAGAACCCAAGAAGCTAGGAATCATGCCTTGAAAATTGTTGCAACTTAAGTCCAAATAGTTGAGATGCTTCAAATGGAGCAAAGAAGGATTTATCTTACCACCCAACCAATTAGCTGATGAAATTGAGGTTCCACCTTAAAACCAATTGGCAATATGGGGGGTAGCCTAAGATTATATAAGCACATAGCAAACCTTGTTTCTTACCGATGTGGGACAACTCTCAACATTAACGAGGTGAAGCTCTCGGATGTGACCAGTTAAGTCATCACAGAAAACTCCAGTCCAGTTGCACCAGACCCCATCACTAGTCCATGACGAGAGCCAATTTGAAGGATCCTCAAGATCTTGCTTGAACATCAGAAGCACTCGTTTGTCACCTTCCCTGCAACGCACACACAGATTTCCATTGCATAAACCGACATCAGTAAAGGTTGCAATGGTTAGAAACATGATCATAAGAAGCAAAGCAGCTCTCATGGGGCTCTCCATAGTGTTGCCTTGTAATAAAAACGAAGTAGGTGATTTGTATGAGCAATGACGAGTAGTGTTACCTATATATACACACATATACTAAACATAGAAGACAACAGGAGAATTACAGAACTTTGGTTTTTTCTTTACAACATGTGTCTGTCTTCATCAAAGGAATATAAAAGAATCCAAATATAACTTGGGAAAACTGTTTGCTAGGCCTGCTTTGAAATTTTATTTACCATTTCCCAAGAGAAAATTTCAAAAATTTCCATTGCTCATACATGACAATGTCATAAGTTTTAAATTACTCTAAAAAAAATTGAATCTTGAGTGCGAAGAACCAAGTGTACTCTTCTGACTAGCTAACCTAATTTTATGTATGTATTCGAGTCAATGTATTAAAAGCGTGAGGCGTGGGCAAGGCATCTGAGGGATAGGCCAGCCTAGGCGTGAGGTGAAGCCTCATAGGATCTAAATTTTTTAATATATACACTGAGCGTACACTTATATTATATTAAAAAAAAGATTATTAATCAATAATCACCCTAAGCACACACATATATTATAAATACATACACACACACACATATATATATATATACATATATTATATATATATATATATATAATAGAGGATGAAAAGCACAATGAGCACACATATAACAATGCACGTAGAAGGCACACACATCCATTATATAAAAAATAAAAATCAGAAAACAAGGTAAAGAGGTGATAGTGCAAGGAAGAGATATGAGGTAGTTAAAACCCTACCCAAAATTTGGGTTTGGGAGCAATAAAAAAAAAAAAAAAATCCCCTGAGGCGCGCCTAGGTGGCTCCGGCGGCGCCTTCTGCCCACTCTCTCAAAACAGAGGCGGCAACCCTCAAGCCCAGCTTTACTGGACGCCTAGACGCACCCTCAGGCGAGTCTTTTAAAACATTGATTCGAGTTCAAGGTGAACAAATTGTAAAAAGAATGTTGCTTAGAACTCGCATTTGAATTTTGTCACTAATTAACTGGATTCATTTGGAGTACACTGCCAATTGGAGCATAATATTAGAGCATGGGAGACTTGCTTGACTATATGAACCTCACCTGACCTACCTCCCATTAATTAATTAATTAATTAATGAAATACGTTTGGTTTGGAGGTAGGGATTGGAGGAATTAGACTGCGTTGATATCACAACTTGTTTTCATCAAATAGTTTACAACTTGAAATTTGAATCTAATAACAAGTATTGAATTCAAAGTGGAGAAAAGGCACGGTTTTACCATATATGAGATTAGGGCCGGCCATGAGATTTAGGGGTTTGTTTTTTGTAATAGAATTAAAGGGTTCCGTTTTGCTCTTTATGTGCCACCTTCTTGTTAGACATGTATATTTTCCCATTAGGAAGAGCTTCATAAGAAGGATTCCACTTCATTATTTATGGAGTAGGATAAGATAGCGTGCATCTTTGTCTAGAACGTCCCATGACTATGTACATATCATACAGTGACTAGTTAGAGTTGAATGTTTTCACTCTATTTTGGGTTCACACAATAAAGGTACCATATAGTTAATACATGTCACCAGACGGACAATATGATAATTGTGGAGCAAAAAATAATCAAGAAAAATATAGAGGCGACACGTAGATTTTTGGGTTAAAAAGACAAGATTACCCTCAAGGCACACCAAGATTTCTACACGCAAGCCGTGGGCAATCATCTCTCAATCAAGTCAAAATTGCCCAAAATAGGTATTTATTCAAAACTTATTTCATCTATCCTCATCAAATCTTCTGCACAAGGTAACCCCCAAATCATTCATTTCTAAATTATATTAATTAGCTAATTAACTGATTAATTAATTACCCAATTAATCTATTATTTAGCTAACAAATCACGAATCTCATCCAAAAAACCATCCAAGTGGCTGGTCCATCTCCTCCCAAAGGAGCTGGCCACACCCCTATATAAACACCCTTATTCTCTCCAAAACCTAAGTTCTACACTCTTGCTAAATTCTCTAAATTCTTCCAAACACTTTTCCCTCAAAATTCAAACTTTGGCATCGGATGTTCTTCGGCCAAGGCCCTCCCCATTCATCGTGGGCGTGTGAGGCTCTTGGCTTTGACCTAAGGTGGTGTTTTATTCCCCTCTATACGTTTTGTAATATATCCTCTGCGAGTTCGAGTTCTTGATGCTAAATTATATACATGATGTCAGAGATGTATATTCCCAAATGTGTTGTATACGTAAGAAATATATTGTCTTGTTAATAAGAGAGTCTCTGGTTGAGCCTTGGAGTTTTGTTGAAGCAACAGTTTGTCTTAGTTTAATTACCAATTTAATTTGATTATAACTAGACAAATTGAGGCTGCAGATCTTGGAGCTGCATTCTCCACCTTCGAATTATCTCCCGCTGAATCGTTGACGCCATATGTTAAGGTTACAAAATTTTACTTTGAAGAACACAATTTTACTTTGAAGAACACCTAGTTTAACGACCAAAGAGATAAAAAGTTTAGTGTCACATCGGCTAGCGAAAATGAGAATGTACTAAAGAGGTAAAATAAAAAACAAGGCCCAGCGTGTTAAAGCTCATACCTTTCTCGATCTTTTGGCTAAAATCAAGTGTAGTGTCTGTTTTTATTAATTTAATACTGGATATAGTGGGTTAATGGTCGATATGATATTAAATTAATTTTTTAAGAGAGAGGATCTCCTACATTAGTTTGCTATTGACATTCTCGCATGTCTTCCAAGCGATGCCCTACTGCTCGGGCCTTGCGCACCCCACCAAATCTCAATCATATTCTTTCTCATGGAGCCCAATGGGCTTATGCCCCTTTGAATTAGAAACGATTTTGTGCGTGGAATTAAAAATACATTACATGAGCATAATACTGTAGCAGATTTGTTAATTAGAAATGATTTTATACGTGGAATTAAAAATGCCTCACATGAGCATAATAAAGTAGCCGATTTCTTGGGTTAGCCAAGTGTAAACGCTTCCAAGTTTTTTTTTTTTTTGGCGTCTACGACATTACAATTTACAATCTTTCTATGACAATGTTTTTTTTTTTAATTACAAACTGTATTCTATATTAATGTACAGTAGGAGAAGTGGATTCTAGAGAAATGCTCTAATCACTATAGAGAATTCCACCACTTACAAATTGCGAGAAATTAGTTGTCAAACAATGTGCAATTAATTAAAGTAATACATTTTAGATATGAATTATAAATTATAAACATAATTCATAACATAACTCATAAAAGGAAAAAAAAAAGAACCGATAAAAAAAATCAATCAAACAGAACTAAAAAAGTAATACGTACAACCTTCTTTTATGTACGTGACTTTAAGGGGATTTGTTCTATTTGAATGGAAGGACGTCGCCCACTTTAAGTGGACGTCCAAACTATTTGACCACCTCTGTTTTGGTTTTGTCCTTCCTTAAAAGGCGGTTTCAGGTCGTTTGGGTGGGCAAAATGGGCTTCGGTGAAGGAGCTTTTTACGTACTAGAGTCGCTCTGCCTACTGGAACACTTAGAGGAGCTCCAGTGTCGATCACTTCCATTCCTCTCTTTAAGCCATCTGTAGCACACTCATAGCTACAAATCTAACTTGATTATTCTAATAATTGATGTACTTCACAAGTCACATTATTATGTAACTCGTGTTCCTAACTTCCCACGAAGTGGCTTTTTAATGAATTTCACTTGTTGCTCCAACTACAATCACACACACATAGGGGTGCAAGTTGGAACGCTGCTTTCGACTCCGACTGTAAAATTTTCGAATTCGAATATTTTTCAAAAAACTAGAACCTAAATTGGAATGCATTTTTAGATTTCAAAATTTCTGAATTTGCAATTTGAAATTTTTCAAAGTGTTCCGAACTAATTTTGTTAAAAAAAACTTTCGAAATATTTCAATTTTTGGTATAATTATTGACTCAAATTATATATTTTGTAATCTGGTTTTGCATTTTATTGTCAGTTTTGAATACATTTTGTTTATTGTTTTTAACAAAATTAATTGAATTTATACATAAGCATATATCAAATTTGTAGATAAAATAATAAATTACACGTACGAAAAAGTTGGAGAATATTCAAAAACTTATAAAATATATGAATTTCTTAATTATGTTCCGAAATTTTTTAGATTATTCCGATTCTAAAATTTCCGAATATGTCGAAATTTATGAATATAAAAATTGAGATATGGTCCGATCCTATTCGATTCCAAAATTTTAGAACATAAATTAAAAACGTTGTTTTTTATCCTATCCTTGAGTCTTATTTCTTACTCTTCTTGACTATTTGTACGTTCAAATTAAGCAGCCAATTATAAATCACAACCAAACATGTATAATACTCTCTCTTCAATCAATCAACAGTTGAGGAATTCTTGATTAATCAAAAGTTCACAATTTTCAGCACCAGAAGGAGATGGATCGTGATTGTAAAATTGTACAGAAAAAACACAAAGAAAAGAGACTTCATCTCACTTTTACATCATAAACTTTGCGTACTGCCCTATTTAAAAAAAAATATACAATCAACAAAAGTACGATATTCGTCAAAGCAAGAAAAATGCCAACAAGCTCACTTGAATACATGATACAGTTTAAGCACTATCCTATTCAGCAACTGTGAAAGAAGAATGCTCCATGGCATGTTTACTAGCAAAGAACCAAGCACAATCCAAAACCCCGTGAAGAATCCAACTCCCAAGCTCACACAGAACCACTCGTCTTCGAGTAAACGGTATCCTCCTCCTCCGTCTTGCTCAACTGTTGGCGGCATCCTATCTGCGCTGCAATTTGTGTTGAGGGGAGCTCCACAAAGTTCATTGCCGATGAAGCTAGACTGATCAAGGCTTTGAAGCTGAGTGCTTTTCGGAATTTCTCCTGTCAAATTATTGTAGGACACGTTTAAGTGACTCAAAAATGTCAAACTTCTCATGCTTTGGGGAATTTCACCATCAAGTTCGTTCATTGATAAATCCATAGACTGTAACCATTTCATGTTACCAATCTTTGAAGGGATTCTTCCAGTCAAAAGATTGTTCGATAAATTCAAGGACTGCAAGCCAGTGAGGCTGGTTAGTTCCTCTGGGATCTCTCCAGATAGCATGTTGTCTGAAAGGTCCATAACTATGACCAACCCAAGTGTTGACATCCCATAATATTCGTCTTGTCTCCCTTTTGTCACCACTATCACAGATTCCATAAATAAAGGGGCAAAACCCAGCGGCTTGTTTACATCTGGCGTGGTGGCCATGGCACTGAAATTTTGGAAGCATGTCGGTATTGCTCCTGAAAGGCTATTGTATGCAAGGTCCAAGATTTGGAGAGTTTTCCGATCACAGAGTTCATGAGGAATGTCTCCTTGAAGCTTATTTGAACGAATGTTAAGAATCATCAAATTCGGAAGGCTTGTCCCAATCCATGTTGGAATGCTTCCGGAAAACTTATTTTGGCCAAGGTTAACCACTAACAACTCCGTACAGTTTTGCATGGACAAAGGTAATTCTCCATATAGATGATTATTGCGCAAATGCAATGATACCAAACTCTCTAAGTACCCTATGGAGCTTGGGATGTTCCCAGTCAGCTTGTTGCTGTTTAAGTTTAAAATTGACAACCGTTTCCAGTTCATCAAACAATTAGGAATTTCTCCAGTGAGAAGATTGTCCCTAAGATGAAGGCTGACAAGGTTTTTTGGTTCGTTCATCCTATCACAAAAGAAGTGGAAGAGAGATCCAGAAAATGATGAGCCGGAAAGATCTAGTGAGGATACTGAGGAGGAAACCAAAGGTAACGAACCATTAAACTGGTTAAAACTCAGGTCAACCGAAAACAAACTCCCCCCAACTATTCCTTGAATCTCACCATGCAACTGGTTACTAGAGAGATTTACAGTCCACAACTGTGAAGATATGTTCCAAAACCAAGTCGGAATGGTATCTGAAATTTCTGTATTGGGTAGGCTTAGAAGCTTCAATTGCGTTTGTGTCCGAAGCCACACAGGAAATTCAGGCCCTAGATGCCAATAATCCAACCATAAACGCTCAAGTTGGAAAGGAGGAAGCCAGTCTCGACTTGTTTTCAAAGTCAATGGGTTCCTGGCTGCAATGAAATGCTTCAGTTTTGTGAGGTGGGAAAAATGAGCTTCAGACACCACACCTTCGAATGGGTTATCCGATATCTCCAGATAACTCAGCATTTTCAGTTGACCAATCACTTCCGGAAGAGTTCCATTAAACCGATTATCAGAAATGATTAAGAACTCCAAGCATGATAGGTTACCTAATGAAATTGGGATGGGACCTGATATTGAATTGGCATAAATCTCAAGGTGGCTTAAGTTTCTAAACTCTCCTACCTGCTCTGTTAAATGACCTGAAAAATTATTTTTCGATAACGACAAGGACTTTATTCGGTCTGGACCACACACAGACAAGCTTTCAAAGATGTCTGATGCATTTCCATTGAATTTGTTATATGACAGATCAAGATCCATCAGCTCACACAGATTATCTAATGAAAGATCTGGTTCCTTGGGATGGCTAGAAAATGTACCTTGGAAACCACAATTTTTGAGATAAAGAGAAGTTAAATTTCTAAGACTGAAAACCCACCTAGGCATCAAAGAATCAAAACTGTTCTCGGAAAGATCGAGGACAGAAAGCGAAGTAAAATTTATGATAGGAAGAGGGGGAATGTGATCAAGTTGACAGTCGACCATATGTAACTCTACCAAAAAAGGAAGCTTGTTTATTGCTTGCAACCAATTAGATGCTTTGCTAACATTAACAGAACTCAGGTCTAGGTATTTCAAGTGGAAAAGACTGGAAATCCATTCGAGATTCTCAACCTTCAGGTTATCACTGAGACTGAGAAAATGTAGATTCGTGAGGTTTCCCAACTGAGGAGGAATTAATCCTCGGAATCCAGCTTCTGAGAGGTTAAGGTATCTCAAAGTTTTAAGAGACCCCAAGAAGCTAGGAATCTGCATGCCTTGAAAATTGTTGTAACTTAAGTCCAAATAGTTGAGATGCTTCAAATGGAGCAAAGAAGTATTTATCTTACCACCCAACCAAGTATTACCGTTGTAGGAATCCCAAATGGCGTAGTGGAAATCCCGCTGAAAGTTGGGATTAGTGAGGCGGAGCTCGCGGACATGACCAGTTAAGGGATCACAGACAACTCCAGTCCAGTTGCAACAGTCTCCATCACTAATCCATGATGAGAGCCGATTTGAAGGATCCTCAAGACCTTGCTTGAACATCAGAAGCGCTCGTTTCTCACCTTCCCTGCAACGCACACGCAGATTTCCATTGCATAAACTGATATCAGTAAACGTTGCAATAGTTAAAAGCATGATAATAAGAAGCAAAACAGGTCTCATGGGCTTCTCCATAAAGTCGCCTTGTAATAAGAACGAAGTAGGTGGTTTGTATGAGCAATGACAACAGTAGTGCTACCTATATATACACACATATACTATACACAAGCCTATCTAACCTTGCAGTTTCAAAGAAGACTGACTGAAGGTTGAATTTTCTCTCATGACCATGACAGCCTACCTAACCTTGTCGAGAGCCAACAGCGAACGCTTCCTTGCAGTTTAAGAGAAGACTGACTGAAGGTCGAATTTTCACCTCTCCCAGACCCTGCGTAAAGCGGGAGTTTTGTGCACTGGGTACGACATTTTTTTTTACCCTTTCTACGTTATGCACGTAACGTGCTGAATTTTCGAATGCGTCCAATTTTCATTTTTTCTTGGTTCCCTGGCAATGAATTGGGTGTGAGGGCCTGTTGATTGTGGGCTTTTAGAGTCTTCGTAGAAAATGTAGCATGTTATTCCAATAGAGTGTGACCAACGGTCTGCATATTCCATCAAAGATAGAGTAGCTATATTTGATAAGTTGCGTGCATAACGTGTTCGTATTGTTCAAGATGTTTGATAAGTTATGCACATGACTTGTTCTCTTTGAAAATTCATGGAACCATCTTAATTGTCTCCCTTTTGGTAGGTATATCCGCGGGAGTAGGATTCTCTACCCTCATATTTTCATCCCCTTCCCTTCCCTCCTCTCACACATTGTTTTTTGTCTTATTATCTCTATAAAAAAATTAGGGTAAAGTACAAAAACTACCTCAACTATTGGTATCACAACACTTTCATATCGCATCTTTTAAAATTGACAGTGTCATACCGCATCTTACGAATTTGTGATAATGTCATACCTCCGTCAGTTTTTCTGTTAATTTTTCTATTAAATACTGACGTGGCCCGACACTTGTCCCACTCACTAATCCAGCTGGATTAAAAAATAATTAAATATATTTTTAATAATTAAATATTAAAAATTTAAGAATAAAAAAAAATCCTAGGGGTGCGGCATCCCCTTTCCTTCTCCCGCACCAATTTCAATTTTTTTTTGTTCTTCTCTCTCCTTCTTCTTCTTCTTCATCTTCTTCTCCTGGGCCGAAACTGGATTTGTCAATTTTTTTTCGTTCTTCTTCTCTCTCCTTCTTCTTCTTCTTCTTCTTGGGTCGAAACTGGGTATGAATTTTTTTTTCTTTTTGTTTTTTGTTTTTTTTTTGGTTTCAGGGTTGCAGGTAGAGGGAAAAGGGGACGAAAATGAAGATGGGGAGGAGAAAGAGAGGGTTTTTCTTATTCTTCTTGGGCCGAAACTGGGTTCGATTTTTTTTTTTTTTTTTTTTTTTTTGGGTTGCAGGTAGAGGGAAAAGGGGAAGAAGATAAAGATGGGGGAGGAAAGATGAGTGCGCATTGGGTTGGGGGGGGGGACGAACTGGGTTGGCAAAGTGAGGGAGGTGGAGTAGTCGAGGAAGATGATGCCGTGGAACAGCATCGTTGCGATCTCCAGATCGAGGGTGGCGGGATGAGGGAGGCGGAGTAGTCGAGCAATATTGGGTTCTTCGTTTTTGGGGTTTTCGAATTGCGACAACAATTGCTACAATGGGAAGGTGGGTTTTGTTCCTCCGGGTTTTGGGTCTTCTGGGATGCAGATAAGTGAGAGAGGCGAGAAAAGGGGGAGAGAGAGAGAGAGAGAGGAGAGAGAGGGTGGTGGAGGACGGGTGGGAAGGGGTTTTGGGTTGCAGAGAAAAGAGAGTGGCAAGAAAGGGGGGAGAGAGTGAGAGAGATTTAATTTTTTTTTATTATTAAAAATATATTTTATTATTTTTTAATCCAATTGGATTAGTGAGTGGGACATGTGTCGGGCCACGTCAGCATTTAACAGATAAATTAACAGAAAAACTGATGGAGGTATGACATTATCACAAATTCGTAAGATGCGGTATGACATTGTCAATTTTAAAAGATGAGGTATGAAAGTGTCATGACACCATAGTTTTTTGTATTTTACCCAAAAAATTAATATAAGATGTTGACGTGATTTAACCGTGACCGTTCAAATAGGAATGGATGAAAGGGTAAAGAGATTAAGAACTTAGGACTCATTAATCTAGTAAAAAGATTATGAGGGTAGAGAATCCTTCTTGTATATTGGAATCCTATAGGATGCGTTTGGTACGCAGACGGGACGGAACGGGACGGGACGGGATGGGACGGAACGGGACGGGACGGGACGGAACGAAGGTGTAATTTTTGAAAAAGACATGGGGTATATTTGTCTTAAAATGGTAAAACATTGTGTTCCACAGACGTGGAACAAACCCGTTCCAGGGGGGCAGGTGGGACGCAAAAACACCCAAAATCTGTCCCGTGGAACAGCCCGTTCCACCCATTTTTGGCGCACCAAACGCGGGACGGAACGCCTCGTCCCGTTCCGTCCCGTCCCGTCCCACGTACCAAACGCACCCATACAGAACTCGACATAATTTGGAAAATCTTCCCAACGTCTGGCCCATCCAAGGTCCTATCAACTTTTTGTAATTTGGAAAATCTTCACAACGTCTGGCCCATCAAGGACCTATCAACTTTTCGTGCCACATACGTAAACCTTACCATGTGAATATAACACGGTCCCCGCTTTTCTGCCCTCCCAGTTTTTATACACTCTCATCCCCTCTTATTTTGTGCGGTCACGGTTAAGCCACGTCAATATTTTATATTGATTTTTTTTATTGAGATAATAAGACAAAATGCAATAGTGATATAAAATGTTAACATGACTTAACCGTGATCGCACAAATAGGAAGGGATGAGAGTGTATGAGAATTGGGAGGGCAGTGAAGCCAGGTCCATATAACACATCAATGGCTTACAAAATGCCGACAACGGATGCTTCCCGGCAGTTTAAAAGAAGACCCACTGAAGATCGAGTTTTCTTTCTTTATACGAAGATATTTTTTATCACCAACGCTACTTATTTTTTAAGATGTTTTGAACGTGTTTAAAAGGAAAAAAAATAATATTTAATAAATAACTTATTGAATCA
Source organism: Malus domestica (assembly GCF_042453785.1). Taxonomy (NCBI): domain Eukaryota; kingdom Viridiplantae; phylum Streptophyta; class Magnoliopsida; order Rosales; family Rosaceae; genus Malus; species Malus domestica. The sequence goes on from NC_091661.1 coordinate 26,748,446, forward strand.
CATTATTGTATGCGTAAGAAAGACCTTTTTTATCACCGGCACTACGCGTCTCTTAGGATGTTTTGAACATGTATAAAAATAAATAAAATAATTTTTAATAAATAACTTATTGAATCATATTATTGCTAACTCATTGTGAGGTACTAATTATAAATAATAATAATAATTATTATTATTAAAAAACAATGTTTTTATGACTAAATTATCTCTGCGTTATTTGATGCATTATTTTGAGTTGCTTTTATACTTTTTGTGAAGCCCATGACCCCAAATGGGACTTTCCGGCTTTATATATAGACTAGTCTTTCTGTACCCGCATGAGGACGTGCAAAGACCTTTTTTATCACCAATGTTACGGGCCTCTTAAGATGTTTTCAACGTGTTTTAAAATAGAGAAAATAATATTTAATAAACAACTGATTGAACCTCATTATTACTAGCCCATTGTGAGGTACTAATTATAAAATAAAATAAAAATTAATTAATTATTAAAAAAACATTATTTTTATGACGAACTTACCCTTGCATTATTTTGGGCTGCTTTTGAACTTTTTTGTTTGGAAAGCATTTATGTTCAATTTTTTTTGTTTTTTTTGGGTTTTGTTTTGGTGAAGCCTATGACCCCAAATGGGACCTTCTGGCTTTAAATGTACATATTTCTTGAATAAATTATAACATCTTGTTAATTTTTTGCCATTGATTAATGATCAAATATTAAAAGAAGTGTGTGAAAAATAAAAAGCATTACAATAAATAAAAAACAACAGGAGAATGGACTTTTCGAAATATTTAAACAGTTGAGCAGTTAAGCAACAGTGAGCGCCCGCCCAGGACCGCAACTCCGGAGAGGCCCACAAATTTTTTTAAGTAATCGCCCCGCCTACGACCGCAACTTGGGAGAGGCCCTCAATTTTTCAAATATATATATATATATATATATATATATATATATATATATGTGTGTGTAATTTTTACAATTTAAGTTCAATAAAAATATCAAAAAATAAATCATAAGCAATAATATAATTTCCTCAAAAATAATTTTATTGTTTTTTTTCTTTTCTCTCACCCACATGTAACTATAGTTTTATTCTTTTAAATCTAATTAAAATTTAAAAATAAAAAATATAAGTTATTTTTCTCAATACAGACCCACTTGCTTTCTCTCTGCGTTTTCACAAAAACTATCGCCCTTCTCTCTCAGTCTTTACATGGTGATCACTCTGATATTGATGGGAAAAACTTGTTTCTAGAGCTAAGAATCTTCAGAGAAACTTTACCAAAGGAAATAAATCGAGCAATGGAAGTGTTGAAATATATGAGACAAATGGATAGTTGTTTCCTGAATGCATGAGTTGCTTATAGAATTTTGTTAACCATACAAGTTACTATTGCCTCTGCAGAAAGAAGTTTTTCAAAAATAAAGTTGAGCAAATCTTATCTTCGATCAACTATGTCACAATAAAGATTGAATGAGTTAATTATTTTATCAATTAAAAAAGAATTTGTAGAAAAATTAGATTATGTAAACTTAATCAGTATATTGCGAGACGTGTAATATTAAAGTAATATTTATATCTCTTTTTTCTTTTGATGTTAACTTTTAATAATATTTGATGTAGAAATAGACTTTTTCATGTACTTAGCGAATTTTTTTTTTGTACATATCAATGTTCAAAGGCGGGGGCTAGAAAACTTTTGGTTACCTACTTCAAAGCCTCGCCTAAGACCCTAATTCTCAGACCTGGCTCTGTATCCACCCTTAACATAACAAATACATGGGAGAGAGATTTGTTTCAACATGTGTAGTTTGTGGCTTAAAACGGGACTTTGATTGTTTGTGTTATGAGCTTGCCAACCAGCTAGGGTGGATCACCATCTAGATTGGATTTATTGCATGATTTTGTATCCCAAAACCCTCATCGAATCGATTATGGTAGAACATGCATCTTCGGTTCAGTTTAACAAACCGCGCTCACAAAAACAAAGTAAACCTAACTATTGTTAAACGGTTGGACTGGACGGTTTAGCCTAAACCAAGTTCTTGTTTTCTTTTGCATTTTACAACTTTGTTAAGGCAATTACGATTTAAAAAAAAATATATGCATCTAAACTTTAAGGTTTACTAACTAATATAGTTACAGTAAATATCTTCAAAGTTCCATTGAACTTTAAATTCCAAGTTCTTATCTATTTATTAGCAAATAAGAACACCGTACATGTAAAACAAAATAGAAGCATAAATGAATATATAAATGGTCAGTCCATCCATCAACGAAAGCTCAATATCGCAGAGCATTGATATAACATCCTGGCATCATTTTTTTTACAATTTTTTATACAAGTTTTTATAGTTTTTACTCTGCAATTATTTCAATGATCTGAACCGTCTATTTTTTAAAGATTTTTCTCAAAGATCATGTCTACTAAAAATCATGTAAATCCGAAATCATATGACCATTGAATTAAGGTTTAGAACCATATTCTATGTCTTAGTAGTTTTGGATTTGTTTAATTTTTTTTTTGTAAGGATGATCCATGAATGATGTTCTAAAAAATAGACGGTTCAGATCGTTAAAATACACTATGGAGTGAGCCTCATAAGTAAATAGTAATACACCAATAAATCTTTCCTGTCACACAATTTTATTGGAATGTCAATTTTCAAATTGTATTGTTCTTAATGTCATTTACTGTTTGGAGGTTACAAAAATCTTTATCCGAAGACGAGGATAATGTTTACGACCAAAGAAAAATGGATTTTTTTATATCCCACATTGACCGGTCTAGATGATAGTGAGTTGCATAATTGATATAAAAATAAAGGCTCAATCAAATAAAACTCAAACCTATTATAGTTAGTCTAGTGTAAGGCTTAACCCATTTTTTCGGCATTTTAAACCACATTATTATAGTTAGTTTAGTGCAAGGTTTAGCCATTTTCTCACTAATTTAGTGTAGATAATATCGTTTATGAAAAATAAAATGTGTAGAATAGGTTTTTAGACCATCTCCAAAGGAGATGTCAGATCTTAAGTGAAATGTCATGTAATCAAATTTGAAAATAGAAGTAAACTTCAACTGATATGTTATGAGTTTTCATATGTCAAATTTGACATGAGAAAATGTGATGTCAAATAATTTTTAATTATTTTATTATGTGGGTCTCATTAATACACCAATTAAAGATCTTGAAAATTTATTTTAATGTATCCTACAAATATCATTTATACCAAAAAAACATATCGGTTAAAAAATAGAAAATCTGACATTGTCACGTCAACCATCAAATTAACATTTGACATTTATCTTTTGATATCTCCATTAAAGATATTCTTATCAGTTTAATATATGATACGTAGAGTCGTTGACCAATGATTCACATGATGTTAAATTAATTTCTTTAAAATGAGAGCCTACTACAATATACTATTGAGGTTCTCACACGTCGCGCAAGCGTTGCACTATTGCTCGGATCCGGCGCACTCCATCAAATTTAGTCCGAACGTTTTCTTTGTAGCAAGCCCAATGGGCTTTTGACTGTTTCCATGAAAGTGTTATGTTTACGAATCGGTTTGGTCTAATGGATTCGTTTTGCTACGTAAGCTTAACTAAATCTGCCCTTACATTAATTGGCAAGCATTAAAAAAAAAAAAACTAATAAAAAGAGCTTTAATATATTGCATTTTAATAAAAAAATCATGTTATAACTTCATTTAATAGTCAAGACAAAATCCAACTTTAAACCAGTCCAATTAAAATAGCCAAATGATGAGTTTTCGATTTTACCCTTAACGGCACGTCTTTTGTCCGTCTAATATCCTTCTAGAGCTCTCTGCTAAGCCTTATCTCCCCTCTCTGTCTCCTCTTCCGTTGCTCCATCACCCCAACAGTGACTACCCCTGCCATCTCACTCACTCTCAATCATCATTAGGTACTACACTTTCACTCATGTCCTCATTGTCTTCGTCCATTGACGTCGAACAGAACTGCCTCAGTGTTACAACAATAACGCTAGAGTTTCCCGTCGAGATTCACCAGGAGGAGAGGGTCTACGTCTCGGAGTTGATATTCGGACACCTCATGACCAGTAGCAACTATGATGATACGATGAAGAAGACCACCAGTGGACGCAAAGGCTACGGCACCAAGCTTACGAACATCTTCTCCACCGAGTTCATCATCGAGACGGCAGACATAATGCGATAGAAGTATAAGCAGGTATAAAATTGTGGATTCTCTAATTTATGTGATGTTTGATTTGTGTTTTAGGGTTCTAGTGTTTTGTGGAATTTCGGAATTAGGATTTGGTCTTCTATTTTAGGGTTTGGTGTGTATAAAATTGTGGATTTTAAGGTTTCAATGTTTGGTGGAATTGCAGAATTAGGATTTCATCTTCCATTGTGATTGTTCATTTGATGTAATTTTCGTTTTGTAACATGTGATTTATTGGGGATTACTGTGACTAGTTTTTCAATGGGTTTGGCTAATTTGTGATTGTTCGTTTCATGGACTTAAAAGTAGGTTTATCTTGAGCACCTGTAAGAGGTCCTGAGAAGATGATGAACATGGAAATGGCATTGAAAGTCAACAGAAGAGAATTTTAAAGAATTTTGAGATTTCATTTTAATGAATCCATATATATATATGCACACACATTTAATAAGAAATATGAATATATACTAGCTAGTATGCATATAGCTTTAGACGGTGATCAGTAGTTGATGAACCGAACCGTTACATAGAATTATACATAAAAGGTATAAAATATCGATAATATCAGAAATATCGGTAGTCCAAAAACACGGAAATTTCGGTGGAAATATCGGGATATTATCGATATTGATAAAAATTGAATAAAAACCATGAAAATTGTAAGAAAAACTTAGGAAATTTTTATTGAAACTTTGCAGGATGTTTATTTAGTCAATTATCTATTAGTTTATCACAAAAAAATTGAAAGGAAATGCATTGCATGATAGATATAACTTATTTAAGTTGATTATATAGCGAGCTGGCAAACATTGTGAGTGTAGAAAATATGTAGTAATTAATGAAAGAAGTTTAAACACACCAAAATCATTTATATATAATGAATTAGTACAATATTTTACACTTTATACTTTGTATAGTAAGATACATGAGTGACTTAGCAAGATCTAAAATATCGATGATATCGGAAATATCGGTAGTCTAAAAACACGAAAATTTTGATAGAAATATCGAGATATTATGGATATTTTAGACCATACATAAAACTATGACAGAAACTTGGCAACGGCACAATCAAACCAAAAGTACACTTAACAGAAGTGAATAACTTTACCCCGATCCCTGAATTGATTTTTTTTTGAAACGGATACTTTTAAAGATGCGTAGTACTTGTACTTATCTAAGACTTAGAGTAACAAATTACGGAGTTATATAGCTTTAAAGCATTTTCTGCATAATGATTTTTTTTTAGGAACTTACACGAAAAGCTATCGGTACTGTTCATTTTAATGAAAAACCACATTTTTAAACTAAAAAATAAATCATGATACAATTCATTTTACTCTTTATTTTGTTCTTATTGTTAAAACTCAGTGTTTTCAAGCTCTTTTTATTAGTTTCATGTCTGCAACTAAATTCTTAGACTTTTCCTTTAATAGTTATTGTCAAATTATTGGAAAGTGTTCCTTGCCAAACATCCATGCACTGCGTAGCTTAATTAATAAATAACCGCTCTCATTCTTCCCACCTAATCAGCTCCTTACTCAATGGAAATTATAGGATTTTGAAACAATAAAGCTTTATGTAACAAAAAAGCCTCGTGTATAATTCTATGAAACAAAAAGGCCTTGTGTATAATTAAACTTATTTTCATAAATAGTATGAGTTATTTTAGTTCGGTTTCATAATTTATGCTGCAACCTATCATTTTTACTTAGATGTGCTTGGAGTAAGATTTGCATATTGTCATCTTTACATCATGTGTCTCCTGACAATCCTGTTTTGAATGGATGGTGAATCGTTGATAGACTTTAAAATCTGCTTTTGTGGTCGAAAGAGGTTGGTTATTCAATATTTTTATTTATGCCCTTTTAAACTTTTAGTTGTTTGAAATGGACTTTCTATAATCTAAACTAGAATATGAGCATACACTTTGTGTGTGAACAATTTTATTTTGTTTTTGTTTTTTATAAAGGAGTGTGATTAGTTTTTAAAATTTTTAAAGAGTATGAGACAATAATGATGGGATCTCTTAATAAGGACATATTTTTCTTAATATTACATAATTACCATTTTGCCCTCTTTATGTAAATATTATGCATCAAAAGTGAGGGTAAAATAGGAAAAATAGGGATATGATTGTCATTTTACAAAAGATACAAAATTACTATTTTACCCTCCTCATGTCAATATTGTGTATTGAAAAATGAGGGCAAAATTGGAAAAAGCGGGGAATTTTTTTTGACAAGGGGTCTTCTCTTAATAAAATAGATGAAGCTAAATTTAATAGTTGTCCTTGTATATTGTACTTGCATTGTTTAATTGGTTTTTTTATTTTTTATTTTTTTGCTGAAAAATATAAATGATCACATGCAACAAATTTACAAGTTAACTACTTACATTAATAATTTAATGAATGTTTATTAGATACATCACAATTTTGTTCATAAGATTTGTACAAGTATCTCAACCCCCTTAAATTCTATCTGTTAAACAGAACAGAAGTGCTCCTAATGCTACTCACCAATGTGAAAATCACCAGGAATCATTTTTTCGACTCTTTCAAAGTCCCTCTAGTAAGATTCCAAGTTTTACCCCCAATTTATTTTCTCTGTTTCTGTGCCTTTGAAAAGTTTTAGTTTTTTCGTATTTCTCTAACCCATCAAACAGAGTACTCACACACACACTCTTATATATACGTATATGCACTGTTGATGCACAAAACCGGAGGGGTCTTGGAACAACGTAAATTCGACCGTGAATCTGCAAGAATGTAAAGAACAAAAGATGTATCGTGATTCACCCCAATGTTTGGGCTACGTCCACACTGATTGTATTTCTCTTACTGTATGTATGGATTACAAGGGTGAGGGGGAGTCCCCTAGAGAAAGAGAGAGTTTGAAAGGGCTCTCTGTTTGTAAGCATGAGAGCTTGAGAGAGATGAGCTTTGTGAGGGTGAGAGGGCCTCCAATTGTGAGGGTGAGGAGACCCTTTTATAGAATAAGGGATTCTCACTTATTACATATTTGCCATTCCATTTATTACATAATTACATTTGAGTCCCTCGAGTATTTATACGAGGTCTAAATACGGATGCCCTAAGTGTGATACAAACAGTAGTCCCCCAAGTCTTCAGTCAAGAGAGTCTTTTGGCTGGAGACTTGAAATTCAGTCCATGTGTAGGCCGAAGTAACTAGATGTCGTCTAGAACTGATACTCGATATGAGGCGATGCTCAATGTGCAATGATGCTCAACTAGAAGTAGCACATGTTGCGAGGCTGCTCGGCTTATGACTTATGTTGCCTTGGTTGGCTCGGCTTGTAGCGTTGAAGGTGAGGGAGTCCCTTTTATAAAATAAGGGCTCGCTCCTCAATACATAAATGATGGGTTAGAGTTGATGCTCTCAATGAAGGTGAGTGAGTCCCTTTTATAGAATAAGGGCTCGCTCCTCAATACATAAGTGATGAGTTAGAGTTGATGCACTTTAATGATGGTGAATGAGTCTCTTTTATAAAATAAGGGCTCGCTTCTCAATACATAAGTGATGGGTTAGGAGTTGATGCTCTCTAATGATGGTGAGGGAGTCTCTTTTATAGAATAAGGGTCATCAATACATAAGTGATGGGTTACGAGTGATGCTCATGGCGATGCGGTTGCTCAGCTGGCGGCTATACTCTCTAATAAGAGTGAGGGAGTCCCTTTTATAAAATAAGGGCTCGCTCCTCAGTACATGAATAATGAGTGCTCTCTAATAAAATTGAGAGAGTCATTTTTATAGAATAAGGGCTCGCTCCTCAGTACATAAATAATGGGCTAAGTCCCCCAAGTATTTTTCATGAGGCCCAGTTGAGACCTAATATATGGTACATAATGTAGTCCCCTAAGTCTTCAGTTAATAGGGTCTGTTGGCTGGAGACTTCAAATTGAATCCATGTATGGGCCGAAGTGGCAGTTGTTCGGATGCGGTATTTGTATACCCTGCACTGAAGCTTTGTAGGTGAAGCTTTGCAAGTGAAGCTTTGAAGCTAGATCTCTGTAAATGAAGCTTTCGAAGTTGGAGTTTTTGTAAATGAAGCTTTTGAAGCCAGAGCTCTGTAAATGAAGCTTTCGAGCTAGAGCTCTGTAAATGAAGCTTTTGAAGTTAGAGCTTTTGTAAATGAAGCTTTTGAAGCTAAAACTCTGTAAATGAAGCTTTTGAAGCTAGTGCTTTTGTAAATGAAGCTTTTGAAGCTAGAACTCTGTAAATGAAGCTTTTAAAGCTAGATTGACATGAGTGATGCTCATGAATATTTATGTTGATTGACATGAGTGATGCTCATGGATGTTGACATGAGTGATGCTCATGAATGTTGACATGAATGATGGTCATGAATGTTTATGTATGATTGACATGAGTGATGCTCATGAATGTTTATGTATGATTGACATGAGTGATGCTCATGTATATTTTTGGAGTACTGGATGTACTTTTGATCACCTGGTTGGTGACAATAGCGGTAGGCTGCCGAATAATTTTGGAGTACTGGGCGTACTTTTGATCACCTGGTTGGTGATAATAGCGGCAGGCTACCGAATAATTTTGGAGTACTGGGTGTACTTTTGATTACCTGGTTGGTGGTAATAGCGGCATGCTGCCGAATAATTTTTTGTAGCACTAGACGTACTTTTGATCACCTGGTTGGTGATAATTGAGGGCCTGACTCTTTTGGGCATATGGGCCTTCACCCTCCACATAACATTTCAGCCCATTATTTTGGGCTTGCCGTTTATATATATATATATATATATATATATATATATATATATATATATATATATATTTTTTTTTTTTTTAATTACCATCTGATGGGGTTATACAAATGTCTCCGAAAGATAAAAAAAATAAATCACATAATTCAAAAATAAATCCGACCCTTTGCTCAATAGGTCACGCCCATGATTCCCTTTTTTGCATGTCATCACCACTGCAATTATGTTTGCTTCTTTTTATCTTATTTTGCTTTCTGCTTTTGCTTTTGCTTTTACTTTCTCTTTTGCATATCCTGCATGTTCTCTTGTAAAACGTAACAGCTGCCTGGACAGCCTTGACACCACCCACTTGCTTTTCTCTGGCTTTCTCAAAAAATGGGAACCTGCATATGATGAAAGTGTGGGCATCTTCTTTGGTAGTCGACAAAAGCAAAAGTAGACATGATAACAATGGGACTGGAAATCACCATGCCTGAGCTGACCAAACGAGCTATCTCCGCACGTGAAAAGATCTCTGCATCCCTTCCCCATGTCAGTACCTTCCCACTTGAGGTTAAGGCGAGAACGTGAGCGCCGTCGCAGGCAAAGGAGCAGATGGATCCGACGGCGGGGGAGAGAGAAAGGTGGCGAAGCAGCTGAGGGAGGTGCTCATCTTGTACCTTGCCCGTGCCCAGTTGCCTGTTCGTTCTTGCCCCATAACTTCATATATGTTGCTCGCTGCTTCCTTTTTCGGCGTGCTTTGCTACTCTGCTTTCTTCACTCTACGATTAATCGTTTAGACTCGGCATCGAGTGCAATCGAATCCAGAACCCTAACTGATTCGATTTTCGAGCTTAGGCTGCCTTTCTGCAACACCAGTTTAATCAAAGCGAGGGAATTACCGTTACTCTTCACCATTAATCGGCTCAATAGCTCGTTGACTCCGATCTGTATCCTGTCCGGGAACTAGACTTGAAGTCATAAACTGGAACCTCAACCTACTTCCCTGCTTTTAAATCATTGACATTCTGGAGCAATGTGTCGTAGTCTATCAAGCGTGGATCATCAAAGTTTCCATCTCGAATAGAAAGATCACTTACTCGACATAGGAGGTCCAACATGGGTAGTCCTTCAACAAGAGAGAAACATTCGAGTCACCTTAAGTTTTCGAAGCATGCAAGGTCTGTTTTTCATCCTGGTCGCTCTCCTTCTCCCCGAACAAAACGGTTAAGAAGAGCTCAAACTGACAAAGAGGCTGAGAGAGAACTTCATCGTCAGATTAACAGCGCATGAGTAGGCATTGATCTTCCTCTTCTCAACCTCGAGAGCATCAACAACATCAAAACAAAGCTGCATGCGAACAACAAAATCGGAGTTCCTTGGAAGTGTCGAGAGTAATGGTGGAGGAGGATGGCGACTTGGAGACGATGAGAGTCAACTCGGGATTCGAATCCGGAGGAGGAGTATTCTCCTGGAGATTCTCTCCCATCGTCGAAGTTCAAGTGGATGATCGGACAGAATACGAAACGGCGCACGTTTCGAAAGCTCTTGCAGAAGAAAAAAAGGGAGTCGAGATGATCCATTGTTAGTGGTGAGTTTGAGGAAGTGAATGGAAGGGAGTTTAACTGGGGTAGGAGATAAGCAAATCTTTTTGGTTTGGTTCGTGTTTTGTATGGGTGGGTTTCAGAGAAGATGGTGAATTTGGAGCCACGTGGATTTTTTGGTTCATACGATTTGTTAGCAAGTTGTGCTAGAAATCAAATGCGAGAAGGAGATGGGTTTTGCAGTGATTCTGCAGGTGTTTGGTTTCTTGGGTTTTGCAGATCCACGGTGGACAGTGGTGAGGTTGTGAAGGTTTCACGTGGTGAGATGAAAAAATTGAGAGAGAACCGACATAGCTTTTTGTGTTGATTTCCCACAAATGACGCCAAATGTTGATGCATGCACAAAACCGGAAAGGTCTTGGAACAACATAAATCTGACCGTGAATCTGCAAGAATGTAAAGAACACAAGATGTATCGTGGTTCACCCCAATGTTTGGGCTACGTCCACACTGATTGTATTTCTCTGACTGCATGTATGGATTACAAGGGTGAGGGAGAGTCCCCTAGAGAAAGAGAAAGTTTGAGAGGGCTCTCTGTTTGTGAGCATGAGAGCTTGAGAGAGATGAGCTTTGTGAGGGTGAGAGGGCCTCCAATTGTGAGGGTAAGGAGACCCTTCTATAGAATAAGGGCTCCTCACTTATTACATATTTGCCATTCCATTTATTACATAATTACATTTGAGTCCCTCGAGTATTTATACGAGGTCTAAATACAGATGCCCTAATTACATTTGAGTCATTTGAGTATTTATATGAGGTCTAAATACGGATGCCCTAAGTATGGTACAAACATGCACCTTCTTTAGTTTCTTTGTGAAACATGTACTCTCTCTGTTATTGTAAAGAATGTTTGATTTAGTGACTTTAATTAATCTCAACTAGCCTACTGTAGTTGAAGATTTGGACTTTACTTTGGTTTATTTTCAATGAATGGTTTGTGTAACATCTCACATCGCCTAGGAGAGTGATCTTTAAATGTATATTCTCATTCCTACCTAGCACGAGGCCTTTTGGGAACTCACTGGCTTTGGGTTCCGTAGGAACTTCAAAGTTAAGTGAGAAGGAGGCCATAGCACTCCCAGGATGGGTGACCTACTGGGAAGTTGCTCGTGAGTTCCCAAAAACAAAACCGTGAGGGAATGATAAGCCCAAAGCGGACAATATCGTGCTACGGTGGTGGAATGGGCGCGGGATGTGGTGGACCTGGGCCGGGATGTGACAAATTGGTATTAGAGCCAATCCCTGGCCTAAAGTGTACCGACGAGGATGTCGGGCCCCTAAGGGGGGTGGATTGTAACATCCCACATCGCCCAGGGGAGTGATCCTTAAATGTATATTCCTATCCCTACCTAGCACGAAGCCTTTTAGGAACTCACTGACTTCGGGTTCCGTAGGAACTCTGAAGTTAAGCGAGAAGGAGGCCAGAGCACTCCCAGGATGGGTGACCCACTGGGAAGTTGCTCGTGAGTTCCCAAAAACAAAACCGTGAGGGAATGGTAAGCCCAAAGCGGACAATATCGTGCTACGGTGGTGGAACGGGCTTGGGATGTGGTGGACCCGGGTCGGGATGTGACAGTTTGCACTCCTAATTCCATGTCTTTCTTATGTTCATGGTTTTGATTAAGCTTTGTGACCGTGTGTCTAAAACTTCAGTTGGTATTTCTGAATGAAAAAAAAAACTAATACAATAATCAAGGGTTCGGTTAGGACCCTTGATTATTGTATATATATATGTGTTTTGGTTATGTGTGTGTGTGTGTGTGTGTGTGTGTGTGTGTGTGTGTGTGTGTATGTGTGTGTGTGTTGGAATGTGTAATGGGTTATTTTATATTATTAAAATAATTAAAGTGTGGCTGACAAGGAACAATTGCTCGGCAATCGCAACAAGTTCTGTGCAGCGCTTCTTCATCGTCACAACATTCCTTCCAATTCTTTCCAAACCCTGGCTTCTTCAATCCCCACCGCACCATCTCCGCCGCCCAATATCAGATTTAAAAAAAAATCATGGAAAAAAATTGAACAGAAAAAAATCGAAACTGAAAAAAAAAAAAACCAAACCCAGCCCTAATCGCAATTCCAACCCCACATTCTCCTCCTCTCCCTCTGAAAATCACATAAAACCTTATCCATGCTTATGGTCCTTTTCTAGAGTTCTCTAGATGTACAATGGGTGGTATGGTCAGTTGCGTGGGTGTGTAGATGAGGTGAGACACCTTGGGGCATAATATTAGAACTTATCTTTTAGAATCATTTTGCTATCTAAAGCTTTGAGGACATACCATTCACTAGCACCAAACATACACGTTTGTCTTTTACTGGCTTGGCCTTGTGGCCTTTAGAAAAGGAACATCAATTAACTTGAATGAACTTCTTCTTCTTTAATTTTTAGTTAATGATTTTCAGTTACAGGTTGATAGCTAGTTGGCTGACTTCTTTCCCTGTTATTTTCAGTTACAAGTTTATTATTTACATTACTTTCCTTGACATCACAGTGAACTATACCGAGCTAGAATTTGTGCACTCTTGAGCATAGATTAATTGGGTTTGTTTGCAATTTGTTGCCTGCGATATTGTCCTTAATTTTTTTTCTCTTGCATCTCCGCAGGTTTATGAGAATTTTTTGTCGGCTAAGTTACATGTTTAGTTTATCAAACATGTTACTAATGTAAAAATTACTTCTCTTGAAATATAAATATCAGCATGATGTAGTTCATATTATTCATTTGCTTGTTCGCTAAAATTAAAGTTTTAATTATATATTATCAGCCAAAATTATGAAAATAATTAATTGAGAATTATGATAAATTACACAAAACTACCTTAATTATGAGTTTAACCACAATCTCATACTTCATCTTTTGAACATTGCAATGTCAGACCTCCATTAATCAATTTGTCAAATTGGTGGTTAAGTGATGACGTGGTAAATGTAATCCCATATTTTTGCTGACATGGATGCCAACTTTGCACAATATAAATATAAAAATATTAATAGAAAGAATTTCAGAAATACAAAAGAATCCAAATGGGCAAAGACGGAGCTAGTGTAGGCCTAGGGGGTGGATGCCCCCGATCATTTAAAAAAATGTATGGTTACGTTCAAATTCTCAATAACTAGCCCTAAACGAGTCTACCGTTTTGGATCCCAAATGCCCTACCTGATGATAATTTAATTAACAATTAATTTAATTGTGCCTCCATGTTTTTCTAACCCTAAGTCGTTAATCCACACAAAACTCATCCCACCAAGTACGGCAAAAGCAATTCAAGTCCTCAACTTCTCCAGATTCCTCCCCTTTCATTCAACAAAAACTCAATTGAATTTGGAGTGTTATAGACAGTTGAAGTTCAAGTAATCAATTATCAAAATTCAACGCAAGAATTTTACTCCACAAGGTATTTTATACGACTTTATTTCATTAATTTGTTTTTGGCATTTCAATTTAGAATTTAGCTTTCTAATTTAGATATCAATTGATGAATATTAAAATGATTATTTTTATATAAAGAGATATTTAATGGTATTGGTAATGATATTGTTATGTTATGCTTTTAAAACATGAAAACGATTTGAGAAATATTGTAATATGTTGTATGAAAAACTTTATGAATTAATATATTATTATTTTGTTCAATAAATTCTTGTTATTTTTTATTGTGACTTTGTTGTTTGAGAATACTCTCGCTCGTACAAATCTTTGGTTTCGTCCCGCAAATGGGTATCAGAAAAATGGGATCTTGGACGTGGATGTAGCTACGGTTCTCCGGCGAGCTCCACTCGCAGGTTGTCGAAGGTACACTTTTGGGGCAAATGGAATCTTGGACGCCTTGTCGTTCCACACGACGAACAAACCCAGACCAGCAAAGCAACTCAAACCCCCCACAAACACAGCCAAGCCAAAGCTTCGTACTTTCCAACAGTGTCGGCGATTTGATCGATGCAGGGTTCGGGAATCGGCGTGCCGTTGTCCCAGAGAGCTCGTTGTTTACGACATCTGTCGGGGACGACGTGCCGTTGTCCCATTTGGATTGTCAAATAAAATTATTTTTACAACACAATTCCTTTAAAATTCCGAGAGTTGTCTCTATTCCTCAAAATTTCGATATATGTGACGAATTTCAGTGGATATGTGATGATCCTCATAAAATCCATGTTTTCTTGTACCGACTATACTCGAGTTTTAAAGTTTATTATCGAATCTTAATTTGATTCCATCCCTAAAATTGTTTTATTGTTAATAAATTTTAAAAGGCTTTAAAATTAATAGATTTGATAGAAATTAATATGAATATTTAAAGATTTCTGTGGTTTTAGTTTGACTTATGAGATGGATAGACTTTTTATGAACGAGAATCCTCTTCATATCTTATTTGTGAGGATCTCGAAGATCCATCGTATATCATGCTGTTATAAATCATTTAAAAAAAATTATTTAAAATTGAACACACAAAGTATCTGATGAAAACTGAACGCACAACGAGTCAAATTGTAAATGGGCAAATATGTATGCTTTTTCCTCTCTGAATGGAGTGTATATATAGGTTTACGAGGAGTCTATACAAGTAAATCAGCTATTCAAGGGAACAAATAAAATCCCAAATATCGTGCTACTAATGTAAATGGGCATATATGTATGTTTTTTCCTCTCTGAATGGAGTGTTATATGTTTACGAGGAGTCTGTACAAGTAAATTAGCTATTCAAGGAAACAAATAAAATCTCGAATATCGTGCTACTAAAATAAAATTACTATAATCAATACAAATCGCTACAATTTCGAGATTCCAGACTGGTGGTATAAATACGGAACACCTTAAAGAATCCAACATGCACCCCAAGATTTTCAACACCAAAAGAATTCTGAGGAAGAGGAACTGAGAAGATCGCCATTAGTCAGCTGTGCCAAACCAGATCGCTGTCGTTTTTGTTGGAATTTTTGGATCGCTGGGCCCGCCCCACTCTAACGACACCGATACTGTCCCCACTTTAACCACCTGCACAATCCTCAGGTGTGGGGTTTTACCACAAAAGGCCTCAGTATTAGTTAGAGTGGGGTAATACTATTTAAACCCCTTTGGTTTTCTTCACCCCACCGATGTGGGACAGTTTAACACTCCCCCTCACGTGTAACCTCATTTTAGTGGTTCACACGTGGAGATCCACATCGGTGATTGAAACTCAGAGGTCGGCTGATGTTGGGCCCACTTGTTTTCAATTGGAACTCAGCGGTCGTCTCTATATTAAGAACTCAACGGTCGTCTCTATATTAAAAACCAGATGATGGAGCATGGATACTACCTGGTTTTTGGAGGAATTGAAGTCAGAATCTATGATGATGCTACATGCTCAAATCTAGTTATTAAAGTTCCAATGAAAGGCAATAGAATCTTTCCTTTGAAATTACAACCAGGCATTCATCTTGCTATGAGGGCTAGTGTTGGTCAATCTGCTGAAATATGGCATAGAAGATTAGGACATCTGAACATGAATGCTCTAATGCAGCTTCAAGAGCATGAAATGGTAACTGGTCTGCCTGAGATGGAAGTGAACACCACAGTGTGTGAAGGCTGTGCACTTGGTAAGCATTCCAGAGAAGCTTTTCCCAAGGCAACTAAATGGAGAGCTGTCTTACCATTGGAATTGATCCACACTGATATATGTGGACCCATGCAAACACCTACCAAGGCTGGAAACAAATATTTCATCACTTTCACAGATGATTGTACAAGAATGGGATGGGTTTATTTCTTGAGGAATAAATCTGAGACATTCAGTGTGTTCAAGAAATTCAAAGCAACTGTTGAACTTCAAAGTGGATATAAACTGAAAAAATTAAGAAGTGATAGAGGAGGAGAGTATACTTCACTTGAATTTTCTCAGTTTTGTGAAGATTTTGGTTTAGAGAGACAGCTCACAGTGGCTTATTCCCCTCAGCAGAATGGTGTTGCAGAGAGGAGGAATAGAACCATTGTAGAAATGGCTAAGTGTATGATGTTGGAGAAGGGTATTCCATTTGAATTTTGGGCAGAAGCGGTCAACACTGCTGTCTATATTCTAAATAGATGTCCCACCAAAGCTTTGAACAAGAAGACTCATTTTGAATGTTACAGTGGAAGGAAGCCTGGAGTGAAGCATTTAAGAGTGTTTGGATCTCTATGCTATGCACAAGTTCCATCACAAATGAGGCAGAAATTGGATGCAACAAGTGTCAAATGCATTTTTATTGGTTATGGATCTTGTGAGAAAGGTTACAGGTTATTCAATCCTGAAACCAAGAAGATTATTATCTCAAGAGATGTAATCTTTGATGAGAACTCTTGCTGGAATTGGAAAACTCATGCTGAGAAGAATCTGTCCATTTCAGTCTCTAATGAAGAACATTGTGATGAAGGGAGTAATGTTGAAAGTGAAGTAGATGAGAGGTGTACAGAATCCTTACTGGAGCAACAAAATCAAACTGTTGGTTCTCATTCAAGTCAAGAGGAACAAGTAAATCTTGCTGAATCTCAAGAGTTTGATCACACACCTCTAAAATTCAGAAGTGTGAAAGATATATATGAAAGGTGCAATCTATGTGTGATAGAACCGGAATGTTTTGAAGAAGCATCAGGTGATGAAGCTTGGAGAAAAGCTATGTCTGCAGAAATTGAAATGATAGAAAAGAATGATACATGGGAGTTAGTTAATAGGCCGTTTGATAAACCAGTAATTGGTGTCAAATGGGTCTATAAGACAAAGCTTAACCTGGATGGATCAGTGCAGAAAAATAAGGCAAGATTAGTGGCAAAGGGCTATTCTCAGAAGCCTGGGGTTGATTTTAATGAGACTTTTGCACCAGTGGCAAGGCTCGATACTATTAGAACCTTGATTGCACTGGCAGCTCAAAAGGAATGGAAATTGTTCCAATTGGATGTTAAATCGGCATTCCTGAATGGTACATTACATGAGGAAGTATATGTTGATCAACCTCAAGGGTTTGAAGTCAAAGGGAAAGAAGACAAAGTTTACAGACTGAAAAAGGCCTTATATGGTCTGAAACAAGCTCCCAGAGCTTGGTATGATGAAATAGATACATATTTCAATCAGTCTGGTTTCAAGAGAAGTCAAAGTGAAGCTACTTTGTATACTAAATTCAGTGATGCAGGTGTGCTTATTGTATCTCTGTATGTAGATGACATTATCTACACAGGGAGTTCTGATACGATGGTTCAAGAATTCAAAAATGATATGATGAAACAGTATGAAATGTCAGATTTGGGATTGTTGCATCATTTCCTTGGCTTAGGCATCATTCAAACTGATAATGGCATATTCATTCATCAGAAGAAGTATGCCAAGTCTTTACTGGAAAAATTTAGTTTGAAGGATTGTAAAGCAGTGAAAACTCCACTTGCTATTACTGACAGGTTATCCAAAGTTGATGGAAGTGAGGAAGCTGATGAAGGTTTATACAGGAGAATGGTTGGTAGTTTGTTATATCTAACAGCTACTAGACCAGATTTGATGTATGCATCATGCTTGTTGGCAAGATTTATGCATAAACCTACCATGAAGCACATGGGAACAGCTAAAAGGGTACTGAGATATGTACAAGGGACACTGGATTTTGGAATTGAGTATGTGAAGGGCAAAGCTGCTGTGTTGATAGGCTATTGTGACAGTGACTGGGCAGGAAGCTTGGATGATATGAAAAGTACCTCGGGCTATGCATTCAGTTTTGGTTCGGGGGTATTCTCTTGGGCTTCTGTTAAACAATGTAGTGTGGCACTATCCACTGCAGAAACAGAATATGTATCTGCTGCAGTAGCCACAACACAAACAATGTGGCTGAGATTTGTGTTGACTGATTTTGGGGAAGAACAAGTAGAGGCTACACCTTTGCTTTGTAATAACACCTCTGCCATAGCCATGTCCAAGAATCCAGTATTTCACCAGAAAACAAGGCATATCAACAGAAAATATCACTTCATTAGGGATGCTATTCAAGATGGAACCATTGAATTACACTACTGCAGGACAGATGAGCAATTGGCAGACATGTTTACAAAGGCTCTTCCTTGAATAGCAAACATGTCTGCCAATTGCTTCTCTGTCCTGCAGTAGTGTAATTCAATGGTTCCATCTTGAATAGCATCCCTAATGAAGTGATATTTTCTGTTGATATGCCTTGTTTTCTGGTGAAATACTGGATTCTTAGACATGGCTATGGCAGAGGTGTTATCACAAAGCAAAGGTGTAGCCTCTACTTGTTCTTCCCCAAAATCAGTCAACACAAATCTCAGCCACATTGCTTGTGTTGTGGCTACTGCAGCAAATACATATTCTGCTTCTGTAGTGGATAGTGCCACACTACATTGTTTAACAGAAGCCCAAGAGAATACCCCCGAACCAAAACTGAATGCATAGCCCGAGGTACTTTTCATATCATCCAAGCTTCCTGCCCAGTCACTGTCACAATAGCCTATCAACACAGCAGCTTTGCCCTTCACATACTCAATTCCAAAATCCAGTGTCCCTTGTACATATCTCAGTACCCTTTTAGCTGTTCCCATGTGCTTCATGGTAGGTTTATGCATAAATCTTGCCAACAAGCATGATGCATACATCAAATCTGTTCTAGTAGCTGTTAGATATAACAAACTACCAACCATTCTCCTGTATAAACCTTCATCAGCTTCCTCACTTCCATCAACTTTGGATAACCTGTCAGTAATAGCAAGTGGAGTTTTCACTGCTTTACAATCCTTCAAACTAAATTTTTCCAGTAAAGACTTGGCATACTTCTTCTGATGAATGAATATGCCATTATCAGTTTGAATGATGCCTAAGCCAAGGAAATGATGCAACAATCCCAAATCTGACATTTCATACTGTTTCATCATATCATTTTTGAATTCTTGAACCATCGTATCAGAACTCCCTGTGTAGATAATGTCATCTACATACAGAGATACAATAAGCACACCTGCATCACTGAATTTAGTATACAAAGTAGCTTCACTTTGACTTCTCTTGAAACCAGACTGATTGAAATATGTATCTATTTCATCATACCAAGCTCTGGGAGCTTGTTTCAGACCATATAAGGCCTTTTTCAGTCTGTAAACTTTGTCTTCTTTCCCTTTGACTTCAAACCCTTGAGGTTGATCAACATATACTTCCTCATGTAATGTACCATTCAGGAATGCCGATTTAACATCCAATTGGAACAATTTCCATTCCTTTTGAGCTGCCAGTGCAATCAAGGTTCTAATAGTATCGAGCCTTGCCACTGGTGCAAAAGTCTCATTAAAATCAACCCCAGGCTTCTGAGAATAGCCCTTTGCCACTAATCTTGCCTTATTTTTCTGCACTGATCCATCCAGGTTAAGCTTTGTCTTATAGACCCATTTGACACCAATTACTGGTTTATCAAACGGCCTATTAACTAACTCCCATGTATCATTCTTTTCTATCATTTCAATTTCTGCAGACATAGCTTTTCTCCAAGCTTCATCACCTGATGCTTCTTCAAAACATTCCGGTTCTATCACACATAGATTGCACCTTTCATATATATCTTTCACACTTCTGAATTTTAGAGGTGTGTGATCAAACTCTTGAGATTCAGCAAGATTTACTTGTTCCTCTTGACTTGAATGAGAACCAACAGTTTGATTTTGTTGCTCCAGTAAGGATTCTGTACACCTCTCATCTACTTCACTTTCAACATTACTCCCTTCATCACAATGTTCTTCATTAGAGACTGAAATGGACAGATTCTTCTCAGCATGAGTTTTCCAATTCCAGCAAGAGTTCTCATCAAAGATTACATCTCTTGAGATAATAATCTTCTTGGTTTCAGGATTGAATAACCTGTAACCTTTCTCACAAGATCCATAACCAATAAAAATGCATTTGACACTTGTTGCATCCAATTTCTGCCTCATTTGTGATGGAACTTGTGCATAGCATAGAGATCCAAACACTCTTAAATGCTTCACTCCAGGCTTCCTTCCACTGTAACATTCAAAATGAGTCTTCTTGTTCAAAGCTTTGGTGGGACATCTATTTAGAATATAGACAGCAGTGTTGACCGCTTCTGCCCAAAATTCAAATGGAATACCCTTCTCCAACATCATACACTTAGCCATTTCTACAATGGTTCTATTCCTCCTCTCTGCAACACCATTCTGCTGAGGGGAATAAGCCACTGTGAGCTGTCTCTCTAAACCAAAATCTTCACAAAACTGAGAAAATTCAAGTGAAGTATACTCTCCTCCTCTATCACTTCTTAATTTTTTCAGTTTATATCCACTTTGAAGTTCAACAGTTGCTTTGAATTTCTTGAACACACTGAATGTCTCAGATTTATTCCTCAAGAAATAAACCCATCCCATTCTTGTACAATCATCTGTGAAAGTGATGAAATATTTGTTTCCAGCCTTGGTAGGTGTTTGCATGGGTCCACATATATCAGTGTGGATCAATTCCAATGGTAAGACAGCTCTCCATTTAGTTGCCTTGGGAAAAGCTTCTCTGGAATGCTTACCAAGTGCACAGCCTTCACACACTGTGGTGTTCACTTCCATCTCAGGCAGACCAGTTACCATTTCATGCTCTTGAAGCTGCATTAGAGCATTCATGTTCAGATGTCCTAATCTTCTATGCCATATTTCAGCAGATTGACCAACACTAGCCCTCATAGCAAGATGAATGCCTGGTTGTAATTTCAAAGGAAAGATTCTATTGCCTTTCATTGGAACTTTAATAACTAGATTTGAGCATGTAGCATCATCATAGATTCTGACTTCAATTCCTCCAAAAACCAGGTAGTATCCATGCTTCATCATCTGTCCCACACTTAACAGATTCTCCTTCAAACCAGGTACAAACATAATCTCTCTTATATATCTTCTGCCTTGCTTAGTTTCAACCATTAAGTCACCCTTTCCAACCACATCAACTAGTTGTCCTGTACCCATTTCTACTTTGGCAGTTACTCTCTTATCTAAATTCACCAATAGATCTTCTCTTCCTGTCATGTGGTTACTACAACCACTGTCAATATACGATGTATCTTCATGCTTTTTCACAGCAGCTGTCATACACGTATAAAACATAGTTGGAGTATTATCCACTTGTCCAACATAATTTGCTTGTTGAACTGCTTTCTTAGATCTGCAGTCTTTGGCAAAATGCCCTGGCTTATCACAATTATGGCACCTTGGTTTTCCTTTGAACCAACATTCTCCAAAGTGGAGTTTGTCACAGTATTTGCAGGAATTTTTAGCTCCATCAGGGGATGTAGCAAATTTCCCTTGCTGATGCACATGTTTGTTATCCCACTTCTTACCCTTAGACTTCCAATTCTTTGTGGGTTTGAAGTTTTGATTGGCATTATAATTAGTCTTCCTGGGAGCTATACTTAAACTAGCAAATGCCTTTTCATTTCTATCTTCAGAGTGTCTATCAATTCGTTGTTCATACCCCTTTAAGGTAGCAACAACATCCTGCACATCAACACTCTCCAGATCCCTAGTGTTTTCTATCACAGCAACAATACTATCATAAGACCTAGGCAAACTTATCAATAGCTTCTGCACAATTCTTTGATTTCCTATATCTTCACCATAACTTTTCATTTGTGACATAAGATCAAATAATCGCACAACATACACAGAGAATGCTTCATTTTCACCCATACGAGTGTATTCAAAATCTCGCCTTAAACTTTGGAGTTTCACAGATCTCACCTGTTTATCCCCAATAAATTCTTGCTTCAGTGCATCCCAAGCCTCCTTTGCCGTCTCCAGTATGGCGATTCGTGGGAAAATTTCATCGGACACAGAACCTTGAATAATCCCGAGAGCCTTAGCATCCTGCAACAACGATGATGGAAAATTGTCGATCTTCTCCTCCAACAACGAGGATATAATCGTCGAGATACTTTCATGGCTACCGGTCATATGTCTCCTGCGATTCCGTTGTGTATGCAAGTCATGGGGCGCCTTAATCTCCACTCCCCATTTCTTCGACAAGCACCGACCATGTACCAACGACAACGACAACAACAAGAATGTCCTGATTCTCTTCAACCGCTCCCCTAGACGTGCCGATTACTGGGAATCACACGATTCACTCCCTTCTCGATTTCCCCAACTCACTGACTACCAATCACTGAAGAATAAGAAGAATGTTGCTGCCTCCGCCTCCGCCGCTACAGCAGCATCATTAAGCAGACGTAGAAACCTTGAAGATGAATTTCCAGATGATACTAGTGTCCGCGATTCATCCCTTGCGGGTTCTTGCAATGGCCTCATTTGCCTACTAGGTAAATATGAAGGAGTCTGTGAACTTCGTGACATGTTTATAAAATGGTATGGAAACAATAGACTTCTCTTGTGGAACCCTAGTACTAGAAAAGCCCGAAAGTTACCGGACATCGACTCTTTTCGTTTCGGCCCAATTTATTATAGATTCGGCTATGATTCCACCACTCAAGACTACAAGTGTATTTCATAATTTAAATTCGTATTTCGCGATTACGTTATCTTTATTTGTAAATTTTAATTCCACTAATTATAAGTTTAGTATTTGATTAGTTATTGAGTTGGAAGTTTCATGAACAATCTTTATCTTTCGTTGAAATTTCGAAGTTACAACTAGTGTTTTTAAATAAATCTTGAACCCATGAACGCATAAGCGAAAAGCGTTTGCGAGTCCGAATTATAATGGTATAGTTACAGACGTTTGAATTGGTGAAACTATAGATTGTGGGAATTATTTTAATTTCCACTTATGGGTAAAAGGCCCAAACCCTCTTTGGATTAATGGACCGGCTATTATAAGTGGAATTTGGCAATTTAGGTGGTGGAAAAAAAAAAGGTTAGGCAGCAGCCACTAAAAAGGGGACCCATCAGATTTTTTTTTTTTTAAAGGATGAGAAAGGACCAATAGGAGGAAAGAGAGGTTGACATTTTCTTTTCCCATTTGGTGAACCCGTGTACACTACCAACCCCTTTTTATTTTCAAACCAACCAATTTTAGGCCAATTCCTACCATTTCTCTTCTGATTTTTCCTATCTACTCCACTTGCAACTTGCTCAACTACCTTCCTCCTTCCCTCTCTACCAAAAATCAAGGGTTTTAAGGTCTATTTCATGAAGAATTCCATAGGAGAACCCGGGGGTTCTCGACGACGAATTGTCATTCCGAAGAGTATCACAATTCACCATCACCCTTGATCAACTTCCCTTGGACCCAGGAACAATACCCAACTGGTGGTTGGGGCGTTGGAACACCAGGGAAGCCGAATTGAAGAACACCCACCTTAGGGTTTCGTTGGGTGCGAGCCAATTTGAGGACCTTCTTGGCCAAATTGGACTCGGCCACATGTATAAAGTTTACTCTACTTGTTGAAATCTTCATTCTTGTAAAATTTGAGAATTTTTGGAGAAAGTCAAATTTTTCGGTGTGTGACATTCGATTTATGAAAATGTTGTTGGTTGAGTATTTTATCGATAAGGTTCGCCCTTGATTATTCTAACCATTTGACGAACTTACCATTGAATTGAGACAAGATTTTAATATGCTATGGTAGATATTGTTTAAGGACCTTAGGGATTTACTAGTGAAAATCTAATGATTGGATCTTACGGAACAAGTGACGTAAGATCATGAACCCTACCTTAGAAGATGGTTCGATTCCTCATTAAATGTTTGTTGTGGGAGACATATGAGAATTTTTTAGAATGTGAATTATCGAAGGAAATCTAAATGTGGATTTGTGCTTTGTTAGGCAGTGATAGGACGTGATGCCTTGACTATCGTGCTAGGGTACATTAGCGCAAACTCCAGGTGAATGACTTTAATATATGTGATATTGGTAATTACCAGGTTGTCATAATTATGATCCTATGTGGATATGAATTGGTTCTATGAATATGTTCTATTGAATTGTTATTCCAATACGTCGACATCAATTTATGTTTATGAAATGGGGTGTGGCGTGTATATTTGAAATGGGGTGTGGCGTGTATATTTGAAATGTGGGTTGATGTGTATGGTTGGCATGTTGAGATTAATGTGAGGACTAGTAATGGACTGTTAACCATTATGATGGGGATTTGTTGCTTCGATATGGTTTCACCTTCTGCTTCGGTGATTGGTTCTAAATTTAGTAATTGTGCATAATCTTCCTTTGTCGAGTTTTTGTAAATTAAGAGCATGTGCTTGTCTCATTTCTTTGAGCCGCCGTACATTCTGATTGTTGGTCTTCTGCGATTCCGTTGAGTCATGGTCTGGAATTGTTCCACTCGGATTCCGTTGAGAGATGGTTCAGAATCCCTTATATTCCGCGATTCCGTTGAGTGATGTTCCGGAATCGTATCTAAATTGGGTTTCATTTAGTTATTGTTATGTATTGTATTTAGCGATTCCGTTGAGTGAGAGTCCGGAATCGTATCCACTTAGATTCCGTTGAGAGATGGTCCAGAATCCCTCATATTTCGCAATTCCGTGGAGTGATGGTCCGGGATCGTACTCACCTTAGGGTTTATTGAATTTGAATTGAGATGGCTTCAAAGGTGTAGGCTTCAG
Organism: Malus domestica; assembly: GCF_042453785.1. Lineage (NCBI taxonomy): Eukaryota > Viridiplantae > Streptophyta > Magnoliopsida > Rosales > Rosaceae > Malus > Malus domestica. The sequence goes on from NC_091661.1 coordinate 26,773,571, forward strand.
CCAAACTGTGTCGCTCTAACTCTACTTTTCATTGTGTTGTATGAGAAGATAGTTGTGAGATGTTGTGATTGGTTTCAGACGAACCGTTGGATGTCTGGGTGACTCCTTCGGGGTTTGATTTCTTATGAATGATTTATATTCAAGATATGTAAATTGTGTTTGATGGTTGGCATTAGCATTATTCTCACATACTTGATATTATTGTCACTCTCATAAGCTTTGCAACTTATCCAGGTTGTTGTTTGCCTGGTGCACCATTCCGATGGTGTAGGCACTGATCGTACATGTGACAAGTTTGAGTAGACTCCGAGAAGTTTGTAGGTGGGGGGTAGCAGTGCAGTTATCAGGGACTTGGAGCATTAAGTTACCCTTGATTCACTCTTGTACTTTATCTTTTGGGACTTTCTTTTGAGCACCTCATACTTGTTCTTAGTAAAGCAAAGATTATGCTTCTTTTTTGGATGTAAATATTTGTAAATATTTTGTGGAGAACTTATCCACCTTCACATTATTTTGGATTATCAGTTAAAGTATTTCATTCCGTAACTTATACCGTATTCAACGAACGTTAATTTCCTTATCACGTGCCGATTCTCAACGTATGTTGGAATCAGGGCGTGACAACAAGGTCCGTTTGGGTTGTAGGAATTTGGTTGCAATCTTTGCACTCAAAACAGGTTCATGGAAGATGCTTGAGACTGCCTCGGTAGAAATTGATAGGCGAGGGTGCTTTTTGAATGGAGCTCTACATTGGGATCAGTTCACATCACATCGGGATGGGGAACAAGAATCTGTTGCTTTGATTTCGCACAGGAGAAATTTCATTCGTTGTCCTTTGTTAGGTATAAACCATTAACATCGAGCCAGGGGAGGGGACTGGGAACTATTGGAAATCGTCTCTCCTTTTACAATTCCCGCTTTAAGCATGCAGATCATCATGCGTTGGAGGACGGCCTTACCATATGGGTGATGATGGAATATGATTTTCGCTCCAGATGTGAAGTGGTTGATGCCTATATACCATATGGAAGATGATGGTACAGTTCTGATGCGGTCGAGTCAAGGTGACTTTATATTATATATACCTAAGGAAGAGGAAGAGGAAGAAGACACATGCATGATTGCGCTCGACAATCCTGGTATTCCTAGTAATCCTTATTTTGGAGAACCAGATCTGACCTTAGAAGCGGTTATGTACGTGGAAACTTTGGTTTCACCGGTGACTGGTGACGGCTAGCTCATGCATTTGATTTCAAACATACCAAAAATGTATTGCGAGCCTTGCCTTTCCTTTGCTCATTTTATTAACGTAACAATGTGAATGTGACGTAATTGTCATACAAATTAAGATATTGTGGAGGGTTGTAGTTTGTACTGAAGTTGATTTGTACTGAATTTTTGCAGGAGCAGGATGCTGAAGATGATGAAGATCAAGACTTGAGCCTAAACCATTTCTCTGTTTGCTCTGCTGTGTTGCTAACTGCGGATGCAATTTCTCAATAAGTTTTGAACATCAAGACAATATTGAAAAAAATAATAATTTGGAAGCACTAGTTCCTTTTATCTTTTGTATCACTCTCTCATACTTGTTCTACATCACTGAAAACTTAAGAATTATTCGTCTGCACTGAATTTGCGTCTGATGATCCAACTGTATCTTCAAAAGCTTCCACGGCGATGGTCATGTCATCATCGATATTAGATTGCTCTACCTCTGCCGTAACTTCATCCCTATCGCCGCCTACCATAAGTTCCACCCCATTTTGCACTAGTGAATCAGAGTCAATTTTAGCTTCTTCAATTGCTTTGTCTGGTTCAACTGAATTTCGCACCGTGAATTGTGGATATGGATCCCTTGAGACTGGCAGCATAGATGTCGCTAATAGATTCTGCGAGCAAGAAATGCTAGTTGTAATGCTACGAATAAAAAGTTTTAAGAAAACTAATATGCAAGTTGTAGCTGTTAAACACTTCAATATTAGTTAAATTAAGGCGGCAAGGATTAACTTAAAGAAGCAATTTGATCAGGCGCATGAGAATACCTTCATCCAACCTCTTCACCAGCTCGAGATAGATTTCTCGTAACAATTAATGTAAGGTGCCTAATTTCCCTTTGTTTGCACAACCGGAGATATATTTCCTCGACCAAAACCATTACCGACCAAAGGTTAGTCCACCTCTCTACTAACATTTGAAACTTGAAAGTTCTTGATGTGCTCGGCATCTAATATTTGAAAATTCTTGAAGCAGGAACTTGGAGGTGGGATTCGAGCAACCATCCAAGTTGTCGTAGCTAAAGCAAGGGCCAAGGTGAACACTGCTCAGATGCCAAAGTTGGCACCCCAATTTGTCGCAAGAAAATATGGAGGAACTGTGGGATATCCAACATTGGCAAAATGCTATTTATCAAATCAATCAGTAAATTATCTATGAATTAGCAAACGCCAATGTATCCTACAATCCAAAAGAGGCAAATGCCAATGTATGTTTTACCTCAGTGGAAAAGGGTTGCAGTTTGGGGGTTAGGTTTCTTCGAGCTAGAGATTGAGCGGTGGATTTTCGAAGAAACGTTCAAATGATGATTGGGTTGGAGAAAATAACTCATTTATATACGAGGGCAATTAAGTCATTTCATATTTTAGAAAAATTATATTTTGATCCCCAAGGTTAAGAAATCTTGTGCATATCGTATGCATGTTTTGTGCGTATTCTAAAAATGCTATTTTGGTCTCAAGATTAACAAAATGGGTAATTTCGGGTAATTTCTGGTAATTTCTTTGTATTAAATCAAACACTTTTTTATCCATCACAGCTAAGTAACCATATCAGTTGCCCCTCTCAACTTCCTCTCTCTTCCACGATTTTCTCCAAATAAAATACTTTTAGTAACGAAATAGTTAACTAGAAACAGTCACTAAAAATATGAGCAACCTATTTAACAACCAAAAATCATTTGAAGGTCGTCTAAAAATCTTTAACGACCATTTTATATTTTCTCTTTTTATAAATTTAATTTTCAAAATTTTAATATAGTACAATTGCTAGTATTAATAAACCAAACATTCATTCCCATTTGTAAAAGTCTCATGTATGACACGACCTTTACTTTAACAATTTTAAGAACAGAAGCAATCGATATCCTCCCAAACTCCCCCACGTTCATAAATCATATAATATTGTCACTTTACTGATGAGTGAATAATATACCGAGAGAGAAACATTCGCAATGGTCGGTTGGTCGACACACTTTGAATCTTTGACATGCAATGCACCCGAAGCCACCATGACTCACTGTCACATGCTTTTTCACTCCACTCAAACACACATCAAATCCATCCCCTATCGAACCGAACATAAACACCCAAATCTTTGACCCGTCTGTTTACTGCTTCAGTTTGCTTTGACAAAGCCTGATAAACACCCAGTTGCCAGTTGTTGTCACCTCCGAGCAAAAAAAGTGTGCGGCTCAGCTCAAGTGCTCTCAAGTAGAAAACCTCGTTTACGAGAAAGGGTTTGTAGCTCGGTTGGTTAACAAGAGCATACAAACTTGCATTCGAGTTCGTGAGTTTGATTTTTCCGCCTCGCAATACGGTTGTGTAAAGAAGAAGAAAAACAGAAATATAAAAGCCTCATTTTCTGTTCAATGCCTGGAGATCCATGCTGATTTGCTGGTGCGAAAATCTTAGGTAATTTTAGTTTGTAATCGGTTTGTGTAAATGCAAGCTCTACTTCATTCTCTTTGTTATTGGTTCCATTTTTTTTTTCCAGGATTCGATATTTTAAACTACTCTAATTCACGAGATAGAAATTCGAACTTAAGCCAAAGGAGAAAGACACCTTGCCTACTAACTGCTTAACCGATAGATTTAAAGTTATTTCCTTGAATTTCAAGCTTAAATTTTAATATTGTATTGGTGGGTTATAACTTAGAATTGCAAAGGCAGAATCTTCCAGAAAATATCTGTAATTTGGACAAAAATGGAAGTGGCAATCTTCAATCCCGGCAAAGATTGATGATAGCTGATGCAATCAAAAAGTTGTTTAGCTAAAATGAAGAAAGGACAAGGTGGGTGGGTCAGAAGGGAAGAGCCCACAGAGGCCATTCCTACTGGGTGTGATGGAAAATCTGAAAAGACTGAGCCTTTTATCCCCTCATGTTGTTTGTCTTTACGGGTTGGGAAAAAGTTAGCTCCTTCGAGCTAGCATTAGCATGTTCATAAGTCCTTAATTTCACATGGGTTTGCCAATTGCCTCTATAATTTAGATTATATAGTCCTTGTTTTGCAAATTTTTTTTATTTTTTTTTACTGCCATTTGGGTAAATCTTACAAGTTTCTGGAAATTAACTTTTGGTATGGTCTTGGTTTTGTTTGTTGATTTCTTCAGTTAGCTGCAAACCCTTTTGTATATTTATTGAGATAGTGACAGTTTACCTTCTGTGTTGGTAAAAAAACTTGTTAAGAGACAAGCTTTCAATATCATGTTTTACAAGCCCAAGAAAATGAAGGGTTTTAGCAGTTAGGTGGGAATGTGGAACAACCAGAACACTCATAAATGAAATACTTGATTTATAAAAGGTTGTGGGTTAGAGAGAGAGAGAGAGAGAGAGAGAGAGGTGATAAGATAGTGGCTATGAATCTGAGATAAATGGTCCTTGAAATCAGCTTTATTTGCGTGGGCACCAGTTACCTGACCCCGAATTTTCTTTTCTTTTGGGTAAATGCAACTCTTCTTACTGATTCACGTGGCTATGCCCTTGTTTCTATTACTCAACTTTTTCTTTGGCCATCTGCTGATATCTCCAATTTCCATATGTTTTTCTTGTGAAAAATGGGAAGTTTTATGTCACATGCATCATAGTTAAATTCAAGTTTCTCCATCTTTTTCCTATAGAATGTTGACAACAAGGTTAAGTTTTTATTTTCTAACCCTACCAACCATTGAAGGTTGAGAAGGGTAAAGTGACAGGGAGCTGCGTATAGAATGATTGAGGGCCCCTTACTTATTTCTATGAGACATTTATCTGAAGAATTCTAGACTTTCTAGTGCAGCTGACCTCCAATTCTTTTTTATTTTTTGGTTTTTATCCCTTTTGAGTTTTCATTCTTATCCTGCAAATTTGTAAAAGATTTTTCTCTGAGCCTTCAAACTTTTGGTGGGAATGTGATTACTAGTATGGATTCCATGTGGGTTTACCGGAAAGTGTGTGAATATGTTCTTGGAAGTGTGATTATTCATACTTTGAAATCTATAAAGCTGTGGATTTTAAATATTTGGATTCTGCAGAATCTGCACTTTGAGTTAACCAATGAAATTTGTACTGTTTCAATGCAGATCTGCAAATAACTGCTTCCAACTGATCTAGCACTCAAAGCTGAAATTTGAGCAGCGCCATGGATCTTGAGAGAATTAAGTGTTATGACACTCCAAAGGTTAGTGCTGTATCTTCATTGTGCTTATGTTCATCAACCCTTTTGATGTTTCTGGCTGGTTGTGGTATAAGTCTATATAAGCAAAGCAATTTATGTTTTAGAAACTTGGTGAATGATTGTTCCTAGAATCGACCCGAACACTCAGAAATTTGTTTGTTGGACTGAATTTCCAGAAGGATTCTTGGAAGAATATTATGCTGTTGGCCTACCAGAGCCTTGGAGTAGTGTATGGTGACCTGAGCATTTCCCCTCTCTATGTTTACAAGAGTGCATTTGCAGAAGACATTCAACATTCGGATACGAATGAAGAGATTTATGGTGTACTTTCTTTTGTCTTCTGGACTCTTACTTTAGTCCCGCTGTTCAAGTATGTCTTTATAGTCCTTCGGGCTGATGATAATGGAGAGGGTAAGTACTAAACAAGCAGTTATATGAAAAAAGTACTAAACAAGCAGTGAATGCGTACATCTTGTATTTAGGCTATAACATTTGGTGCATGATTTTCTGCAGGTGGTACATTTGCACTGTATTCGTTGATATGTAGGCATGCGAAAGTAAGCCTTCTGCCCAACCGGCAGCTTGCTGATGAGGCCCTTTCTACTTATAAATTGGAGCACCCACCGGAGAAGGAAAAAAGTTCAAGGGTGAAACTTGTACTTGAGAAGTGCAAGACCTTGCACACTGCTTTGCTAATTCTTGTTCTTCTTGGAACTTGTATGGTAATTGGCGATGGCGTGCTCACTCCAGCCATTTCAGGTAGAATGCATTTCGTATTGAAGAATAAAAGATGTAGCAATTTCTTCTGGTTTGATGACTGATTCATGGCTGTGCTTTATTTTAGTCTTTTCTGCGGTGTCTGGCCTCGAATTATCCATGTCCAAGGAGCATCACCAGTGTAAGCAGTCTCGTCTCCTACTCGATTTTCCATTTCCAGTCAATAGGAGCGTAGGATTAATCAGTTTTTGTTTTCTTAAGATTTGTATATGATGAAATGTCAACTTTACTTTAATTATACTGATGTGCGTAAATTTCACTCGCCAATTTTCAGATGCTGTGGTTCCAATTACTTGTTTCATATTGTTATGTCTATTTGCACTTCAACACTATGGCACCCATCGAATCGGATTCTTTTTTGCACCAGTGGTGTTGGCATGGCTTCTGTGCATCAGTGCTCTTGGCTTGTATAATATAATCCACTGGAACCAGCATGTCTATCAAGCTCTGTCTCCTTATTACATGTTCAAGTTCTTGAGGAAGACAAGGATAAGTGGGTGGATGTCTCTAGGTGGAATATTGCTGTGCATAACAGGTAACATCGGAGAATAATTATCATATTCCCCTATATACATCTTGTCGTGTTGCTTGTCCTGCATGTTGATGAGTTGTGGAAAACGTATGCATAAAGCATAAGTTTGCCAGTGCATGCCAGATCCCATATGGTAGAAAGCATTGAACATGGAATTCCAGAAAACCTAACTGATATAATTTCATAGAACTGACATTCATTTCCTGAAATAATTTGATGGCAAATAAATGCAAACGAAAAGAGAGAAACCAAATAAATGCTAATGATATGTGTGACTATGCTTGCAGGCGCAGAGGCAATGTTTGCTGATCTTGGCCACTTCTCATATAATGCCATTCAGGTAATACCTTCCTAGTAATGTCTTCGCTATGCATTTCCAACGCTGATTTGCATACTGATAACAGAAGCTGCAACCCCCTTCGTTGTGCAGGTTGCTTTTACCTTTTTGGTTTATCCAGCTCTTATATTGGCATATATGGGGCAGGCTGCTTACTTATCGCAACATCACCACACCAGTCACCGAATCAGTTTCTATGTCTCGGTTCCAGGTATGTGTCATTCTTGTTTTAAAGGCAAGAATATATCCAGCACGCGTAGAAATAGAATCAGATATGCTGCTGCATGAGAATTGGATGATTTAGTTTGCATTGTACTACAAGGGGTTCATGCCGTAATCTTTTAGGATATCTATCATACTGTAGTTGTCTAGTATATATACTTATTATGGAAGATGTAACAGCTCTTCATTTTTTGGGACAGAAAGTGTGAGATGGCCGGTGCTTGTACTAGCCATTCTTGCTTCTGTTGTGGGAAGCCAAGCAATCATCAGCGGAACATTTTCTATCATAAACCAGAGCCAATCATTAGGTTGTTTTCCGAGAGTCAAGGTCATCCACACTTCTGACAAGGTACATGGCCAGATATACATCCCCGAGATCAATTGGATGCTCATGATCCTCTGCATTGCAGTGACCATTGGATTTAGAGACACAAAACACCTGGGAAATGCTTCTGGTAAGTTACCCTTACATATTTTGCTAGCTCATACTATATATTTGATCTTAAAGCCTGCGTAAACTTCAAAACACGAATGCATCCAAGAAGAAGTTAATTAATCACTTTTGTTGCTTGGAGTACTAAGCGGTTGTTATCTTTAATTGCAGGGCTAGCAGTGATGACAGTTATGTTGGTTACCACATGCCTCACTTCCTTGGTGATTATCATTTGTTGGCACAAGCCGCCTATTGTAGCCCTTTGCTTCCTAATCTTCTTTGGCTCCATTGAATTGCTCTACTTCTCAGCTTCGCTCACCAAGTTCCGAGAGGGTGCCTGGCTTCCCATCCTTCTTGCGCTGTTCCTCATGACTATCATGTTTGTATGGCACTATGGAACCATCAAGAAGTACGAATATGACCTCCACAACAAGGTTTCATTAGACTGGCTTCTAGCTTTGGGTCCAAGCTTGGGAATCGCTCGGGTCCCTGGCATTGGCCTAGTGTTCACAGATCTCACCTCCGGCATTCCTGCTAACTTCTCCCGCTTTGTAACCAACCTCCCTGCTTTCCACCGCATCCTAGTTTTCGTGTGTGTAAAATCAGTCCCAGTCCCATATGTGCCGCCTGCTGAACGATACTTGGTGGGTCGCATTGGTCCTGCAGCTCATCGGTCCTACAGGTGCATTGTTCGTTATGGATACCGTGATGTTCATCAAGATGTTGACTCCTTTGAAACAGAACTAGTTGAAAGGCTGGTTGATTTCATCCGATATGACTGGTGGCGAACACAGAGAACCAGCTCATGTACCGAGGATGATGCATCAAGGTCTACTGACACGAGCGAGTGTGGACTAGCTGTCATCGGAACAGTAGCATTTTCTGGTGCACCAGCTTATGAGATTGAGGAGACTCAACCGGCAAGTGTATCTGCTGGTTTCCCAACTATAGAAAGTATAGCAGAAGTTATTGAGATGGAACCGGTGGAAAGAAGAGTGAGGTTTGTTATCGACGAGGAGTCTCAGCCTGACACCCGGCCTGAGAATACAATGCAGATGCGCGAAGAGCTTGAGGATCTCTACGCAGCTCAACAGGCTGGGACTGCATTTATACTTGGGCACTCACACATAAAAGCCAAGCAAGGGTCGTCCTTTATGAAGAGATTCGCCATTAACTTCGGTTATAACTGCCTGAGGAGGAATTGCAGGGGGGCAGACGTGGCGCTGAAGGTCCCTCCGGTGTCTCTTCTCGAGGTTGGCATGGTTTATATTGTGTAGACCAGACGGACATGCAATTACCGAAAAAGTTTTGTCTTTGTTTTTATCATGTCAATCTCGTTGATGAAATTTACTACCAGAAAATTGTAAAAGTTACTTCTTTTTTCTTGGGTGGTTATGAGGCTTGACTTGTTAGAAGTGTTTTTATTAGAAGCACGTTAGGCTTATTTGCTTTTATGCCCCGTCCTTTGACGAAAATCTCGCTATTCTCCTGAACTTACAACCGTATGACTGTGCCTCTTACGATTCATCTCGGAAACCTATGTTACCTCCTATGTCAAGTTGTTCAGAAAAAATCGTTAACTTCGATAATGTTCAACTGACCAAAAAAATGAGTGCCCTTACGCCACCTCATTCTTCATAAGCCAACTTAACGAGTTTCTCGTTTTACTTGATAGGGAACTTTAACGAAAAGCATCCGGTAATGTTCACTTTAACGAAAAAACACCAAACAACTGCTATGACAAATGGCCATGTAGTATTATACAAACCACCAGGTCTTCTGAGTTCCGAGTAGTGGCCACTACTTAGTCCCCCAAACAGGCAAAAAGTGGCATTCGTTCATAAAAACCCTCCAACCAAACAGAGAATAAGCAATTAATCCATACATGGGAATCCTAATTAGAACACTTGCTCTGAGCTATCCCCATGGCAACTTCCCTTCAAATTTTTTGGAGCTGCAGAGAGATTACCAAACAGTGGATTTATCAGCAGGAGCTCGTCCTCTCAGCTTAGAGTGCTGGCCAAAACAGAAAAGGGGGAGAAGGAAGAAGAACCAAAGAAGAAAACCAAACAGTCCTTCTTCTGCAATGTGACAGAAGCACTTGATTTTTCTCAGACCAGGTCTGCAGAGGATGCTGTGCTTATTGAAGAAGCTAGGGATGGAGAGATTTTTCAGTGTGACCGACACACGAGGTGGTACACTACGTGTCACTATACAAATGACGGGATATGTGTGTTAAAAAGTTAATAATTTAACAAATAAAATTTCCCACCACTTACATAAAAACACATGGTGTACCACCCGTATTTCCATCACAATAAAAAAATTCTGCTTGGGATGACACTAAATCTGGAGATAGAGTGTCCAGACAACAGATATAATCACTAACTCATTAAATTCTCATCACCTTCTTCAATTTGCCTTCTCAACTTTCAATTTGGTTTTGAGCCCCTTAATTTTTTATAAAGTGTAAATTTACCCACACCGTCCTATACACCGCATTTTATGTTCGTTTTTCTCACATAAATGGCAAATTAGCACATTCAACAAGATTAAGGAGCTCATAATCAATTCTAAAAACAGCTGACAAATCCGAATCACGCCTTAATTTTAAGAGGGATCGATTAACAAAAATTAATTAATTAATTAAACTAGAATGCTTGTGCAAATTTGCCAATAGAGTTTCATTATTTTCATGCAGCATGGGGCTCTGAGAAGGAAAATTGGAGGGACGTACAAGGATTTCTTCGAAGACTATGTCGAGGGTATGTAGCATTAGCAATTTCAAATATTCATATATTCTACAAAGAAATTTAGGACAATATGCACGCAAAATGCTTACAAACGAGAACTGGAAGGACACTAGGTCTAGCAAACGGATCGTATTTAATGCGTTCGTGTCGTTTTCATGTCATACTAATTATATTAACGGGTCGTGTTTGTGTGTATTTTCTTTAAAAAATATTTGTTGAAATAATTTTGCTAATTTGGATAATTGTTTTTTACTTGAAATTAGTGGATGGGAAATATGTGGAGGAGGGGTGGGTGGACAAAACGTTCAAGGTTTGCAAGAAAGATACGGGTGGCGAGCCCAGGGAAGTGGACAAGCTTGGAAGATATGTTCATGTGGCCTGTTTGGAGAAATCAAAATCCGGCAATTTCTTTACCAGACTTTTCTCTGGATGATGAAGGCTCATCAGTTTGCTTTGTTATGTATATCAGATGTCCCAGAGAGCCTAAACATAAATACGTACATTATACATCAATGATCGGATTTAACGTCGGCAATTGCTTGCGTGCCAATTCAGGCAACAAATTTTAACCGGACACACACATTCTCCGTTTCCGGAGCTCTAGGCTTCCGACGTGAAGTTTGGAAAATTAGATCTTTTAGGGCCTTAAAATTATGTTCGAAGATTGAGAGTGTGAATTACCACTCTAAGAACGTCATCCTGCACTTTTTTTGAGCTCAACTTTTTACGCTAGAGAGCAATGCAGCTGTTTGAGTGCTAATATTAATTCCCGTTTCGTCTTTATTAATTTAGGTTTTCCTAGTCTGAGTTGAACTCCTCGTTTAATTTAGGTTTTTCTAAGAAACATACCTGTTTTTGTTAGTTTAACTTTCCTTTTCCGACAATGCAGTAAGAGTTTCGATTTCCTTTGTCCATCAGGAAATCAAGTTTTCTTTTTACTGGTTGAAATGGGGTTTGATAACTATATAATGCATGGTTTAGAGCTGTCTAATTTGCAGATTATTCACACTACCAATTCAGCTCGGTTTAGAACTTGTCTAATCGATCCTGTGTTCTTGAATCATTCTTTGCGATGGCCCGTAATCTTCTGTTGCTTTGTCTCGCCTTCTTTGTCACGCTTTCGACAGCACTCAGTTCTCCAATCGGAGTATGCTATGGAATGCTAGGTAACGACTTGCCACCACCAACAGAAGTAATCAACATGTACAAACTGAATCAAATCGGTCTAATGAGACTCTACGATCCAAACCACGAAGCGCTCGAGGCCCTTCGTGGTTCTGGCATTAACGTCGTAGTTGGAGTTCGTAATGATGAACTTCAACAACTTGCAAGCACTGAATCCGCTGCTGGGGACTGGGTAGCAGCTTACATTCGTCCTTATTGGCCGCAAGTCAATTTTCGATACATAGCCGTTGGGAACGAGGTCATCCCAGGAGAGGTTGCAAAATACGTCCTCCCAGCAATGCAAAACTTGCACAATGCATTGAGCTCCTGGGTTCTTAACTCTATTGAGCAAATAAAGGTCTCGACCGCAGTTGCAATGTCGGTACTGGGTGAGTCTTACCCTCCCTCGGCCGCAACATTTTCTCAGGACACCGCGGAGTATATGGTTCCGATCGCACGATACTTGAACAACATTGGTGCACCGTTGCTAGTCAATGTGTACCCTTACTTTACCTACGTTGAAAACCCTAGCGACGTTTCACTACCTTATGCATTGTTCGCTTCCGAAAACGCTGTAGTGACAGATGATGGTCTGAGTTATTACAACCTGTTTGATGCCATGGTGGATGCGGTTTATGCATCGTTGGAGAAAGCAGGCGCACCCCAAGTCCGAGTGGTGGTGTCCGAGACGGGCTGGCCCTCCGGCGGGAATGGGAACGTGACAACACCAAGCACTGCGCAAAAATACAACTCTAACCTAATTAGGCACGTCCTGTCGTCACATGGCACTCCAAGGCGGCCGGGAAAGTCCGTCGAGACTTACTTGTTTGCCATGTTTAACGAGAACATGAAATCTGGTGAAGCAGTGGAGCGACAATGGGGTCTGTTTTATCCGAACAAGAGACCCGTTTATCCTATCAATTTTGAAGAACAAAGGCTGGAGCCGGTACAAAGGATGGAGCCGGTAACGGAAAGTAATGCGAGTGCACTATTAGCTCAAAGTGCAGTTATATTGTGTCTTTGTTTAATTTCTTTTTTCTTAATTAGTATGTAATTCGTCTCCAAATAATGTAACATTCTTAGATTTTTTTTTTAATTTTTTTAATTTATGTGTTTGTCCAATTTGATTCTCTTCTACGTTTATGAACTGATGATGGAACTAATGAAGGCTTTTCAGAACTGCTAATTAACCAGCAAATTAACCATAATCGAAGATTAGAGGCGTAGCTAAAATGACTGAAAAATATACTCTCTCTATACACCCAATTAAGTTCGACGTTTTCAATAATAAAATTGGAATAGAAATAGATTTTATCGTCATGAAAAAATTAATCAATAGAAGTAAATTTAATCCTTGCGTAACTAAGTTCGCTAAAATAATACACGGACTCTAACTTAAGTTTGAATCCGTCTATCATATTTATTAATTAAAATCTAAAATAGCTCACCCAAGCTAAGCAAGCAAAAACAAAACACAACTTAGATTTCCAGGCATCCAACGATCCAAAAGTCGTCTGCGACATCCGAGGATCCGAAACTCATTAAATTATACTCTTTGTAAGTAAGAAGATAGAGCCAGTAACCTAGGACCAAAATGGCGGGAACAAGCACTTCTTAGCGGGAAAAAACCCAACGACCTCACTTAAAAGCGCGGGAAACCGAATCCCAAACGGCACATCGACAGAGAGAGAGAGAGAGAGAGAGACTGTGAGAGCGAGTGAACTGGGAGGAGAGAGAGAGAGAGAGAGAGAATCAGATATGGTGGGAGTAGCGTACGACTGTCTGGCGAACCCTCTCGGAGCGGTTCGATCCACTTTCGCGAAGGCGATTGCGTCGGGATCCGACCCGGCCTCCTTCAGCGGCAAGGACTGGGGCGCCGTCGATCTCTTCCGCAGTTTTCTCTACGACGACGGCGGCCTCTCTCAGGTCCAAAACCTAATACCCGCTTTCAATTGCTAATATGCCTTTTGATTTTCTCATTTTATTCTCCTTGAAACCCTAATTGTGTATTTTCCCCCTTTTCCCCATTAATCTCTTTTTCTTAGCTGGGCTTATATAATATTATTCTGTGTGCGATGCCAATTAACAATTGAATTTATTTCTATAGCAAAAAAAGATTTGAAATTTATTTATTTGCTTGTGAAAATTTAGGTGCCACTTCTGAATTCTGCAAGTATAAGATGGGTTCAGCCCAACACTCTGGTTCGATTTCGCGGAATGATACAAGACATGCTGGGAAATGAATTCTACGTCGGTGCTTATACGGTAGCAGTCTTATGCCCTCCGATCATTTTTCTTATGATCCAATACTGACTGATTTCTTTGGTGCTAAAACAATGTGTTGTTTGTATTGAAGGATGGTTCTGTTTGGAGGACCAACAAGTTTACCGATGTTCCTCAATTCCCCATGGATTCTAAGCCCGATATGCGATTGTGGGAACGCCGTATGATCTATTGCACACCGGTGAATCTATGTTCAAACTCTTTCTTCTTTATAGCACCATATGCTTTAGTTTTAGTAAAATGGTGGTAGAAATTCAAAGCACATAAGCATATGCCTAGTGTGGTATTTGGTATATGAATTTTCACTTTTTTAGGATAAATGACATTCCTTTAACTTCAAAGAGCCTGCAAGGATTTGCGGGCCGACATTCTTTTGATTTTCATTTTGTTATATTGTTTTTGTCTCTAGGTGCCAGGACAGAATGTTGTGCTAAGAATAGCACCAAACCTTTGGGAACCAACTCTTTATAACCCACAGGAAATATATCAAATAAAATGCAAGAACAAAATATTAAAGACACCAAGATTTTAACGAGGTTCCTCAACAGTGTAACTGGAGTACGTCCTCGGAGCAGTAGGAGCTCACCCAATAATCCACTATCAACCAAATGGGAGTTTACAAAGTGTTGGCAATCTCACAACCCAAATAACCCAATACACCCAATAGCTCTCACACACCAAAGAAACAAATAGAGAAGAAAATATAGTGATTAATTTCTTCTCTATACAAAGCTCAAAGCTATTACAATTACTTTGATGGATGATTACTAACCAAAGAGAAGAGTACCTTCTTCTCTTCGAAATGGGGTTGCTGCTCCAGATTTCTTCTTCTTCTCTGCCCACTGTTTTTCAGCTCTCACTCACTCCCTTTTAAACAATGAGGATAATTGCTATCCTTTAATTAAAACCCCAAAGCCATCCGTGGCTTTTCCCATGGGTCAAGACAAAAAAAAACAATTCCCTTTTTTCCTCCCCAAAACAAGGAAGACACAATCATTAAGTTGTCTTTTTTCTTTTGGAATTGTTTATTCTAAAGTATATGGTCACTTGGCCACATAATCCAACAATCTCCACCTTGGCCAAGTTCCGAAAAACGCCATGATAAGCCAACCAACACAATTAACACACAACATCACTCCCAAACACTAGCAAGAGAACAACTCATGCCGAGCCAAATGCTCCAAAACTCCTACTACTCAACGCCTTCTTTATATAGGCAAAATGTGAGCCAAGTTCAAACAGTGAACAAACTTGGCTACACCAACAACCTTAGTCAACATATCAGCGGGGTTGTCTTTAGTTGGAATCTTCTGGAGAATGATTTCCCCTTCACCAACAATTTCACGAACAAAGTGATAACGCACATCTATGTGCTTGGTCCTCGCATGATGAACCTGATACTTAGCCAAATGGCCAAGTGACCATATACTTTAGAATAAACAATTCCAACACAGAATTCATGGACTGAATCTCCTTCTGAGGCGGTGGTGTATAGAATTATGGATTCGGCAACCCAACAAAGAGAGAAGCGTCAGAGAGTGGATGCTGAAGCTACTGATATCATGGATTACGATGTAATTTCCATTTTCATAATCTGCATATTAACTGTTTCTTCTTTATTGAAAGGATAATCGTGATTAAGTATGCATTTTAACTGTTCTTCTTTATTGAAAGGATAATCGTGATTAAGTAGAAAATGCATACTATATTACAGTGCAAAACCTCCTTATGGTCATCGTTATGATGGGCTTCAAAGCAGCTCAAAGCGGTTATTTGAATTTAGGAAGTTTTGGTTGGTGAATTGAGTAGGAAGCTCTCTGCAAGGGTTTCAGTTAATTGGATTGTCATAGTTTACTTGATTGGCTAGATGCATTCATGTTGCTTTGTTTATTTCAGATGGTTTTTATTTTCTGCACATCCCAATCTCTGAATTGTGCCCTCAGCTTTGTACTGGGAACATGACATCTTGTTTGTCTACCTAACATACTGCATTAAATAACAGGTTTCAGATGATGGGATTGAAGGTTCTTCTTCTCCCAAAAAGCTGGTAAGTAGTACCAACTTTATTCAAATAAAAAAAAACATTAGTTTTCCATTCTGATGGAACATATACTTATTCATACTGAATTTCTTCTTGTTTTCCAGAAAGAGAATGGACATTCTTCCCTTCCTACTCCATCTCAGCAGTCAATTACTGAGGGCACCAGCTCTAGTGTGATTATGGTGCCTGATGTCGACAGGGATTTGCTTCCTTGTCTTATTAAGGTACATTGGACAATTAATTGTACTAACAGAAAAATGATGAGCCGAGATTTGTTCTCTCTTTGTGAAAGCTGATGAAACTTTTGTTGCTTTCAGATATATGATTGTCCGGAGTCTGACTTAAAGCTAAATGAGGTTTTTGAGTTTGTTGGAGTCTTCACTTTTGATTCAGAATTTAAAGAGGACAAGGATGTATCAGATGATTTCACAAATGGTTTTAGCGAAGATGTGTTGGTTCACTTGCCCCCTAATAAGGTATTGGTTAATCTTGCATTTATGAAATTGTTGGTCTCCATATATAAGAAAAGACTAAATTTTGCATGTTTGGTTCTGTACAGCTTGTTTGTTAGTACTTGGTATTGGACTATAAGTACATACATTTTTATACTCTCTTTTTTGTTTCACATTTTTCCCTTGGTGCAGGTACCACGTCTCCACTGTTTTATTCACAGGAAACTTGCAGTTCACGACTTCCTTCCTTGTTCCCCTACAATCGAGGTGATTTTGTGCTCATTATGGTCTCATATTTCCTCAAACAAAGGACTTCTATGCCTGTCTGAGTGTGTATATGCAAACCTGGGATCTCTAAATT
This sequence comes from Malus domestica, assembly GCF_042453785.1. Classification (NCBI taxonomy): domain Eukaryota; kingdom Viridiplantae; phylum Streptophyta; class Magnoliopsida; order Rosales; family Rosaceae; genus Malus; species Malus domestica. Next base: position 26,790,355 of record NC_091661.1, read on the forward strand.
TCACCACTTCCGCATTCCTCCCTTAATTACTTAGATATTGTGTTTGACAATGCTATTATTGTCTACCTTATAGCCAAAACCCAACGTGGTGAAAGAGATCAGGGAGTCTCTCTTGAGGCACCTTACAGCTGTTCTTGGTAATGATGGCATAGCTGCTAATTTCATGCTGTTGCATCTCTTGTCCACGGTAAATGGTCCTCCTCATATCAAAATTTTCGGTGTTGGATCCACATGATGATACTATTTTTGTTCATCATGTTGTTTGATTTCATGTCTTATTTCAATCTCTTAAATGACATCTCTCCTCATCTCCTTTACTTATGAGGTATGATTTAATCTCTTTTTGACAGGTGCATTCTAGAGTTGAAACTGTCGCTGTGGGGAAGCTTTCACTAAATCTTAATTGTTTAAGCAAAGAAAGTGCACCCGTGTTTGGTACTCGGATTGGCCGTGCTCTCAAGAATATTTTACCTTTCACACAATGTATATCCCTAACAGTGGATTATCTCAACACTGCTTCTCTTGCGCCAAGGAAGGATTATGAGACAAGCAGGTAATGAGATTTCTAATTCTGTACCTTAGTGTCAATTTTGTTCTAGTTTTAACTTTTCACATTGCTCCAGGCTGATAACTGGAGCTCTGCAGCTGGCTGAGGGTTCACACATGATATTTGATGAGACCCGGTTGGAAGCTGGCATTCTTAACTCTGTTGGGGTTGAAAATGCAAGATTGCTTAAAACTTTAATAGAGTTGCAAAAGGTGATTTTTCTATTCTATTATACATGTGTCAGTTTATAGCACTGAAATGCACACTGAGGCATGATACTTTTTTATTTGTCCTTTACAGGTGGAATATGATTTCAAGTTCTATAAACTGGACATGCCAGCAGACATTCAAATGGTTGTTCTTTCAGAAGGCAAATCAAACATTTTGCCAGCGGATGTGGTGTTACCTTTCCACCCTTCTTCAGTGGCTTCTGTTGAAGTTACCGCAGAAGCACTAGAGGTTTGGAGATGGTACTTGGCTACTCTTAGATCATTGCCACATTCTATTGAGTCAGAAATACAGAAGGTAAGAGTTTCTTGGGACGATTTGTTACCCTGAAATTGCTACTTCAGTGGAGTTGGGAACTTTGGATTACTAATTTAGTTCAGAAGTGTCGTTCTCCATGTAACAATAAAATGATGGATCCGCCTCTAGCTGATGTCTTTCTCTGAAACCTTACAGGTGATAGAAAATGACTTGGTTGCGGCAAGGCAAGAAGATAGGACACTGGGAACCCAAGATTTCAGCAGGTTAGAGACTGAAAGATTTGCGAAATGTTCCTTCTTCTTTCGAGATTCGTTAGTAAGCCATTATTCTGTTGCTTGTGCTTGCAGATTGCTGACAATGGGTCGATTGATGTCTATGAGTTTCGGTGAAACCTCCCTATCATTAGAACACTGGCAGATGGTCAAGGAACTCGAGAGGTTAAGAAGAGAGAGACTCAAGTGAATGTAATATTTACTACTGAGATTTGTTGTTACCGGCCACAGTGCAGATGTTTTTGTAAGAAAATATTGTGCCGTTAATGTTAACATGCTTAGCCAATTTACATCAAATTTCAGACTCTTCAAATTCTGGAGTGGACCCTTTTCTGTTTGTTTTACCGAATACCTCTTTAGGTTTTCTGGTCATATGAGGAATAACACTAACCTTCTTCAAACCTAATTTGTAGATGTCCAAAATTGGATCAACGAAGTTAAATCTGCTAGACACAAGCGTTAACACACCTAATGGTAGCTTTTCTCCCAAAAAAAAAAAAAAAAAAAAAACTAATAGCAGCACGTAGAGATGTTGGAGAGCAATGACAATTTACGGCAAAAATTCTTCACCCGTGTCTCCAATTCGAACAGCTGTGCGGTCCGCCCTTGACAATTAGTTCAAGTGAGGGATGCATAATGGAATGTTGTTACCATTCCTCGGTGCCAAGAGAATATGTTCAATTTTGTACGCATTTGTAACACAATTTTATTGTCTACTGATAGAATTTTTATCACCTGCAAAGTAGGGATAAAAACACTTTAAAATAGTAGGGATAAACACACTTAAAAATATTTACAAAGTTATCGTAGTATAACAGTTCAAGCAAGATCGTTTTCCACATGGATTGAAAGAAAAATTTGTATTTAAACTAATCCTTAGCTAATTATTTAGAACAAAGTTTCGAAAATGTTGATTTTGGAATTTAAAATAATAAAAACTAATTTAAATAAAAATAATTAAATAGATCAACGAAGTAAAGAAAGCAAAAGAAAGCGGTTTTGGAAAACAATTTAAACACTAAAATTTTGCCGTCACCATTAACAATTATATGCAATTTTACCAAGTACTTACGAATTTCTACATACATGCTTTGAAGGTTAGGCTTTCCTAATACATATTTTCCTCGTGATGTTCAAACGAAAACGTATATCTAACATGCAACTCGTCTGTGATGTTCAGATCAAATATAAATATGCAAGACTTTGTGAAAACCTTTTGAAAAACCATGCAACCCTTAAGAGCATGATGATCGCCTTAAGTGAACTTACAATTACTAATCACAAAAAGCCCACCTCAATTTCAGGGTGATGTTCCAACAGAAATTGCATCAAATTACTTGTTTAAAAACCGTAATGGTCACAAATTACTAAGACAATTAGATAATTTAATCGTAGTGATTAATAATTCAAAGCAAGCATGCATCCATTCATAAGCAAATTAATAAAATCACATATGCATGCTAAGGCATATGGTTTCTCCCTAGCAAAAGAAACTAGATACGAACAATCATAAAACAAAATAAAGAAAATATATTAACTAGAAAAAAGAATGAAAACAAGGCAAAAAATATGAAGTTCTCCAAAATAATGCTAAATTCTCTCAATGTTGCTCCCCCAAAACCCTAATGGCTAAAAACCTTATTTATACTACTCCAAATTAAAACCCTCATAGAAAAGGTTTTCTAAAAACTAGGAAATAAAATAATAAAAATATAACTAGGAATTACATTTCTATTCTGACTATGAAATCTGCCCAGCAAAGACATAACCACGTTTCTGGATCTTCAGGGCTCCAAATCAGGCCCAAAACGACTCAAATTAAAGATTAGGATCTCCTCTTCAAGTTCCAAGAAAAGCCCAAGTCCAAAATTCATCATCCTCCAGCCCAAAAGTCACAAATAAGCTCTGCAGCCCAATCTGCCGGCACTGCACGCTGTGCATAAATTAATTCGATACGATCAGAAGCTTCAGGATAAAATTATGAAATTTTGCTACAACCTTCTTAACAGATTCACGAACCCACTCCAATTGGAATCACTCAAAAATTCCACCGTTTGACTACTTTATGCTCAGAACAAGTTCGCATGTCCTACATTAAAAATGCATATTAAAGCATCAAAATCTCAACAAAATAATAACCAAAATATACCAAGAATAGGAAATAATATATAGTATAAAATCGACTCATCATCTACCATATACAAAGCAATAGAATCTTGGAGTGTTTGATGATTGTGTTATAAGGGTATTAGTACATGCTATTAGAAACATCCCGTTTTATCAAAGACTTCAAGGTATATGTATCAACAAAAACTATCCACGTAAACATTTACGGGTTTAATTTTACACAATTTGATACAACCACCCCACTAAGCCTTGTCCCATGAGTGCTCTGAGATCGATCATGCTTAGAAAGTGAATTTTAAAGTATAATGGAAGTGGGTGTTGATATTGACCAAATGACCTAGATTGATGGTTGTAAGTGACTTAGCTTTAGTCATAAGTTCAAGTGAGGGATGCATAATCGAATGTTGTCATCATACATGCTTAGAAAGTGAATTTTAAAGTATAATAGTGGTGGATGCATTGAGGGGCAAGGGGGTCAACTAACCTTCCGAACTTCGGTGAACGTTTACGGATACTTTGGATGCTGACCTTCCAAACTTCGATGAATGTCCATGGATACCTTGGGTGCTGCCATTTTGAAGATTATAGTTGGCTTCATACATGCCCTCCAACTAACTTCAGGCCTACCAAGACTCGATGAATGTCCATAGATAGCTTGGGTGCTGCCCTTTGCATACATTAACAAGTGTGCAATATGTCTTTCCAAATGACTTTAGGCCTACCAAGGCCCGATGAAATGGCGATATGTATGCTATTTCTAGTAAAAAACAATTGTGCACTGAGCGCGCTATTCTTACTGACCCCCCTAATATTATTTCCTAGATCCGCCACTTATGGAAGTGGTGGTTGACATTATGACCAAATGACCTAGATTGATGGTTGTAAGTGACTTAGCTTTAGTCATTAGTTCAAGTGAGGGATGCATAATCGAATGTTGTAATCATACATGCTTAGAAAGTGAATTTTAATAAATTGTATAATGCAAGTGGGGTTTGATATTATGACCGAATGACCTAGATTGAAGGTTGTAAGTGACTTAGCTTTAGTCATTAGTTCAAGTGAGGGATGCATTATCGAATGTTGTAATCACACATGCTTAGAAAGTGAATTTTAAAGTATAATGGAAGCAGTGGTGGATGCATTGAGGGGCAGGGGGGTCAGCTGACCTCCGAATTTCGGTGAAAGTTCATGGATACTTTGGGTGCTGACCTTCCGAACTTCGGTGAATGCCCATGGATACCTTGGGTGCTGCCATTTTGAAGATTAGAGTTGGCTTCATACATGCCATCCAACTAACTTCAGGTCTACCAAGACTCGGTGAATGTCTATGGATAGCTTGGGTGGTGCCCCTTACATACATTAACAGGTGTGCAATATGTCTTTCCAAATGACTTTAGGCCTACCAAGACTCGATGAAATGACAATATGCATACTATTTTTGGTAAAAAAAAATTGCGCACTGAGCGCGCTATTCTTACTAACCCCCTAATATTATTTCCTGGATCCGCCACTGAATGAAAGTGGGGGTTGACATTATGACCAAATGACCTAGATTGATGGTTATAAGTGACTTAGCTTTAGTCATTAGTTCAAGTGAGGGATGCATAATCGAATGTTGTAATCGTTCATGCTTAGAAAGTGAATTTTAATAAAGGAAGCTTTAATGAAAAGCCTACGGTACTGTTCACTTTAACGAAAAACCACATTTTTACACTAAAAAGTCAAACCTGGTACTGTTCACTTTAACAAAAAATTATATTTTTACACTAAAAAGTCAAACCTGATACTATTCACTTTACCCTTTATTTTGTCCTTATAGTTAAAACTCAAAGTTTTCAAGTTTTTTTTCATTAGTTTTCCTTTTAATAAATTGTATAATGCAAGTGGGGTTTGATATTATGACCAAATGACCTAGATTGAAGGTTGTAAGTGACTTAGCTTTAGTCATTAGTTCAAGTGAGGGACGCATAATCGAATGTTGTAATCATACGTGCTTAGAAAGTGAATTTTAATAAATTGTTTAATGCAAGTGGGGGTTGATATTTGTCACAGCCCGTCCTGGAAAATAATGCTTGTTGACGTAAATTGAAGAAAATGCCCATGGACATTAAGTTGTGTAATGTGGTTTAAATGTTGTTTTTGGGTCAATATCCTTAAATCGTAATTGTTTGGAACCAATTAGGATTAAGTTATTGTGTATTTTGGTTGTTAACCAATCCTAGGCCACACACACATTCTCTCTCCTTCCCGTGCTGTCTCTCTCGCAGACTCTCTCTCTCTCTTCTCTCTTGTACGGACGACACCCAAAACCCTTTGAAATGTGACAGATCGAGGGTGTGAAGCACACCATTGTGTTCGTGAAGTTCAAACAATTCGATTCGTACTATTTTCAAGTAAGGAAACATTCGATTCCACGTCGAAACATGAACCACCGGTATATACCTTCGATTCCGACGCCGTCAGTTAGTTTGGATGGATTCCGTTAGGACTTAACGAAATATTCTCCAGTATATACTTGACGGCGTTGACTGACGCCGTCAATATGCCTGTCACGTGGCCGCGCGTGGGGGTGCGTATTGCCGTGCCTTGGCGGGAGCGTGGGTGGTCGGAAACATATTCTAAAAATTTGGGGATGATCCTGAGGTTGTGTAGGTCACGGTGGTATATTCAAATACCAAAATTGAGCATTGTATGAGAAATTATTAGCTAGTTTTGTCTATATGCTCTAAAATAACGTTTTTATAGTTAATTCGCATATATGTGAGACTCATCCTGAGGACGAGCGTATCCAAGGGCGACTCGGGGGTTACGACCCGTCGACATACCAGTGAGTGGGCTTTTGGTTTTCAGTATATATTATATACTTGATATTTTCCCAGAAATATATGTTTAAATGATAGTATGCCATAAATGCCATGCGTATAAATATAATTCGTATATGAATTGTTATATGATGCTTTATATATATAAATGTGGTGATGTGGACGCTCAAGTAAGCTTAGGTAAGTTATGTTTGGTTATGTGAATCATCGATGATGTGATATGTGATTGAATAATGTTGAGCTCATAAAACTGCACTTAGGGTGATTGTGATTTAGCCAGAGTTATGGCACATACCTGTTTATTATGTCATCTCCTGCACCATATGCTCATATTGGATCCAATTTAGATGCACAGTCTTGTCGTACAGACCTTTACCATGGTTCCGACTCGTAGGTAACTAGCGATTTATCGCCCAACTATTATGTAAGAGTAGTGCTGAGCATGATTATATTACACCCATTATTGTTGTACAGACCTTTTCATTTGGTTCCGACTCTTGTGCAGTATAGTGCCGTATAGGGCATTGTAATGACTCCGGCTAGATTGACTTTTGAGCTATGATTTCAGCCGTACAGACTACCACAGGGGTTCCGGCTAACATGTTATATTTCTATGAAATTATTCTTACCTGAATTGCTTACTCTGTTATATCTTGGCATGACATACATATGAATATGATTATGTGAAGTATGAATTGAGTTGATATATTTCATATCTGATTATGTATATGCTTATATTCTGATTCTGGGAAAAATTATACATGTTTTACAGCGAGGGGTTAGATATGTTGATAAATGAAATGATTTTGTAAAACATTTGTTTTTGCCCACTCACGTTTTCTGTTTTGCGACCCTCCAAGTTTTAGATAAGTCTGCTGTTGCTGAGTGCGAGGACTTCGACGGTTCTGACACCTCTAAATAATTGTAGGACATCTTATGGTACTGTATAACTAGTACTTGTCCCACTAGACTGCACCTAGACTTTCGATGCTCTGAGTATGAGTGTTTACTTCTGTATCTTACTCCTAACACTTCATGTTTAGTAGTGCACTCTAGTAGTTCGGTTTTAAATTATTCATATATTTCTTATCATTATTGCTTCCGCACTGTACACATGGCTACGTCACTCTCATGTGACGGCTAGCATGTCTTGATCTCGGTCAGGCTGTGTCAATATTAAGACCAAATGACCTAGATTGACGGTTCTAAGGCAATTTCCAACCGGGCTGGTCATAGGGCCATAGGCCAAAGAATAGCCTTTTTTAACACAAAATTCATCTCCAATGGAGGTATGGGCCAAAAACTCTTGAGACCCACCGGGCCAAAATCAAGCCATATGGCTAGTAAGCTGGCCATCTTTAGGCAGTCAGCCCCTTCAGTTGGGCTAGCTGGAACTTTTGTTTTTTTGCTTTTTATGACGAAATTAAAAAAATTAAAATTTTTTTCCTATAAATACATAAGACATTTCTACACAATTTCTCACATCATTTTCACCTTTTCATACTATCTTACCTAATTTTATTTCAATTCTTCACATTCTATCCACCTCAAACACTCCTTTTATACACACCCCTGTCTTACCTCTTCCAATAATCTTTTCTTTAATTTTTTCAATAATTTTCAAATGGCCACATCTTCAAGTGGCACTCAAAATAGGCTCATTCATTTAGCCAAAAGTGGCACTTAAAATATGTCTGGAAACCTTATTTTAATATGGTAATTTAAGTCTATTGACCAATAAAATTACAGAACAAACTTAAAATAATAAACTATTGAGGGGGCTGAAAAATAGCTCCCTTCGGTTGGAGATGAGATATAAATATGGCATAACATTGGTCATTAAAAAAATAATTTCTTGTAGGGCTATAATATGAACGGGGGCTAAACATAGCCCATTCGGTTGGAGATGGCCTAAGTGACTTAGCGTTTGGGATGCATAATGGAATGTTGGAGGCATTCTTAGGTGCCCAGAGAATATGGTTCAATTTTGTACGCATAATGTAATTTTATTGTCTACTATATAAAACGTAATTGAACCCTGGAGTGTTTGGAGAGTTTGATGATTGTGTTATGGGGGTATTAGTACCAATGGAATGTTGCTACCATTCGTAGGTTCCAAGAGAATATGGTTCAATTTTGTACGCATTTGTAATGCAATTTTAATGTCTACTACATACAAAGTAATTGAATCCTTGAGTGTTTGAAGATTGTGTTATAAGGGTATTAGTACATGCTATTAGATACATCTCGTACTATCAAGTATCAAATACTTAAATGTATATACATAATTAAAACTATCCACGTAAAATATTTACGAGTTTAATTTTACACAATTTGATACAACAACAACCCTTGTCCCACCAAACCTCCCACCAAACCTTGTCCCATAAATTGTACGAGATCGATCATGCTTCAATGAAAGTGGGGTTGCTATTATGACTAAAATGACTTAGATGGATGGTTGTAAGTGACAATGTGTCATTGTTTTAACACTGCATGTTATATAATAAGATTGGCCCGATTGATTTTAACATGTACCTGTTTCAGCTTCACGATGAGACGATCATATCTAAATGCCCTTCAAGCAACTCCATCTGATAATAAGACGCTAAAGGAGATTATGCAGATACATCCATGGAAGGGAGGCCAACCTGCAGACACACATCGAGCTATTTTGAGGTTAGCCTTACTTGCAATAATAATCCAGATTAGTTAGCTAAATAATTTAGAGCAACTGAAATTAAAATTAAAGCAAGTTTTCAATTTTTTCAACTCACTGAAATTTAAGCAATTATAGAGACACGGCGACATGGAGCACGGACACTCCGAAACCCCCGAGTGTTGGAGCGTCGGACACCCCGAAGTGTCTGGACATCCTGAAACCCCGGAGTGTCGGACACCCGAAGTGTCTGACATTCCGACACGGCGACACGGAACACGGACGAACCGAGTCGGTTGTTGTTCATCTAGTCATGCGATTCTTTAACTTCTGGGAGAGAGATTGAGATTCTTCAGCGCATCAGGTGTCGACTTGTTAAATAGATGGATTGGGAAAATGGGTTATAGATGGATTGGGAGAGATTGAAGATAAAAAAAGAGGATAAGGAGCTTTGTTTCCTGATAGATTTGGATTTGAGCATGTAGTAAATGTACGGAAAAAACGAAGTGAAGGGTGGAAAGGTTGAGAGAGAGAGAGAGAGTGTGCGTGGAAGCCTGGAAGGAAGAAACGAAACGAAAAGAAAATGGAAGATCAAGTGGTCAAAGTGGATTTATGTAGAAAATTGACACGAAAAAGCAAGTCTGAAGGAACTCGCTATTTAGGCGAGTCCGGCTAGCACTTATCTTATTTTATTATAAATTTATAGTGCTGATATGCATACACTTAATGACATATTTATCTTTTAACAAAAGACTTTGAAACTCTTATCTAATTAATTACTAAAATTTTGAAAAAAACCAAAAAGTAATTTAAAAAAAAAAAAAAAATGGTGAGAGGAGACAATAGGTTTGGGATCTCGTATCCCTACAAGAGGCGACAATAGGTGCGAGTACTGAGGTTTGTCGAGGGGGGAGTATTGGGCCATATATATGGAATTCGGTGGAAATAGAGGGGTGGGGATATGGAGAGAGATCGGGTAGTGAATTTTGGGTCAGTAGGAAGAAATACGATAGAAGGGGTGCCGTGATTTGAAGAATATGACGAAGGTCTAGGTCTTGGGTCTCAGATTTTCCTTCATTTTTTGTTTTTATTTATTTTATTATTATTTAAAGATATGTTAGAGTTATTTTAAATAAATAAATTTGGGTTATTTTGGAATAATGGTGGATGGGGAAATGACATTTCAATTTTTAAATCTTTTATGGTGGGTGAGATTATAATGTAAGTGGAAAAATAGGACACTATGATGAGTCTAACAACATTCTGAATTTATTATATTTGAATTGTTGTGTCTGTGCTCTTATTTTTTAAATTTGCTGTGTCGACATATATGTGCAACATACCTCCGAAAGTGTATAATTCTTCGAACCTAGTTCATCTTGAATCTCTTGAATTGAAATTGTTAGGAATGTCGGTACTACAAGATAGAGAATGCACAAAGTAAAGTAGAAAATGGACGCCAAGAATTTATGTGGTTCGGCAATTTATGCCTACGTCCACCAAACAAGGAATCTTCACTATATGAAAAAGATGAATACAACAAGAGTAGTCTTACCAAGCCAAAGACAAGGCTTGATGGATACAAGAAAGTATAACACACACTTTCTATCACTCTAAACTTCACTCACACAATGTGTAGTGGAACACTCTCACTCTCACTCTTGGAGTGGAACTCTAGCTTTGGACTTGATCCTTTGCTACTCACTCTTCTCTTGATTTTGTTGGTTCACTACAACATCACACCCATATTTATAGGTGAGGGTTTGGCATTCTACTAGTTTCTAGTGTATTCTTCAAACCTCTAGCATAGAAAGATCTAGACTAGCCACAAAAGTGTGGCTTCTAGATCTTTCCATTTGCAACCAAGGAAGCTAGTACTCTCTAGCTTCTTCCATCAACTTAATAACATGCTAGAATTGTCTAGCATGCTCCAGCCATCTCTCTTGCTTACTAGAATAATCTAGAACATTGATCATGGGCTGGACCATATACCAACAATCTCCCCCTCCAGTCCATGAGGGAGGAATTCCGATCATGACTCCAAGTTACCTGGAGTCCATCCCAGCAGCCTTAATGCAGAATTCCAACTTTGATTTTGTGACCACCTTTGTCAACATGTCTGAAGAATTATTATCGGTATGAATCTTCTTCAGCTGTAGCATCTTGTTCTCGATAGCATCTCTAATCCAGTGATAACGAATATCAATGTGCTTGGTGCGTGAATGGTATGCAGTGTTCTTGCTCAAATCCAGAGCACTCTGACTATCACAATAAACGCCATAATCACTTTGCTTCAAACCCAACTCTTGGAGAAACCGCTTCAGCCACAACAACTCCTTGCATGCTTCTGTAGCGGCTATGTATTCAGCCTCGGTTGTAGACAAAGCAACACACTTTTGCAACTTGGATTGCCAAGACACGGCTCCCCCTGCAAAAGTAAACAAGTACCCAGACGTAGATTTTCTACCATCCAGGTCACCTCCCATGTCAGCATCTGTAAATCCTTCCAAGATTGGTTTGGAACCGCCAAAGCACAAGCACATCTTAGAAGTCCCCTTCAAATATCTGAGAATCCACTTAACAGCTTCCCAATGGTCTTTCCCTGGATTAGAGAGAAACCTGCTCACCACACCTACTGCATGAGCAATATCTGGCCGTGTGCACACCATTGCATACATGATACTTCCTACTGCTGAAGAGTAGGGAACAACTGCCATTTTCTCCTTTTCTTCATATGTTTTTGGACACGACTCTTTGCTCAACTTGATATGATTGGCTAAAGGTGAGCTTACCGATTTGGCTGCTTTCATGTTGAACCTTTCAAGCACCCGTTCAACATACTTTTCTTGTGACAGCCACAACTTCTTGGATTTTCTGTCACGAATTATCTCCATGCCCAAAATCTGCTTGGCTGGCCCTAAGTCCTTCATGTCAAAGGACTTAGATAACTCTTCTTTGAGCTTTTTAATCATAAAAGCATCTTGACCGACAATCAACATGTCATCAACATAAAGCAACAAAATGATAAATTTACCTCCAGAAAATTGTTTGATATAGACACAAGAGTCAGCATGAGTTCTTTTGTACCCATTACTCACCATGAATGAGTTGAACTTCTTATTCCACTGTCTCGGAGCCTGCTTAAGACCATATAAGCTTTTCTTGAGCTTGCACACCAAAGTTTCTTTACCCTTGACTTCAAAGCCTTTGGGTTGCTCCATATATATCTCCTCTTCTAAGTTACCGTGGAGAAATGCAGTTTTAACGTCTAACTGCTCGAGCTCAAGATCCATGCTTGCTGCCATACCAAGGATAACTCGAATGGAAGTCATCTTCACCACCGGTGAGAAAATCTCATCAAAGTCAACTCCTTTCTTTTGACCAAAACCTTTGACAACCAAACGAGCCTTGTACCTTGTCATGTTGTCGTCATTTTTCAATTTGAACACCCACTTGTTTTTCAATGCTTTTCTGCCCTTTGGAAGCTCCACCAACTCATAGGTATTATTCTTTAATAAGGAATCCATCTCTGACTCCATTGCCTTCATCCATTTATCACTGTCGTTATGAGCTCTGGCCTCCTCATAAGTTTCGGGCTCTCCATAATTAGTCAACATGATATACTCTGATGAAGAATACTTGGTAGACGGTCTTCGACTTCTGCTGGATCTTCTGACCTGATCTTCATTCTCTTGCGGGGCTAGAGGCTCCCCCTGATTGGATTCTCCTTGAGTCTGCTCTTCTTGACTAGGCTCCCCCTGATCAGCAATCTCATGGTCTGGCACATCTTGATCAGGCTCCTCTTGATCAGCATTATCTGATTCTGCAGGCACTTCATTGGCAGTTGCTTCAGGGATGTCATCGTGACTTTCTTCATCTGAAGCTAATGGATCAACTCCTCTGACTGCGCCATCTGGTTGTGCCTCTTTACCCGAATCCCCAATTGTTTGATCTTCATAAAAGACCACGTCTCTACTTCGGATAAACTTCTTCTGGTATGGGTCCCATAATCTGTAACCAAAATCTTCACCGCCATAACCAAGAAAGATGCACGGTATAGCTTTGTAGTCTAACTTCGATCTCTGCTCTTTGGGCACATGCACAAAAGCTTTGCAACCAAACACCTTCAGATGAGAGTAAGACACATCATTACCAGTCCATACTCTCTCTGGAACATCAAGACCTAATGGTACTGATGGAGATCGGTTGATCAAATAGCAGGCTGTCCTTACAGCTTCACCCCAGAACTGCTTAGATAACTTTGCAGTCCTCAACATACACCTGACTTTCTCCATGATGGTTCGGTTCATTCTTTCAGCAACACCGTTATGTTGTGGAGTTCTAGGAACTGTCTTCTCATGACGTATGCCATGTTTTACACAATACTCTCTAAACTGGTGAGATGTGTACTCGCCGCCGTTGTCGCTACGAAGGCACTTGAGAGGTTTCCCAGTTTCCCTCTCCACCATGGCATGGAACTCCTGGAATGTCTGAAACACCTGGTCTTTGGATTTCAACAAATACACCCACACCCTTCGTGAAGCATCATCAATATAAGTAACAAAATATTTATTTCTTCCAAGTGACTCGACTTCCATGGGACCACACACATCTGAATAAACAAGATCTAACAAGTTTCCTTTCTTTGTAGATGGAACAGAAAAACTAACTCTTCTTTGTTTTCCGAATAAACAATGCTCACAAGAGTTTAACGACGTACCTTTGGCAAAGGGAATATGAGACTTCTTTGCCAAAACTTGTAGGCCCTTCTCGCTCATGTGGCCTAGCCTCTTATGCCACAAGTCTAGAGATGAGTCTTCCACAGCATTCAACTCACCTTTCAAAACCTTGGCATTTGACCGGTACAACGTACAACAAAGTCGTGCTCTTGCTACCACCATTAAGCCTTTAGTAAGCTTCAATTTTCCTTCGCCAATATGGTGATAATATCCTTGTCGATCAAGGGTACCGATGGATATCAGATTGAGACGTATATCAGGAATATGTCTCACATCTTTCAACATCAATTGGCAGCCGAGATTAGTTCTTAAGCAGATATCACCAATTCCAAGAATTTTGGAATAGCTTTCATTCCCCATCTTCACTATGCCAAAGTCACCTTCTTTGTATGTACTGAAGAACTCCCGTTTGGACGTGGCATGGAAGGAAGCTCCATTATCAAAGATCCATTCAATGTCTCTGTCAGAGTTGCCCATATGCAGACATTCACCAACAGACAATATTTCTGGTACATCACCACATATGACAGCGGTGGTATTGCCAGTATCATCTTTCTTCTGATTGTTTCCTTCCCTTTGCTCTCTCTTCCAAACTCGACAATTTTTCTTCATATGGCCTTCTTTGCCACAATGGTGGCATGCACCCCTGAACCTTGACTTGGATCGGCTAGGACTCCTGCCATGACCTCTAGGCCCTCTACTCTTGCTTCTTCCGCGGTTCTCTGTGACAAATACTTGGCTGCTATCTGTGCCAGAAGTCTTTCTCCTTGTTTCTTCATTGAGCATGCTATTTTTAACATTATCAAGAGTAAGAACACCATTAGAAGCAGAGTTACTTATACTCACCACAAAGGTCTCCCAACTGTCTGGCAAGGATCCAAGTAACAAGAGCGCTTGTAGCTCGTCCTCGATCGTCATTTTCATAGTAGCCAACTGGTTGATGATATTCTGGAAATTGTTCAAGTGTTCTGCTACACTTAAACCATCCTTGTACTTCACATTGATGAGCTCTTTGATCAAGAAGGCTTTCTTGGCTGGGGTCTTCTTCTCGAACAAGGACTCAAGCTTCGTCCAAAACTCGCGAGCATTGGTTTCATTAGACACATGGTGAAAAACACTATCATCCACCCATTGTCTAATTGTGCCAATAGCCTTGCGATTCATCTTCTTCCACTCGGCATCGGACATGCTCTCGGGCTTAGCGGCATCTCCTTCAATTGGCTCATGCAAATCCTTGCAATAGAGAATGTCCTCCATCCTTGGCTTCCATGTTACCCAATTGGAGTTGGTGAGTTTGATCATAGTGCCACTTCCTTCCATCTCGTAGTACGAGCCAACCGGGCTCTGATACCACTTGTTAGGAATGTCGGTACTACAAGATAGAGAATGCACAAAGTAAAGTAGAAAATGGACGCCAAGAATTTATGTGGTTCGGCAATTTATGCCTACGTCCACCAAACAAGGAATCTTCACTATATGAAAAAGATGAATACAACAAGAGTAGTCTTACCAAGCCAAAGACAAGGCTTGATGGATACAAGAAAGTATAACACACACTTTCTATCACTCTAAACTTCACTCACACAATGTGTAGTGGAACACTCTCACTCTCACTCTTGGAGTGGAACTCTAGCTTTGGACTTGATCCTTTGCTACTCACTCTTCTCTTGATTTTGTTGGTTCACTACAACATCACACCCATATTTATAGGTGAGGGTTTGGCATTCTACTAGTTTCTAGTGTATTCTTCAAACCTCTAGCATAGAAAGATCTAGACTAGCCACAAAAGTGTGGCTTCTAGATCTTTCCATTTGCAACCAAGGAAGCTAGTACTCTCTAGCTTCTTCCATCAACTTAATAACATGCTAGAATTGTCTAGCATGCTCCAGCCATCTCTCTTGCTTACTAGAATAATCTAGAACATTGATCATGGGCTGGACCATATACCAACAGAAATCTGAATTTGTCTTACTTTTTTCAGAGGTCTCATCAAAAGAATTGCCCAATTAGAGGAAGCAGGGATAACTTGTGGAGTATTGTATGCTTCACACATTATATACCAAGGTTCAAAAGTGACAATACGGAATGAGCCTACACGAAATGATTTTAGCCAGGGAAGCTTTAGAGAGCAGATCAAAATTTGGGTATCAAAAATTTTTCAGGTCCCAGCAGCACTGCATAGTAACATAGAGTCAGAGTATAGGGACTTCCTCAAAGAGATGCACAATGCAGGAGATAAGTAAGAACAATAAATGAACAAACTTTGTTTTATTTTATTTTATTTTTGTTTTTGTTTAATAGCATTTTTATCAACTTTGTTTTGTTTTGTTTTGTTTTTTTTTTTTTATCAGTTTTAAGCAATTGGAGAGTCACCCTTTCTTGCGATCATATGAAAGAAAGGCGTACTTTTTGTTGGACGCTATAACCAAATTGAACAACAATCATAAAGGTTGGGAAGGGAAATACAAAAATGAAGTGACCGACGTCGTAAAAATCTACGACATAATTCCTAATGAGAAGGGTTACTCAGATGTTCTTGGTTACTTATGGAAATATAAAAAGAGGAAATATGAAGACAACATGCTAGGAGCACTCTTGTACTCAAGAAACGTCATTGTCCATATTGAAGAGTATTTTGAACAGAACGAAAGGCCACCTGTATGGATATATATTACCTTTTTATTCATTTCTAGAATTTTGATAGTCCTATATCTAAAGTATTTTTTTATTATAAATTATTGTAGAGTAAAGAGGAAGTCGGCAAGAGGCTCAGTGAATTCTTCCCCGAAATGATGCTAGGCCTCTACAAGTTTGTGGTTAATAAAGGAATTGACATTAGATCTGAACCTAGAAGTGTTAACTTGGTCGACTAAATGACCAACTAGACTCCTCGGTGAGAAAGGTGAGAATTTTGATATTGTCCTGTAATACTAATAATAAGAATAATAATAATAATATTCTATTATTTTGTTATTAATAGTAAAATTAATAGGTCAAGTGAGTTGAATTGTTGTTTTTTTATAACTTTGGGTATGTTGTGCAGGTTGACTGTCAAGGAGATTGTAAGAAGACAGCCATGATAAATGGAATGGTTAAAGTAGAGTAGTAGAGAAACTAAGGAATAAGAAGGAAGACGGTGGGCCCTGTGAAACCCCATATCCCATATTTTAAGAGTTAAGTATAACATATTTATCATGTTTTAAAAATAATGTTATTTTCAAATCGACGCTACGGTAGAATATAAAGTAAATATGATAAAATATTTATGAGGTTTGATAAGGATGTTTATGTTCTCGGGACAGCTGTATTTTCTTTTTATTATCTGAAATAATATGAGTACAAAATTAATTCTTGCCCATTTTTCTCTGTTCTGTCTAACCTTAGAATAACTCACTAATATTTTTCTTTTCTTTCTTCTTCTGTGAAATCCTGTCCCCGGATTTCATTATTTAAAATTTCGTATTCTTAAGATCAACGCGTTTATATTTGCGGCACAAAAAAAAGGTTAAAAGGATGAAAATGCCCTTAATGGACTAAACGGAATTTTCGAGGACGCATTTTATGTGTATATATTTTTCCACATTTCTTTATGTATTTGGATAGTACTCATCGATACGAACATGTGCGCGCAAACGGAAGGTGATTTGGAGCTATAATGAATGAAATATAAACGAGCAAAGGTTAGGGGTAAAATGGTAAATTTGGCCCATTTTGCTGGAAGGCTTCAGAAAAGTTGGGAGCCTTCCCGTTATTTTTTAGCCAGGTAGATGGCGTGACTAGGGGAGGAGGAGCTGCCCAATCAGAATGAGGGAATGAAGGGAAATGAGGGAGAAGGAGAAGAAGGGGAATTGACCCAGACCCTCCCCTCGACCCGACCCGGTTTTTCGCGAGGGATTCCGACGAATTTCACTGATTTTTCCAGCAAATTGCAGCAATCAATCACTACCACACGACTCATCGACCCCATCCTCTAGATTTTCCACCTTGAGTAGACGAGAATTCGTTCCTGTTTCATGGAGGACAACGACATCGGGTCTGAGAGTGATTCATTCGACCAGCACCACCATTAGCTTCCTCTTGAGCCTAGGAACAAGACCCAGACAAGTTTTGGGGTAGCGGAGCAGAGGAGACGTCGAATCGAAGTGCACCTATTTTAGGGTTTTCGGCGGATTGAATGAATTTCAAAGGGTTTTTCGGCCAAATTGGCCTTCGTCCCATGTATAAAAATTACTCCCCTCACTGAGATCTACCTGCCTGTAAAATTTGGTAATTTTTGGAGTTAGGGAAAATTTTCCGGCGAGTCGGAGCAGCGTGTGGGCCGAGACCCCACCTAACCTTCCTAGGCTAAATTCGATACCGATATTCCATATGTGACGTCCGATTGACGAAATATTGTCGTTTGAACATAGTTTTGATAGAGGCCGCCACTTGATCATTATACGAATTGACGATCCAATAGTTAGATCGTCACCAAACTTTAATACGTGATAGTATGTAATATTTGAGGACATTAGGAACTGACGAATTGGGAATCCGACGTACGGATCTTCTCGAATTGAATTTCTAAGTTTGTAAAACTAAACGTCGGCCGCCATTTAATTTTAGCACTTGGCGGAGATCCGACCGTTGGATCGTTCCGAAATTTTAGGATATCGTTCTAGAAGATTAATTAGACTCTTGGGAAGTTACAAATCAGAAATCTGATTGATGAATCTTCCGGATTAGATTACTAGGGTTGTGGACCCTACCCTCGACCTTGATCGATGGTTGACTTTTTAGTCAACTAGCCCGAGTTATTCTAGCGTGTCGTGTATCTTAGAGTGTTGTTAAGATTTGATGGAGCTTAATGAGCTCATTGTGATGACATGTGTCTTGATTTACGTACTAGTGACTATAATATATGTGATTTCTATTTAATTGTTATTTTTATTTTTAGCCATCGATCTATGTTTATTAAATGTGATTTGACTGTGGACTGGAAACGTTTATGAAATGTGATTTGACGTAAATATTTGAAATGTGGTTTATTTTGCATGATTGGTATGATGTGATGAAATGTGAGGGCTAGTAGTGGACCATTAACCCATTGTCATAGGGT
The DNA here is from genome assembly GCF_042453785.1 of Malus domestica. Lineage (NCBI taxonomy): Eukaryota > Viridiplantae > Streptophyta > Magnoliopsida > Rosales > Rosaceae > Malus > Malus domestica. Next base: position 26,809,105 of record NC_091661.1, read on the forward strand.
TTGTTGCTTCGAAACATGTTTCACCCTTCGTTGCATTATTTCATTTCTCATTTCGTTGAGCCGTTCTACATTTAATACTTGTGTTTTGTTTCATTTCGTTTAGCCCTTCTAAATTGAGTACTTGGTTCATGTATTGTTTCTTCGAGTTGTTGTCATATTTCTTGGGCTTTCACTTAGTTCCGTTGAGTGGTCCGGAATCGTATCCTACTTTAGATTTCATTGTGTGGTCCAATATCCATTGTACTCTGTGATTCCGTTGAGTGGTCCATAATCGTATCCACTCGGATTCCGTTGAGAGGTCCGGAATCCTTTCTACTCCGTGATTTCGTTGAGTGGTCCGGAATCGTATCTTGATTTGGATCCCGTTGAGTGGTCTGAAATCCCGTTTGGTGTCTTTGTTCCTTTGAGTGGTCCGGAACCCGATGTTGATCGATCTCGTTGAGTGGTCCGAAATCGCATGTAACGCCCCGCCCCGATATATTAATTTCGGGAAAAGATATTGGTGACGGCCCAAAATAAACTTCGCTTTATTTAGCAAATTTTAAATCACGATATTATTTAAAATACTTATCTAATTCATTCCATTCACCACTAATCTTTATGTAAAAAGCCTTGATTCCACAAATGAGCCCTAATTGTAATTCCTAACCGAATGTACAATATTATTTTCGATTTTAACACCATTCTCTTTTAGGGACAAATTTCCATTTTAAACCTTTAATCTCGAATTTATTTAACCTCACATATTTTATGGCTACATCTAACTTCCCGTTAGACTGCCTACGTACCCTAAACAGGGATCAAGCCATTCGTAGTTCTCCAATTCAAATTCAATTAAACTTTGGCATTACTACACATAGCTAACAATCACCATCTAGCTTCAAACAAGTGTATCACATTAAGTGCTTATTAAATTTCATTCCAGAACATCAAAATTATCTTAAAAATACGGCGTTGCCTCCCTGGCCACGCACCACCGCCAATGGCGGTGGGCTGTCCTGAATCGCCAGAAAATATCAACTATTTCAAAAAATTACCAAATTTTACAGAAATGTAGATCTTAATGAGTGGAGCAAGTTTCATACCTGCATCAAAGTCCAATTTGACCGGAAAACACCTCAAATCGGTCTCAAACTGCCGGAAACCCTAGAAAAGGGTGTTTTCAATTCGACTCCAAAACCATTCCAATTCCCCAACCAATGTTTGGGCTTTGATCCAGGGCTCAAGGGGAGTCTAATGGTGGAGGAAATCGATGGGATTTCATTCAGAATTTGGTGAATTTTCCCCAAGAGTCCCACGACACCGTCGCCGCCATACACCATGAAAAAGCCACCCTTGCTTCGAACCTATGGGTGATTAACTACGGAGGCGGAGCATGATGATGTTTGCAGGTGAAGGAAGTACCAATTCGCCGAAAAAAATGGTGAATATTGCACCGAAATCAACTCGGGGTGACCGGGTTGGAAACGGGTCACGGGTTTGGAATGGATCAAGGGAACAAGGGGTTTGGTCGTGTGCCTCCCCACTCCCTCCTTTCCTTCCTTGTTCTTCATCCTGATTCGCCCCCTATCTTCCTCCTTTCCCTCCTGCAACTCTCATCTCTTTCTTTCTTTCTTTTTTCCTCCCCCTTCATAGCCACCCATGTGGCCTCTTTCTACCCAAAACAAACTCCAGAAAATTCTGGAGTTCTCCAAATAACGGGGTTTAAAATGACAATTTTACCCCCACCTTCGTTCACTTCTATTTTATTAGTTATAATTCCGTTTGACAAACAGTTTTCGCCTACGCGCTTGTGAGATCGAGCTTTATCCAAATATGCCAAGAAATACAATAAAATATGTGAAGGTAAAATACGTCCTCATAAATTATGTTTAGCCAACTAGGGCATTTCCATCATTTCACTTATCGACAAAGAAAAACCGACGTAATTTATAAAAATTCCTAGAAATAAAAATTTAAAATTTCCCAATTCTATTTCCATAACCATAAATTGATTTATTTTCGATTTTCTCCACATATTCATAATTTTGAATATATAATTCATATATTTAATTTCCAGGGTATTACATTCACCCACCGTTAAAATAAATCTCGTCCCCGAGATTTCAACTATCGAGTGACGAAAATGGATTTAGGGCAAATTCCACCATTCCATTTATAGTGAATAAATTTATAATGATTTGCACTATACGCTCATATTCTTAGCAACATTTACTAGCAGGACAAAATATCCAAAATTTTAGCCATACACATTGGCAAAAATTAAACATCAATCATCAAGCCGCAACCCATTATTGGCTAAATAATTACTAGCATAATGACCACAATATAATAAATTTCAGCCATAACCATCTTCAGCCAATTTAAACATCAAAATTTCAAGCCAAAATCATTCGTGCCCAAGTAATTATCAAAATTTCAAACCAACCCAATCAAATTGACAGATCACATATCAAGAATTCCAAACAAAACATGGAAATTCCCATCACACTCACTGGGTAATGGAAATAAGTTTAAAACCAAATCTGCAGTACCGTTAACATGGAACGAAAACAAAATCTCATTCTATGATTTTCTTTATTTCCGCAATTAACTAAGTTATTCATGGTAAATTTAAAGCCTTTTAAATCTTTCTTTTTACCATTTCTCTTTTCCATTGATTCTAAATGCAGCTACAAATGACATAAATTAACGACTCGCACTTCTAGTGCACCACTCACATTCTATTAACCCAAGAAGATAATTTATATAATTTATATATCACAACTCAATTGGCCAGCCCAACTAAACCTTATTAATCGCATAGCCATAAGAATATGTGTTCCTCAGTGATTTAGTTCATGATATCGAATCCAACAATGACGACTCTTGAATATGGCAACCCAGGCAATAATTTTTGTAATTACAAGCTTTCCTCATCCTTTCTTTTCATTGAACGTAAAATACAACTGGGCAGACGTCAATACTAAACGAACTCAAAATTTCATTTCATAATTTTACTCACATCCATCAATAATAAATGAAGAAAACTTCATGGTCTTTCCACCATTTTAAATTATAATAACCAAATCATAACCTCAGTTTATGATTCCATTCTCACTCGATGAATTTTCATACAAATTTCCATTCATTGCCATTTGGAAATTTACCTCGTAATTATTGGTAATTCCGCTTCCCATTACTTTTGACAACACGAATACTAGAAATTTTGGCCATAAACTGTTAGAGTAAATGTAGAATAATGGAGAATAATTCGAATAATGACTTTGAGGTACGACTTGAATTGTTTCCTTAAAGTGTTATTTGCCCCCACTCGAATGAGTTTGCTAAAGGGTTCTTGGCAAATCACTTCCAGGATACAACAAAGTATGGAATATTCGATTAGCAAAACCGAATTATATTCCCTTAGAAATAACTAGAAAGAAATTGTATGAATGTGATGAAGAGAGAAAAGAGAGCAAAGAAATTATGTAGACAACAAATTTCTGAATGAATCTCTTATACTAATGTTACCAATATATATAGAGAGAATTGCACCTTTTAGACATATCTTTTGGTTTTGGGTGTGTCATCTCACCATGAGATACAACTGAACATTGCAACAATATTTCTAATGGATATATTTGATACAAGAGGCGTAAAGAAATGCATACGTACGGGATGCATTATGTCTTTTAGCTAATAGAAATAAAGGTGCACTGTTTCAATCAAAAGATGTGAGAATTTCATTTCGTCAAACATCCTCATATATATATATATATAATATATTATTATATATTATTATATATTATTATTATATATATATATATATATATTTTTTTTTTTTTAAATATTCAACAATCCTTCCCTATTTTAAAAAAAATATATAGAAAATGATATTACAACTCTCTCTTTATAATTATCACAAGCATACCGATATAATCATGCATACAATAAAGGTGTCTTTCGAATTAAACCTTTAATTAGTGTAAGTGATTCAAAGTTATAACGAATGCGATGGTGACCTAAGTTTAAACCACCTATTCTTATGTTAAAACCGGAATCACTACACACATGATTATGTCTTATTTCTTTAAAGCAATTTCTGAACTAATTAAGCACTATTATGGCCTTGTGCTTCATCCTGGTTTCATGAACATTTACAAGAGAAAACCCAACTCTTGGCAGAAGCGGCACCACTTCTTATGTTCATATAGGTGAGGTTCCTTCTCATGTCCCTGCTACTATAGACATAACTACAAATAACCTCATTAAGAGATAAAACTCATCCTCCTAAACGTAGCAGTGCACTGATCATCCTGGAATGAGCTATATAATAATTTTCAGTGCTTTCACAACCACTTAACAATAACTTGTTATTACCCATTAAACTTTTAAACTAGTGATGTTCTAGAGAAAGTTGGGTTACCATTATTAGTGGCTAATTTTCAGTAAAGGGTTTTAGCCCCATTCCACTAGATGTACTAACTACCAAAGCTCTTGAAAGTGCTTTCGTTAACGGATCCGCCAAGTTATTACTTGATTTAACATAAACAATATTAATAACTTCATCAGTTATTAATTGCTTGACATATTCATGTCTCAAGCTAATATGTCTAGACTTTCCATTGTATACCTTATTGTATGCTCTAGACAAAGTAGTCTCACTATCACAGTATAAAGAAATGTATGGCATTGGTTGTGGCCACAACTCTATTTCCAATAACAAATTTCTAATCCATTCCGCTTTTTTACCTGCTGCTGCTAATGCTATAAATTCAGATTCCATAGTTAAATGTGCTATACATGTTTGCTTCTTCGAAGCCCAAGAAATTGCTCATCCGGCAATTGTAAATATCCACTCTGATGTAGACTTATTATCATTAGCACTTGTTATCCAACTTGCATCTGAATATCCTTCAAGTACTGCTGGAAACTCAGAGTAAGTTAAACTCAGGTTAATAGTTCTTTTAAGATAACCAAAAATTCTATTTATTGCTTTCCAATGAGCAGTACCTGGATGACTAGTGTATCTAGAAAGTTTGCTTACTGCAAATGCGATATCTGGCCTGGTACAATGCATGGCATACATTAAACTTCCGATTACACTAGCATACTCAAGCTGTGCAACAGACCTACCAGAATTATTAAGCAAAATCTCACTAGGGTCATAAGGCGTATTTGCTTCTTTTATTTGTAGTTGCTTAAACTTAAGAAGCAATTTTTCTATATAATGTGACTGACACAAGGCGTAACCCCCACTATGCTTATTTACTTTAATTCCCAAGATAGTATCTACTTCATTCAAGTCCTTCATCTTGAATTTTGAATTTAGATACTCTTTAGTTTCAGATACACCTTTCATGTTTGTACCAAAAATTAGCAAGTCGTTGACATATAAACATATAACAACACCATAATCATTTGTGAATTTAGAGTATATGCATTTATCAACACTGTTATGTCTAAATCCATATGATAAAATGACAAAATCAAACTTTTCATGCCGTTGTTTTGGTGCTTGCTTCAATCCATATAATGACTTTACTAATTTACAAACCTTCTTTTCATTCCCAGGGAGAACAAAACCTTCTGGTTGTTCCATATAGACTTCTTCATCTAAATCACCATTTAAAAATGCCGTTTTCACATCCATTTGATGCACATGCAAATTATATAAAGATGCCAATGCAAACAATATTCTAATTGATGTGAGCCTAGCTACTGGTGCATATGTATCGAAATAGTCTATTCCCTTTTTTTGCTTAAAACCTTTGGCAACTAGCCTAGCTTTAAATGTCTGAATAGACCCATTTGTATTGTATTTTCTTCTAAATACCCACTTACAACCTATTGCTTTTAATCCTTGGGGCAAGTCTACTAAAACCCATGTCTGATTAGATATTAATGATTCAAATTCATCATCTATAGCCTCTTTCCAAAAGGTTGCATCTCTTGAAGTCAATGCTTCACTTAGACTTTTAGGATCATCCTCAACATTCAACAATATAGGTATTTTCTTAAAAACCTTTGTTCTATTTCCTTCAACTAAAAATACAATAGATTGAGATGAAATAAAATCAGAGCCTAGAGTCTTTTCTTTTCTTACCATTTGGCTTTTCCTTGGTTCATTAACAGTTTCAGACTGTTTTCTTTTTGCTAAACCATTTTGTTGTGGTGTATAGGGTGCAGTTCTTTGATGTACAACACCATGCTCTTCACAAAAAATAGCAAATTCAAGTGAAAAATATTCACCACCTCTATCACTACGAAGACATTTAATTTTCCTTCCCTTTTGGTTTTCAACTTCAGCCTTATAGCGCTTAAAACACTCAAAAGCTTCATCTTTATTAGACAATAAATAAACATAAGTAAACTTAGAACAATCATCTATAAATGTGATAAAATATCTTTTTCCTCCTCTTGTTAAAACACCATTAAATTCACATATGTCAGAATGTATTAAGTCTAATAAATTTGTATTTCTTTCGGTAGTTGGAAAAGGTTTCTTAGTCATTTTCGCTTGAATACATGTTTCACATTTATCATTATAATCATCATTGCAAGCAATTAAACCAAGTGTGCGCATGTATTTTAAAGATCTAAAATTTATATGTGCTAAATGTAAATGTCATAAATGAGAGGAAGATTCAACAATATAAGCAGAAGAATTCACTTTATTATTAATACTTAGTTTGAACATCCCATCACAAGAATACCCCTTCCCAACAAACATCCTATTTTTCGACATTATTAACTTGTCGGACTCTAGAACAGTCTTTATACCGTTCTTACATAATAAATTTGCAGACACAAGATTCTTTCTAATTTCTGGAACATGCAATACATTAAGTAACGTTAATTTCTTCCCAGAAGTAAATTGAAGTTCAACGGTTCATTTTCCTAGAACTTTGGCGGAATTATGATTCCCCATTAAAACTTCTTGATTGTCCGTTGATGCTTCATATGTCTTGAATTGTGCCTTGTCATTGCACACATGAATAGTAGCCCCTGAGTCGAGCCACCAATCGGAGGATTTTATTGCCGCTGCCATATTCAGTTCGGTAATTATGCCAATATGCATCATTGATACCATTGCAACAATGTTATCAATTCTAGAGTTTTCCACCATATTTTCGCTATTGGTCTTATTGGCATATTCCTCACTTGTTTTTCTGTGTCTACAATCACGAATGTAATGACCTTTCTTTCCACAATGGTAGCATACGCCATTTGCATTCTTTTGATTGTTGTTGGAATTGGTCTTCTTATACTTCCCTTTGTCAATTTTAACTTTGAAGTTCTTTTTATATTTGTTTCCTTCGACAATGTGAATTTTAGAGAAATTTTGATTTGCAAAATTCTTATCACGATTTCGAGTTTCCTCTTCAATTTGAATACCCTTTTGCAAATTCTCCAAACTAATATCTTCCACCATGTGTAAAAGTTTCTTTCTATAGTTATTCCATGTTTGGGGTAATTTTGCCATAATAGCCCCAACTATCATAGGATCCGAAATAACTATTTTAAGTTCACGAAGCTTTGAGACCAAGACCAATAATTCATGAACTTGGTCTAGGATGGGTTTGTTATCAAACATAGTGAATTCATAATATTTGAACATTAAAAATTTATCGGTACCTCTTTTTTCCGTTATGTACTTGTGTTCAAGCGCTTCCCAAATTTCTTTTGGAAATTGAATGTGTGCATACAGGTCATATAAACGATCAGATAATGTGCCCAACGACATACCAATTCATCTTCTTCACGCTTCTTTCGATCGGCAACTATATTGTCCGAGTCTTTGTCACTTGGTTCACAAATAGGCTCCAATTTCGGGTCCAACACATATATGACATTTATAACAGTAAGCATGAAACGCATCTTGTCCTTACATCGGGTGAAATTTGATCCATCAAATTTGTCTAATTTGTAGACATCTTGATTGATCATCTTCAAAGCCATGTTATCAGATTTGTTATCCATGACGAAAATAACACTTTAAGATTGTTAGAGTAAATGTAGAATTATGGAGAATAATCCGAATAATGACTTTGAGATACGACTTGAATCGTTTTCTTAAAGTGTTATTTGCCCCCACTCGAATGAGTTTGCTAAAGGGTTCTTGGCAAATCACTTCTAGGATACAACAACAACAACAACAACAACAACAACAACAAAGCCTTTTCCCACTAAGTGGGGTCGGCTATATGAATCCTAGAACGCCATTGCGCTCGGTTTTGTGTCATGCCCTCCGTTAGATCCAAGTACTCTAAGTCTTTTCTTAGAGTCTCTTCCAAAGTTTTCCTAGGTCTTCCTCTACCCCTTCGGCCCTGAACCTCTGTCCCGTAGTCACATCTTCGAACCGGAGCGTCAGTCGGCCTTCTTTGCACATGTCCAAATCACCAGAGCCGATTTTCTCTCATCTTTCCTACAATTTCGGCTACTCCTACTTTACCTCGGATATCCTCATTCCCAATCTTATCCTTTCTCGTGTGCCCACACATCCCACGAAGCATCCTCATCTCCGCTACACCCATTTTGTGTACGTGTTGATGCTTCACCTCCCAACATTCTCTGCCATACAACATCGCTGGCCTTATTGCCGTCCTATAAAATTTTTCCTTGAGCTTCAGTGGCCTACGACGGTCACACAACACGCCGGATGCACTCTTTCCATCCAGCTCGTATTCTATGGTTGAGATCTCCATCTAATTCTCCGTTCTCTTGCAAGATAGATCCTAGGTAACGAAAACGGTCGCTTTTTGTGATCTTCGCTAGATTGCTCCGGTCATTAGTGTGGATAAATATATAAATGGATAGAGATAGGAAAGCAAACACAAGATGTACGTGGTTCACCCAGATTGGCTACGTCCACGGAATAGAAGAGTTCTCATTAATTGTGAAGGGTTTACACAAGTACATAGGTTCAAGCTCTCCTTTAGTGAGTACGAGTGAATGATTTAGTACAAATGACATTAGGAAATATTGTGGGAGAATGATCTCGTAATCACGAAACTTCTAAGTATCGGAGTGTGGTGTCGTCTTGACTTGCCTTATCTGTCTCATAGGTAGATGTGGCATCTTCTCTGGAAGTACTCTTCCTCCATCCAGGGGTGGTATCTTTAACTGGTGGAGATGCACAAGGTAATGTATCAATTTCACTTGAAGCTTACTTGTAGTTTCAGGCTTGGTCAAGCGCGATACAAACCATGTAGTAGGAGTCCCCCAAGTCGCCGAGCTAGGGGGTCTGCTGAAAGAGGTGACAGACAAGGTAAGCAATCAGAGCTCCGACTGATTGTTCACCTTCTCCCCATCTTGCAGCAGCATGAAGGATAAAGAGAAGAAAAATGAGAAGAGATGATATGAGATACTTTTGCTTTTGAAGAAGTAACTTTCCACAGGCTTATTCTTGAACTGAGCTGGAGGGTTTTCTGGTTTCCTCCAGAGTATAAGGCCGACTGAAGAATTTGAGGGTCAAAACAAGTCCATCAAATCTAGAGTACGTTCCACCCTGCTGATATGAGATACTTTTGCTTTTGACAGAGTAATGGATGTATCGGCACATGTGCTGTTACGCTTGTCTCCACATGCTTCCTTGTATCCTTCGCACTTGCCCTATCTGTTCCTCAAGCAGATGCGGAATCTTCCCTGGAAACATAAGATGATGAAGATGAGTACTCGAGAGCAATGCCAGGTAAGTAATCAGGTAAGGAGTTCCAGGCAGTCAGTTCCTGGCTGGAAGCTTGATTCCAAGTGCTGACTGATTGCTCTCTTTCTCCTTGTCTTGCAGGTAAAAACAAGGCCAAAAGAAAAAACAGGGAAAAAGCATGATATGGGATACTCTTGCTTTTAACCCTGATGATATGAGATATTCTTGCTCTAGTATAGCTTGTTTGCAGAGGTATTATCGGGGGGAAAGAAAGCTGAATATTTCGAAAGGCTTTGTTGGGAGTGCCCTCTCAGATATGATGAAGGGTTGAGCATTTTTGCAGGTCTGCCTGTCCGTTGGGGATGGAGGTCGACATATATAGGAGTCTCCCTAACAACAAGTAGTAATGCTATTCCTTTACCCTGCTTGGTCATAGCACGGTAGTGGGAGCTGCCAGTTTCACATGTTTTAACTCTGTCAGAGCACTTTGAAAAAGTGGTCTGTGGTATCTGGCTCTCGAGATTCGGAGAACGATGCCTCATCGATTTTTGAAAAAGCAATCATGTTGGGGGTCTGACTCTCGAGATTCGGAGAGCAGTGTCTCTTCGATTTTTGAGGAAGTAATCATGTTGGGAGTCTGGCTCTCGAGATTCGGAGGGCGGTGCCTCTTCGATTTTGGAGCAAGCAATCTTGTTGGGAGTGTTGTCTCGAATGTGAGTAAAGGTTGGACATGTTTGCTAGTCTACCTTGCCACGAAGCACAAAGGTTGACACATAGGGACTTTCCAATTATCCAGCAATGGTACTGTTCCTTTACCCTCTCTTCGATTTTGAGAAAGTAGTCATGTTGGGAGTCTGGCTCTCGAGATTCGGAGGACGGTGCCTCTTCGATTTTGGAGCAAGCAATCTTGTTGGGACTGTTTTCTCGAATGTGAGTAAAGGTTGGGCATGTTTGCTAGTCTACCTTGCCACGAAGCACAGAGGTTGACACACAGGGACTTTCCAATTATCCAGCAGTGGTACTGTTCCTTTACCCTTGTGGGTAATAATACGGTAGCTAGACCTTCAAAATTTATGTGTCTAAACTTTGTTAGTGCTGTTTCTTTGCTATTCTTTTACCTTTCTTGGTCAGAGCGATGTAGTGGGAGCTGCAAGCTTCACGTACTCAACTTTGGCAGAGAACTTTGGCAAAGTGATCTGTGGTACCCATGAGTTATTGTTGCGTGTGGGAAGTGGGTGATTGAACAGTAAGATTCATGTGCTTTCTACTTCACCAGAAGTCTTCGACAGAATGCCCATAATTTCTGCAAAGCTGAGTGTGCGTGTGACAGGTGCTGACAAGGCTAGAAAAGTAGGTGCCTCTTTGATTTCTGAGATCGGCCCTCGTGGTCTCTGAGCAGCCCAGCTTTTGAGAAAGTGAGCGCCTCTTCGATTGATTCGGAGAACGGTGCCTCACCGATTTTTGAGAAAGCAATCATGCTGGGGGTCTGGCTCTCGAGATTCGGGGAGCAGTGTCTCTTCGATTTTTGAGAAAGTAATCATGTTGGGAGAGTGGCTCTCGAGATTCGGAGGGCGGTGCCTCTTCGATTTTGGAGCAAGCAATCTTGTTGGGAGTGTTTTCTCGAATGTGAGTAAAGGTTGGGCATGTTTGCTAGTCTACCTTGCCACAAAGCACAGAGGTTGACACACAGGGACTTTCCAATTATCCAGCAATGGTACTGTTCCTTTACCCTCTCTTCGATTTTTAAGAAAATAGTCATGTTGGGAGTCTGGCTCTTTAGATTCGGAGGACGGTGCCTCTTCGATTTTGGAGCAAGCAATCTTATTGGGAGTGTTTTCTCGAATGTGAGTAAAGGTTGGGCATGTTTGCTAGTCTACCTTGCCACGAAGCACAGAGGTTGACATACATGGACTTTCCAATTATCCAGCAGTGGTACTGTTCCTTTACCCTTGTGGGTAATAATATGGTAGCTAGACCTTCAAAATTTATGGGTCTAAACTTTGTTAGTGCTGTTTCTTTGCTATTCTTTTACCCTTCTTGGTCAGAGCGATGTAGTGGGAGCTGCAAGCTTCACGTGCTCAACTTTGGCAGAGAACTTTGGCAAAGTTATCTGTGGTACCCATGAGCTATTGTTGCGTGTGGGAAGTGGGTGATTGAACAGTAAGATTCATGTGTTTTCTACTTCCCCAGAAGTCTTTGACAGAATGCCCATAATTTCCGCAAAGCTGAGTGTGCGTGTGACAGGTGCTGACAAGGCTGGAAAAGTAGGTGCCTCTTCGATTTCTGAGATCGGCCCTCGTGGTCTCTAGGGAGCCCAGCTTTTGAGAAAGCGAGCGCCTCTTCGATTTCTGAGATCGGCCTTCGTGGTCTTTGAGCAGCCCAACTTTTGAGAAAGCAAACGGCTCTTCGATTTCTGAGATCAACCCTCGTGATCTCTAAGCAGCCCAACTTTTGAGAAAGCAAACGCCTCTTCGATTTCTGAGCAGGCGCCTCTTCGATTTCTGAAGCTCCGTCGAGTGCAGATTTTTATAGGGGCTGGCATTAAGTTCCAAAGCACACTTGAATCTCCACCAGTAGAAGCTTCATTCTTGCACTTCTAAGATCTTGATTTGTCCGACCTCTTCTCTCTTCAACACCTTTGAAAATGTCTGGCCCCTCCGACCGTCGTTTTGACTTGAACCTTGTTGAAGAGGCAGCCCCGCCTTCTCCAGACAACATATGGCGCCCATCCTTCGTCTCCCCAACTGGTCCTCTTACCGTTGGGGATTCCGTGATGAAGAATGATATGACCGCTGCGGTGGTGGCCAGGAACCTTCTCACTCCCAAAGATAACAGACTACTTTCCAAACGGTCTGATGAGTTAGCTGTTAAGGATTCGCTAGCTCTCAGTGTTCAGTGTGCAGGTTCTGTGTCTAATATGGCACAACGCCTATTTGCTCGAACCCGCCAAGTTGAATCATTGGCGGCTGAAGTGATGAGTCTCAAACAGGAGATTAGAGGGCTCAAGCATGAGAATAAACAGTTGCACCGGCTCGCACATGACTATGCTACAAACATGAAGAGGAAGCTTGACCAGATGAAGGAAACTGATGGTCAGGTTTTACTTGATCATCAGAGATTTGTGGGTTTGTTCCAAAGGCATTTATTGCCTTCGTCTTCTGGGGCTGTACCGCGTAATGAAGCTCCAAATGATCAACCTCTGATGCCTCCTCCTTCTAGGGTTCTGTCCAGTACTGAGGCTCCAAATGATCCCCCTCCGGTGCCTTCTCTTTCTGGGGCTCTACCGACTGCTGAGACTTCTCCTAAGCAACCTTTGTGAAGGCTCCCTCTTGTGTGTTTATTTTGACTCATGTATATGTACATATTTGTAGCTTATCGGGGATATCAATAAATAAGCTTTCCTTCATTTCAACGTATTGTGTTAAATACATCAAAGCCTTCTTCGCTAAGTTCTTTGAATTTTCTTTTGTTGAAGCTTGTATGTTGAAGCTTTCTGAGTGGAGCATGTAGGTTGGGGTAGTGTTCCCTTAATTTCCCGAGTGAGGAAAACTTCTTGGTTGGAGACTTGGAAAATCCAAGTCACTGAGTGGGATCGGCTATATGAATCTTAGAACGCCATTGTGCTCGATCCTGTGTCATGTCCTTCGTTAGATCCAAGTACTCTAAGTCTTTTCTTAGAGTCTCTTCCAAAGTTTTCCTAGGTCTTCCTCTACCCCTTCGGCCCTGAACCTCTGTCCCATAGTCGCATCTTCTAATCGGAGCGTCAGTAGGCCTTCTTTGCACATGTCCAAACCACCGTAACCGATTTTCTCTCATCTTTCCTTCAATTTCGGCTACTCCTGCTTTACCCCGGATATCCTCATTCCTAATCTTATCCTTTCTCGTGTGCCCACACATCCAACGAAGCATCCTCATCTCCGCTACACCCATTTTGTGTACGTGTTGATGTTTCACCGCCCAACATTCTGTGCCATACAGCATTGCCGGCCTTATTGCCGTCCTATAAAATTTTCCCTTGAGCTTCAGTGGCATACGGCGGTCACACAACACGCCGGATGCACTCTTCCACTTCATCCATCCAGCTTGTATTCTATGGTTGAGATCTCCATCTAATTCTCCGTTCTTTTGCAAGATAGATCCTAGGTAACGAAAACGGTCGCTCTTTGGTATTTCTTGATCTCCGATCCTCACCCCTAACTCGTTTTGGCCTCCATTTGCACTGAACTTGCACTCCATATATTCTGTCTTTGATCGGCTTAGGCGAAGACCTTTAGATTCCAATACTTCTCTCCAAAGGTTAAGCTTTGCATTTACCCCTTCCTGAGTTTCATCTATCAACACTATATCGTCTGCGAAAAGCATACACCAAGGAATATCATCTTGAATATGTCCTGTTAACTCATCCATTACCAACGCAAAAAGGTAAGGACTTAAGGATGAGCCTTGATGTAATCCTACAGTTATGGGAAAGCTTTCGGTTTGTCCTTCATGAGTTCTTACGGCAGTCTTTGCTCCTTCATACATATCCTTTATAGCTTGGATATATGCTACTCGTACTCCTTTCTTCTCTAAAATCCTCCAAAGAATGTCTCTTGGGACCCTATCATACGCTTTTTCCAAATCTATAAAGACCATGTGTAAATCCTTTTTCCCATCTCTATATCTTTCCATCAATCTTCGTAAGAGATAGATTGCCTCCATGGTTGAGCGCCCTGGCATGAACCCGAATTGGTTGTCCGAAACCCGTGTCTCTTGCCTCAATCTATGCTCAATGACTCTCTCCCAGAGCTTCATTGTATGACTCATTAGCTTAATACCCCTATAGTTCATGCAATTTTGTACGTCGCCCTTATTCTTGTAGATAGGCACCAAAGTGCTCGTTCGCCACTCATTTGGCATCTTCTTCGTTTTCAAAATCCTATTGAAAAGGTCAGTGAGCCATGTTATACCTGTCTCTCCCAAAACTTTCCACACTTCGATTGGTATATCGTCTGGGCCTATTGCTTTTCTATGCTTCATCTTATTCAAAGCTACAACCACTTCTTCCTTCCGGATTCGACGATAAAAGGAGTAGTTTCTACACTCTTCTGAGTTACTCAACTCCCCTAAAGAAGCACTCCTTTCATGTCCTTCATTGAAAAGATTATGAAAATAACCTCTCCATCTGTCTTTAACCGCGTTCTCTGTAGCAAGAACCTTTCCATCCTCATCCTTGATGCACCTCACTTGGTTTAGGTCCCTTGTCTTCTTTTCCCTTGCTCTAGCTAGTTTATAGATATCCAACTCTCCTTCTTTGGTATCTAGTCGTTTATACATATCGTCGTAAGCCGCTAACTTAGCTTCTCTGACAGCTTTCTTCGCCTCTTGCTTCGCTTTTCTATACCTTTCACCATTTTCATCGGTCCTCTCCTTGTATAAAGCTTTACAACATTCCTTCTTAGCCTTCACCTTGGTTTGTACCTCCTCATTCCACCACCAAGATTCCTTTTGGTGTGGGGCAAAGCCCTTGGACTCTCCTAATACCTCTTTTGCTACTTTTCGGATACAACTAGCCATGGAATCCCACATTTGGCTAGCTTCCCCCTCTCTATCCCACACACATTGGGTGATTACCTTCTCTTTGAAAATGGCTTGTTTTTCTTCTTTTAGATTCCACCATCTAGTTCTTGGGCACTTCCAAGTCTTGTTCTTTTGTCTTACTCTTTTGATATGTACATCCATCACCAACAAGCGATGTTGATTAGCCACGCTCTCTCCTGGTATAACTTTGCAATCCTTACAAGTTATACGATCCCCTTTCCTCATTAGAAGAAAATCTATTTGTGTTTTTGACGACCCACTCTTGTAGGTGATCACATGTTCTTCTCTCTTCTTAAAGAAGGTGTTGGCTAAGAAGAGATCATATGCCATTGCAAAATCCAAGATAGCTTCCCCATCCTCGTTTCTCTCCCCAAAACCATGGCCACCATGAAAACCTCCATAGTTGCCTGTCTCCCTGCCCACGTGTCCATTTAAATCTCCTCCTATAAATAACTTCTCCGTCTGAGCAATTCCTTGCACCAAGTCTCCAAGATCTTCCCAAAATTTCTCCTTCGAACTCGTATCCAACCCTACTTGAGGTGCGTACGCACTAATCACATTGATAAGTTCTTGTCCTATTACAATCTTGATTGCCATGATTCTATCTCCTACCCTCTTGACATCTACAACATCTTGTACCAAGGTCTTGTCCACGATGATGCCAACACCGTTTCTCGTTCTATTTGTGCCCGAATACCAAAGTTTAAACCCTGAGTTTTCTAGATCCTTTGCCTTACTACCAACCCACTTAGTTTCTTGTAGGCACATAATATTTATCCTTCTCCTCACCATAACTTCCACTACTTCCATAGATTTTCCCGTTAAGGTTCCTATATTCCACGTTCCTAAACGCATTTTGCTCTCTTGAACTCTACCCTTCTGTCCTAGCTTCTTCACCCTCCCCCGTCTAATAGGATCAAAGTACTTCTTTTGTGTGTCCCGGGTAAAGTTGATAGGAGCATATGCTCCCAAACAACTTTGAGTGGAGTCGTTCGAAAAGAAGTTTCTATGGCCCCCTTGCTCATTTAACACTGCATCCGGGTGCCGATGGAGATACAGCGACCCTTGCTCACTTATCACTGTGCTCGGGCCACACAGCGCGCCACTTACGGGTGACGCCCTAGCTTTAGCGCGATTTTGTTCTGGATTCATTTTCATAAGGATTCGACGTGATCATGGAGTGCCGGCTGTCGACTACCTGACGCCCTCCCCCTCCTCCTTTATCCGGGCTTGGGACCGGCCATGTAAGACATAGGCGGAGTTACTTCTAGGATACAACAAAGTATGAAATATTCGATTAGCAAAACCGAATTATATTCCCTTAGAAATAACTAGAAAGAAATTGTATGAATGTGATGAAGAGAGAAAAGAGAGCAAAGAAATTATGTAGACAACAAATTTCTGAATGAATCTCTTCTACTAATGTTACCAATATATATAGAGAGAATTGCACCTTTTAGACATATCTTTTGGTTTTTGGTGTGTCCTCTCACCATGAGATACAACTGAACATTGCAACAATATTTCTAATGGATATATATGATACAAGAGGCGTAAAGGAATGCATACGTACGGAATGCATTATGTCTTTTAGCCAATAGAAATAAAGGTGCACTGTTTCAATCAAAAGATGTGAGAATTTCATTCCGTCAAACATCCTCATATATATATATAATATATTATTATATATATAATATATTATTATATACTATTATATATATATATATATATATATTTTTTTTTTTTTAAATATTCAACATAAATGATATTGGCACAATCAAATATCAAATTTCAAGCCATAACTATCGTGGCTAACAAAGTATTAGAATTTTCACGCCATAATTCATTAATGGCAAACCAAACCAATCAAATTTGAAATTTATAAACCTTCCACGTCAATTCTCCTCATCAAGCACAAAAACTTACTGGAAAACGTTTATATTAAATGAACTCAAGATCTCATTCCATATTTTCATTCATGTTTATCCATAACCACAACATATACTTTTATTTTCATTCGATAAATTGTCATGACTTTAATGAGTACCAAATTTCCAACCACAATTATCATTTGCCAAACATTTTAAATTTCTAGCCACACTTACCATTGTCAACACAATGATTCCCCCACCATTTTCTTTTATCTCCAATAGTGACTAGTAGGCTGAAAAAGATTGTAATATACCTGGCCAATCTACATCACACTTCCTTTTTCTTTTCTTTTCTTCTTCTTCTTTCTTCCTTTTTTTTTTTCCAATTCCACATCCATGGGCCTTTTCCGCCCAATTTCACTTACACGGGCCTTTTCGCCCAATTCCACATCCACGGGCCTTTTTCGCCCAATTTCACATCCACGGGCCTTTTCGCCCAATTCACATATCCACGGGTCTTTTGCCCAATTCACATATCCACCCTTATATCCACGGGCCTTTTTGCTCAATTCAATTTCTCAAGTGCCAGGTATAATACAAATTCTCCATCTACTTATCACCACCTCCCAATCACCTTAACATTCAACATTTTCATAATGCATAGCATAATATCAATTCAATTCAAGATTAATCCAAAACTTTAATAAATGCTCATTTTCAAAGCTATAACATGAATACGATATTTTAAAATTTTCCTACTCCCATTCAATTCAATTCAAAGCATCATAATTCGCAATATATGCATTTCACATAATTCAATATCAAGGAAATTGCACCACAATCATAATACAATTTATATCTGTATTTCACATATAAAACATGAATGCCACTTTATTCCTAAAAATATGAATTAATGCAACCACAATGCATGTCATAATTCACACCAACAAGACTCAAGAATAGTGCATCTCGTAGAGTAGGATCATTTGCTCTGATACCATTTGTAACGCCCTGCCCCGATATATTAATTTCGGGAAAAGATATTGGTGACGGCCCAAAATAAACTTCGCTTTATTTAGCAAATTTTAAATCACGATATTATTTAAAATACTTATCTAATTCATTCCATTCACCACTAATCTTTATGTAAAAAGTCTTGCTTCCACAAATGAGCCCTAATTGTAATTCCTAACCAAATGTAGATACTATTTTCGATTTTCTCCACATATTCATAATTATGAATATATAATTCATATATTTAATTTCCAGGGTATTACATTGCATCATTTGATTCTTTGGTTCCTTAGATTGATTTGTTTAAGAAAGCTTCAGAGATGTAGGCTTCGGCCGAACTGTGTCGCTCTAGCTCTGCATTTCGGTGTATTGTATATGTTATTGATTGATGTGATTGTGGAATGATGTTG
Source organism: Malus domestica (assembly GCF_042453785.1). Classification (NCBI taxonomy): domain Eukaryota; kingdom Viridiplantae; phylum Streptophyta; class Magnoliopsida; order Rosales; family Rosaceae; genus Malus; species Malus domestica. Next base: position 26,827,611 of record NC_091661.1, read on the forward strand.
ATTATGATTAGACTTGTTGAGCAATGTGGCTAGAGAATAATGTTGTGCTTCGTCGATTGTTCTTTGGGATCTCGCATGCTATGAATTGTGGTATTATGTTGAAACATAATGATTATGTGATGGGTGAAATGGAAATCTTGAATATCATGTTCGTTGCGATGTAGTCCTGAATCTAGTAATTCATGCTAGTCGAGTTCCAAAACTTGATGGAGAAATGCTATGCCTTCCGGCTAGAATGTACAAGCATAAACGTCGGAATGCAGTGAATGACGAACTACAAATAGCTTGATCCTTGTTTAGGGTACGTAGGCAGTCTAACAAGGAGGTTAGATGCATCCATAAAGTATACAAAAAATTACTATATAGTTGGATCTTGAGTTGTGCCTTACCCATATCCCAGAGGCAGGGTATGTTAGATATACGGATATTTGGTGACGTCACGATCCGATATTATACGTATGTCGGGATCGGGGCGTGACATCTTCTTTCTTCTCTTCTTCTCTCATCTTTCTTTTCTTTCTTCTACCCACTTTTTCCTTCTGCCAGTTGTGTGTTTTAAAGGCAAATGGTAGAGGACTAAAATCCCACCAATCTATGACTTTGGGTTGTTTTAGGGAAGGGAATCCAAAGTCATCAAGTGGGCCATTCACCCACATTCACAACACCCACTTGGATGACCATATATTAATATCAGTTGCCTCATTAAAACCTTGCTAAAAAAATCTAGTGGAAAAAAATCATAGAAAAGAAAAAAGAGTACAACACATATGTTTCTTGGATGCTTCCTTTGATTCCACATTCTTCAAGCTAACTTATTAGTATTACTAAGTTGAGGTAATCTGGTATCATGCACTAGCTTTTGAAATATACACTTTAGTAAAGATTTGACGAATAAATTGTAAGTTCTAATTGAGAGCAAAAACTTGTTATCTATTCGAAAGTTTGAGAGGAATTGGCTATAGCTTAGCTACAGTAACAAGTTTGCCATTTTATTTTGCTTTATTTACACCACTGCCATCAAATATGTGGCTGAGTTGGGGTTTGGGCTGGCCACATTATTTTGGTGGGCTTCGTTAGTTGCTTGGTATAAGCTCGGCCCTGGGTGAGTTAAAATGACAAGGCTGCCTATCCAGGGTTAAAATCTGACAGTCAGGATGGTAACTTAGGAAGGGTAATTTTGTCCTACGTGTTTGGGACGGATTGGGGTGGGTTGGTTGTGTCATTCGGTGAGGGTTTGGGGAAGAGAAATTTGGAAATGTAACCATTTTGAAAGACGCCTAATGAAATATAGCCTATCTTTTTTAATTCTTATAAAATTAACATAATTGAAGTGAAAAAGACTTAATTACCCTTAATCTAAAACTCTCTCTTCTCTCGTACTCTGATGTTTGTCTCATATGCTCTATCAGGTTGAAGAAAGAATCATTCCTTCTTGCCGAAAAAATCTCCCAAATCCAATCCAACACAACGCTTTCTCACTTCCTTGTCCTAACACTCATATTTCCTGCTGGCGTGAGTCAAAGTTTTAGGTAGATTAGGAGTTTATTTATATTTCATAATTTAGTTGTAACTCTCTTTAATATTCCTTGTGTCACAAGGAGAATAGTTGTGTATATATATTTCCTCTATCAGGAGAAGAATAATTGAGAAATAGATTGAAACCTTAAAATTAATTTTATTTTGACACCAAAGCAAGTTCCGATTCTAACTTTTTCTCTTTACCGTTGCTGCAAATATCTGAAAACCAAAAGAAACAATTTTTCCAACATTACCGTGGCTGAAAGTCTCTAAAACCCAGAAGAAACTCATTTTTTTTGGAGTTTTAACGAAAAGCCCGCAGTACTGTTCACTTTAACTAAAAATCATATTTTTACACTAAAAAGTCAAACTTGTACTATTCACTTTACCATTTTTTTGTCCTTTAAAACTCAAAATTTTCAAATTCTTTTCATTAGTTTTTCCTTTTTTTTTTTGAAGCAAGTGTCTCGAAGCAAAAGACATTGCCGCTTATTTCACTGAAAAGAAGCAACAAAACCTAGGAAAACTAAAGCCCAGTGTCTTGAAGCAAGAGACGCAGCTAACCTAGACTCTAAAGTACGACAATCTCTTCCATGCCTGATTATCAAGCCCAAACCCAAGTGGGACAATTAGCAACGCATGCTGACACACATGCGGGGCCAGTTTCTGACATCAGGAACACCAGTGCAGGGATTATGGGCATGTCAAGCCCACCAGCAGCAACCATCATGATTTGGGCAGTACAAGTGATCCGAATCCAGACAGTTTGGGCCAAGAGTTGTCCCTTTTAAATTTAATTAATTCTCCCAATAATCCAGGTAACATGAGCACAACTTTAATTGCATTTGTTGATCTTGACACAAGTTAGATGATTGATTTCGAAGTCACTGATCATATGACTTATGATTGGTTTCTTTTTAACTCTACAACACCACCACCTCGAGATAGTATTGTCATTGCTAATGGCGGTGTGGCCCAAGTTACAGGAGCGGGTTCGATTGCACTCACTCCTAGCCTCTCCTTACGCAACTGCTTACTTGTTCCTGCACAATCTAGCCATTTATTATTTGTGGGACAAGTTACCGAACAATTAAACTGTGTTGTGCAAATGTTTCCGTCTTTTTATTGACTTTAGGATATCTGGACTCAAGAAATCATTGGACCGAATGCCATCGCATGTTCACTCTTTTAGAACCCTCATTGGCTGTGCGTGCTGATCATGTTTTGCTCCATTCCAATCTTCATCTTGAACTCCGATTTTTGGATGTGTGGCATATGTCCATCTTCACAAAAATCAAAGAAGCAAGCTTGATCCATGTGCAGTGCTGTGTGTGTTCCTTGGCTTTAGTCCTCAACAAAAGGAATATCGATGTTATCATCAATTTACTCCGCATACATACATCACCATGAATGTTACTTTCTCTGAAGACAAATTATTTTTTCCTCCTCACTATACTCCTCAGGGGGAGACAACCATAATTGACGATTATGATGGGTTTGGTGTCGTTGAGATGGTACCACTTGTAGATTCTAGGCGTGATAGCCCCAGCCCAAGTGGGCCGAGACTTCCAGGACCGAGTGCAGAAACTGATTAGTGCCCAAGTGGGCCGAGTGTTGACCAACGAGACGCAGATCATGTTGACCAAGATGCAGACCTTGCTGCTGAAAGTGGGCCGCAAGACTGCATGCTTAATGATAACCTAAGTGGGCGTCATGAAATGGCTAGTATTGGCAGACCAAGTATGAATAATCATGGGATAATGTCTGATGGCCCAAGTGGGCCCAGCTTGCTGAATGATGTGATGCTGGTCAATAATGCAGGCCCGAGTAGTGGGCTTCCACAAATACATAACAATGCCAGCGGATTAGAAGCTTAACACGACAACCCCCCTCATACTCCTCATGTACACGACCATGATCAAACAAATATTCATGAGGTAAGTACTCATTCAGATATTACTAAATCATCTTATGTGTTACCTCCTCGACAAAATCAAGGAAAACTACTAGAGACAGGTATTCTCCAGAGGCGAAGGTGCGATTTTCCATTGCGAACTATGTCTCCACTCATTGACTCCCACCAAAATACTATGCATTTGTTCGTCAGATGGAAGCTATAAAAATACCCGCCAGAGTGGATGAAGCATTGAAAGATCCGAAATGGACAGAGGCAATGCAAGTTGAGATGGAAGCATTACAAAAGAATAAAACATGGAGTATGGTTTCACTTCTAAGGGGGAAAAATCAGTGGGTTGCAAGTGGGTATTCATTACCAAACATAAGGCGGAAGGAACAATTGATAGATACAAGGCATGGTTAGTCGCGAAAGGGTTTACCCAGACTTTTGGGGTTGATTATCTGGAAACATTCGCTCCCGTTGCAAAAATGAATACCATTAGAGTTTTATTGTCACTTGCTGCAAACTTCGACTGGCCTTTGAGACAATTTGATGACACGTCCTGCTCCCGATATTCTCTAAACACTAGGATGGGCATGTGTTGGTCGACACCCGAGGGTTACGAAGCCATTTTTGTCACGACTCGATCCCGACATACGTCCAGAATTGACATGTGACGTCACCAAGTACCCATATCTCAAACGTACCTCGCCTCCGGCTATGAACAAAGCACAACTCAAATTCCAATTTCGTAGTAATTTTTCGTATGCTTTATGGCTGCATCTAATCTCCTCATTAGACTGCCTACGTACCCTAAATAGGAATCAAGCTATTAGTAGTTCACCATTCACTACACTCGACACTTATCCTAGAACGTTCTAATAGGAAAGTGTGGCATTCCTTAATCAATTATTTGGACTTGACAAGTACTAATTACTCGATTGAAGCTACATAACAAACCCACATGACATTCAAGATTTCCATTACATCCATCAAATAAATCTACATAACAAACCCACATGACATTCAAGATTTCCATTCCATTCATCAAATAAATCATTATGTTTTCAACATAAAATCGCAATTCATAGCATGTAACATATCAAAGAACCAACAAAGCACAATATTATCCTCTAGTCACATTGATTAACTAATCTAATCATATTAATAACAATCATATCCAACATCATTCCACAATCACTTCAATTAACCAATTCCATGAATCAAGGAGGCACAATATTAACATTTAATTACGTTAATCAATCAATAAGATCATATATCACCTCACAAAATTTAATAAAAGAAGTCTATACAATTCCCCACTTAGATTATAAATAATAACATGGTAAATCTAATTTATAAACACAATGCCTACTTTGAGCAATTACTATTCACTTGAATCTAAGGCCGGACTAACCTTATGGAAATAAGCAAGAGTAGGGTTCCACACCTCTCAATGGAATCCAATTAAAATGAGGTTGCCTATCAAAATGTTCCAAGTACAACTAATCATCATCACCCGTCCCCTATTGCGGATATACCAAGCAGAACCATAGGCATAATCTAAACGTGCAAACAATGATCACCCATCACGAATATACCAAGCATGATCACTCATAACAGTCCTCCATCGTGGATATACCAAGCATGACTGTATCCTATAGCTCTAGGTAGTGATCATCTATCGCATATATACCAAGCATGATCACCCCTAGAATGTGTATGGTCCCCCATTGCAGATAAACCAAGCAGAACCATAAGCATAGTCTAACGTGTGGTCCCCTATCGCGGATATACCAAGCAAGACCACGTCCTAACTCTAGGTAGTGATCACCTATCACAGATATACCAAGCATAATCACCCCTAGAATTCATATGCCATTGCGGATAAACCAAGCAGAACCATAAGCATAGTCTAATCGTGCATGTAGTGATCACCCATCGCGGATAAACTAAGCATCATCACCCCTGAAATACGTATGGTCTCCTATCGCGGATATACCAAGCATAACCGTCTAAGTACCATTGATATTTGGTGCAATCAGTTCAACACACAATCTAAGTACCATTGCTATCTGGTGCAATCCATTTAACACATAATCTACCTCTACCTCGATCCCCATGATTTACAACGTAGGCACCTGCACTATCAACTTCTCATGACCACTAACTATCCCGTCATATAAACATAAAAGTTCTACATAATACTTCTAATAAGATTCTAGGTTCACATTGTCATAAAAATAATCATACACATCATTCATATTATCAAGAATTTAAATACACATATGCATGTCACAATAAGGCGTTCCAATCACATAAACCGAGGTAAGCATCAACTGAATAGCTCATTAACCAAGATAGGCCCACTAGACTCTATTGGGTCTCTAGTCATGCTAAATTCATCATTTACAAACGATTCGGGACATTTTATCCAAAAGTCAACCCTCGGTCGACATGGTCACTCATAGGTCGACAATCCTACCCAACTCAATCTGGAAGATCCGTCGACCGGATCTCCAATCCATAACTTCCCAAGAGTCTTATTAATCTTTTAGAACAATATCCTAAAATTTCAAAATGATCCAATGGTCGGATCTCCACCAATCGCTAAAATTAAGTGGCGGTCAACGTTAGTTTTACAAACTTAGAAATTCAACTTGGGATGATCCATACGTCAGATTCCCAATTCGTAAGTTACTAAGGTCCTCAAATATTACGAATAATAACCTATTAAAGTTTGGTAACGATCCAACGATCGGATCATCAATTCATATAATGATCAAGTGGCGGCCTTTAACAAAACTAGGTTCAAATGACATGATTTCGTCAATCGGACGTCATATATGGAATTGGGGGTATTGAATTTAGCCTAGGAGGGTTAGGGGGGTTCCTTGGCCATGCGTCACCACATGCAGCGACCGGCAGCCCCGCAGGAAAATTTCACCCAAGTCTAAAAATTACTGAAATTTACTAAATTGTAGATCACGACAAGGGGAACAACTTTCATACCTGGGTCAAAGTCCAATTCGGCCAGGAAGACGCCTGAAATCGCCTTGATCCGCCGAAAACCCTAGAAATGGGTGTTCTTCGATTCGTCAAATTCGCAGCTCCACTGCTCCCAAAGTTGTTTAGGCTTTCATCTAGGCCTCAAGGGGAGTTGAACAAGGGTGGTGGTCGATGGTGGTGCTTGCAGAAATGGTTGATTTCCGTTGATCCTCCCTCAGTGCCGACGGTGAAATTATCACGAAACCGAGGCCAAAAACTCTCGAATTTGGGATGGAACTTGAAGAATGAGGGTCGTGGAGTCGTGTGCAGGCGGTGGTGACCCTTGGATCGTCAGAAAAATGATGAAAAATCGTCAAAATCCATTGCTAAAAATTGGTTCGTAACTGGGTTGTAACCGAGTCAAGGAGAACCCGGATTGGCTACTCATCCCTCTCTCTCATTTCCCTCATTTCTCCCCCTCCTGATTGGTTTGCCTCTATCATTTTCTCTCCCGCAACTCTCTTTTCCCCTCTTTTTTGCTGCCATCTGTAGGGGTGGGTTCAAAAAACTGAAAACCAAAAAAATCAAAAACCAAACCGAACCGAAACCGAAAAAACCGAACCGAATGAAAAAACCGAACCGAATTGAAAAAACCGAACCGAACCGAATTCTTTTGGTTCGGTTCGATTTTAATGATCTAGAAACCGAACCAAACCGAACCGAACCGAATTAATTAAATTAATTTTTTTTATTTAATTATTTGTTTTGGGCATTATTTTCTAAACCCAATTTGTAAGTTAAAATGTGCTAAACTCAATGTGTTGCCTATAAAAACTCTAAACCCTAACCTATTATTTCTCCCCCATATAAGGTTCCGGAATCAAACCTCCTCCTGAAGTACCTACATCCATCTCTATAGGACTGTCTACTTCTACCCCATCTTTCTTTTCCAAATCTACTCTCATATAACATGTAACAGAATCCATAAATATTTATTTCGGGTAGATTACTTGGGTAATTTGTGATGAAAAAGAATCCAACACACACTAAATAAATCCACCCACACATTACTTTTACTAATCAAGTTGTCAACATGCAGTTACAAGCAAACAACCCTGTTCTTTGAACAACATCATACAATTAAACTTTTCTAAGTCATTTGTACGATTTTTGTGTTGTGATGTTGTTAGTTTGGACTTTGAAAGACTTGATTGATGATTTTAGTTCAACTTTAAATGTTTATTTTCATTGTCTTTTATTCTAGTTAGAATGCTTATGTTATGATTGTGTTGGATATGTTAAAATTTAAAATTTCAATGTTTTTCATTTTTTGAAAAAATAAAAAACAAAAAACCGAAACCGAACCAGAAAAAACCGAACCGAAAAAAAACCGAACCGAAAAAAACCGAAAAGAAATGAACCGAACCGAACCGAACCGAAATTTCGGTTTGGTTTCGGTTTTGGCAAAAAACCGAACCGATTTAAACCGAACCCATGCCTAGCCATCTAGCAGCATCTGATTTTTTTTTTTTTGGGATTTCACAATTTTAACACATATACAAGATATGAAGAAAGAACAAACGTAAATAAAATATGTAAATTTGAATATAGTGAAGTATGCGATTACGGGAACGTGCAAAAATCGCACATAAATATTAATATAAAAATAGAATGATAATAAAATACTAATAAATTAATAATAAAATAGTAAAATATGAGTAAATATATAAAATAAGACTTTTACAAAAATATCTTTCGGATTCGTAGTTCCGTAAAATCTTTGTTGTAACTCCAAATTTGATTCCGCTTAAGCCAACGCGTTCGTAACGAGTACTACAAGGACATGCTAACATAATGGGTTATATGTCTCACAATACAATGGTCATTGAAAGTCTACAATTTCGCCTCAAATGGCATTTTCATAAATTCACACTTTTAAAATTAATAAAACTGTAAAATTAGGGACGGGTTATTACATTGATGTAAAAAATGCATTTCTGCATGAAAAGATTTAAAGGAAGAGGTCAGAGGTGTACATGGATTTTCTACCAGGATATGGCCTAGCAAACTCCAATGGGAAAGTATGTAGACTTCGAAAGGCACTGTATGGTCTGAAATAGTCACTTATAGCGTGGTTTGGGCTATTCACCCAAGAAATGAAGAAGTATGGGTATCGACAGGGTAACTCAGATTATACGTTGTTCCTTAAGCGCAAGGATGACAAAGTGACTTTGCTTATTATATGTGTGGATGATATGATCGTCGCGGGTGATGATACAATGGAAATTGGAACGCTGCAAGGATATTTGTCTTCTGAGTTTAAGATGAAAGACCTTAGGGGACTTAAATACTTCTTAGGGATTGAAGTTGCGAGGTCTCAGGAGGGAATATACTTATCACATCGAAAGTATATGTTGGATCTTTTGTTTGAAACTAGTATGCTAGGGTGTAAACACATTGATACACCTATTGTGCAGAATCACCATCTTGCTATCTATCAGGACCAAGTTCTAACAATAGAGAGAGGTATCAAAGGTTAGTAGGACGGTTGATTTACATATCACTCACAAGGCTTGATATTGCTTACGCAGCAAATGTGGTGAGTCAATTTATGCATGCTCCAAGTGAGGATCATATGGCGGCTATAATGCAAATTTTGAGTTACTTAAAGGGGGTTCCGAGGAAAGGACTAATGTACATGAAGCATGGACATATAGAGGTGAAATGGTACACTGATGTAGACTGGGCTAGAAATATTATTGATCGGTGTTCCACTTCAGGCTACTTTACGTTTGTAGCTGGTAACCTTGTAACCTGGAGAAGTAAAAGGCAGAATGTGGTGGCAAGGTCTTCGATAGAGGTTGAGTACAGGGGAATGACGCATGGTATTTGTGAGCTCATGTGGCTTCAAATTTTGCTTACGGAGATATGGTTTAAGCCCAATAGTCATATGCTATTGTACTGTGATAATTAGGCTGCGTGAGAGATAGCTAACAATTCGGTGGTTATCGAGGTTGAAGACAGATGAGTAGCTAACAATCCGATGGTTATCGAGGTTGAAGACAGATGAACATCCGGTGTTGGCAGATATTTTAACACATGTGGTTTCGACTAGGAGGTTTCAAGACTCACACGACAAGTTGGGCTTAGGAGATATCTATGCGCCAATTTGAGGGGGAATGTTGGCGTGAGTCAAAGTTTTAAGTTGATTAGAAGTTTATTTATATTTCCTAGTTTGGTTGTTACTCTCTTTAATATTTTGTGTCATAAGGAGAATAGTTGTGTATATATATATATATCCTCCATTGGGAGAAGAATAATTGAGAAATAGATTGAAACCCTTAAATTAATTTTATCTTTTCCTACCAATTTTTCCTAGAAAATTCACAACTTTTATGAGAAAATCAGCCCCAAGTTCCCAAATCCGAAAATAAGAGAAAGACGTAGGATTGGATGATATGCCTCCGTCTTTTGTTAATGGTTGTGTGACAATTAAGAGGAGGAAAGAAAAGATAAATGTTGCCAAGCAGCAAATTGACCGCAACGATATTTGCCTTTCTGAAGAGGTACCTCTTCAGCAAGTAAAAAAAGTAAAAAAGCAAAAAAGTATTGATTCGGAAAGAGAGGACGTGGTATTGATTGGGAAGATTTAATCATTGAAACCCTCATCCTTCATAAAGTAAAAAAGTAAAAGACGAGGAATCGAGAAGGGGTGGTACAATGCATTAGTGGAATTATATGTATTTTAACTCTGGGTTTGTGTGAGAGCTTCTCCACTTTGGAACATAAATGGGAGGAATGGGCCTCCACGTCTTCACAACTCCACGATCGAAGCGACATTTTTTTACTGAATTTTGTCTTGGTTTTTCAAATCTTACAGCTGATGCAATCATACAAGTTACAACGATGGACAAGGTCCATCCTTCACCTCCATCGACATGCTTCGGAGGACATCGGGCAACACATATGAGATTGGAGTCAATTTCATCGTCGTTTTCCAAGAGTGCATTGTTGATTTCATCGATTCGTACACAATGATTCTTTTTCAAGTTCATCTCAACAACAATCCAATGGTTATAGAGGTTGAGGAGAATGTACACCCTCTCATCATTGACCAACCATGATGTAGAAAATGGCTCCTCCCTCTCTCTTCACCGTTTTTAAAAGACTAGGTAAGAATGGAGTGGACGATTCAGGTTTATGGCCTTTGGTTGCTCTTTGAGTTAACCTCGCTGTGTAGTCGCGCTGATTGTACGATTGTAAATAATCTAGTGCCCAAAATCACACTCAGCATCATAATTGCCCAAATTTACATAATTAGCAGAAATTTTCTTGGATAGTTTACCAGAAATCAATCGTTTATATTGGTGCTCAACATTGTCCCTACCCTCCAAGCCTTTTCGTCATGCTTCCGGAAGAGATACATCTATAAATGAATATGTTGCAATACACAATTTTTAATTAAACTTTCACACCAATGCAATCCCAGCAGAATTGAAACACTCCATAAAGAATAGGGTTTACGGATTTACATCCGTTAACAGCCACCCTTCCTTGTCAATGAGCCGTCTCCAAAAGTCTGTATCTCCAACCGTTATATTCTCCAACTGGGCAACCCGACTAATAAGGTAACAAAAAAGCATTAACCATCATCATTCTAGTCATTTACTGAATATAAATTCCAAAGCACCAAAAGCAAAACACAATTATCACTTACTTGTTCCCAGCATTCTTCAAACTATTAAATTGATAGAAATATTCAAGCGTTTCAACCACACAGCCTGAATCGATTGATTTAAACGCTCCTCCTACTTCCACAATCTATCATCTTGTTTCGTGAGTTCTTTCCTTCACAGTTTTGCTCCCATTCAAATCAGTCTTGTAATAGTCTTTGCCTTAATATGTAATAGCCTAGCTTAGGGCGGAATTCCTTCTTTCACAGAACATGCTCCGTTAGCTCACCATCTAAATTTTTGGCACTTTCTCATGTCAAATGTCAATGCCGTGTGGCGCACCACTTTTTTCGTCTTCTTTGCCCCCCCTTGGTGCCCCCCAGTTTTTGTCATCACCCTAGTGTAGTGGACTTTCCTCTTTGTTCCAACGTGCTCACCCTCAGGTGTGTAAATAACAACATTATCATTAGAACTTTGGACTTCTGCATACTCATGCCCTATCCATGTAAAACCCTTCAATTTTGTTTTGTTTTACTTTTGAGGTATGATTTTATAGAAATTAATGGTTGGAATTAACTTTGGTAACCTTGACTTTGGTTTGGTTCAGCTAGGCTTTAGATGAGTCCACCTGCTATGGTGATGATGGAAGATGCTAAGGCTGAAGTTTTAGCTTCCAACAATTCAAATTCCGAGAGCAGCGATTCTGGTGTTCTCCAAGAACGATTTACTAATTTGTGCCAAGTTGCAACTTTTTGTCCCCTTTCGATTGTGATCGAAATTATTGTTTTGTTCTTTCTTATTGTAAATGTCATTTTGTTCGTAAAGTTTAGTATATAAACTGTACTTCTATTTACTTTTTGAATTTTTTGTTTTGTTTATGTTGTCGTTTCTTGATTTTAGTTTCTGTGGGTTTATATGGTTCTGATTACATAAGGTATTGTCATTGGACGAGCACTCTTACAAGCAAGCTGTAAATCTGTTCAAAGAAACCAAGATCTGTTATTTTCAAAAGCGTCAGCTATATTGAGACCAAGGATTAAAATATCGGCCGTGCAAATAATATCGGGACTCCAATTTACTGATATTTCGTGGGATATATCGTTATCGTTTTAGGTATCGGGAAAAAATCAACAAAAATGACAGATATAGACATTGAAACACATAATTTTGGTCTAAAACTTTCATAGATGTTATGTACATTATCAATGAATGTATTGAACAAATAAAACTCAAAATTTACTAATAATAAGATATACATATGATGAAATATAAGTGGTATGTAATGCGCGTTAACGAAAAATTTTCTAATAAAATGTTTATTAGAATGAATAAACCATGCATAAATAAATCCATAGTTTGTTTAAACATTAGATGTCACATTCCAAATTATTATATTCGTGGCTGTGAATGGACGAAATTGCCCTTAAGAAATACTAAATTTGTGAAGCTCAGGTTGCTAATTATCTAGGTTCCTAAGTTTGAAAATAAAATGGAATTTAATAAGGATGGAACTTAGATTTTTAGGTTAAAATGTTAAAGTTTGGTGTTTGGAGATTGGAATAAGGACCACGTGGGATCCCCACATCCCTCAAAACCCTCCTCATTTCCCGTTCACTGTCTTTCTCTCTCTTCCTTCACGATTTCTCACTCTCTCTGTCTCTCTCCTTCGAACTCACACGGACCACCACCAAAACCACCCTAAATCTATACCAACGTCAAGTTTGAGACCACCATTGGAATCCTGAGGACTTCACGATCACGTTGGTATCCATTTCAGGTAAGTTTTACTTCGGAAAACCTAGATTCTAAACTCCCCGTGAAAGTGCACTGTTCATGATCTTCGAATTGACTTTGTTTTAGGACAATCCAAGCTCATAGCAAGCTTGGTGAGGTCCCAAGGAAGCTCGGAGTGCTTCGTTGGAAGTTTTTGGACATAAGAACACGGAGATCGACAAGTTCAAAGTTTGGCCGGAGCTTTCGAGGCGTTTTCCGGCGAATCCCCGGCGAGTTAGGAGTCAAGGTAGGTATCAATCTCTTCGTCTCGTCAAGTACTACAACTTTCCTTTTTGTTTCACTCAATTTCGTTGAGTATTGAAGAAGTTATACTCATTTGAAAAATACCCAGTTTCCGGCGACCTCCGAGGCTTTCGAGGCAGTTTCCGGCCAAACCACGGCGAACTAGGTGTTGTGCAAGGTACCATTCTCTTTGTCTCTTCAAGGGCTACAACTTTCGTTTTTGAATCACTTGATTTCGTTGAGAAATGACAAAGTTATAGCAATTTGAAAAACTGCCCGGAAAACGGCCGCCGGAAAAACCAGTCCGGCGACCCAAGGAAGAAGAAGGTGCTACAGTAAAAATAAAAAATAAAAATAAAATTATTTTAAAAATATGTCGACGTCCGTGACGTCGAGTAGATCACTGTGGTATATTCATATACCTAAATTGAACACCGTATGAGAAAGTTATTGAAGATTGTTGGTTAGGTGTTCAAATAACGTTTTATAGTTTTCACATTTAGGTGAAAATGTGAATTGATGATCCGACCGTTGGATCATCACCAAACTTTGATACGTTGTAATACGTAATATTTGAGGATTATTGGAACTTACAGATTGGGAATCCGATTTGCGGATCTTCCGGAATTGGAATTGTAAGTCCATAATATAAAATGTTAACCGTCACTTAGTTTTGGAAATTGACGGAGATCCGACCGTTGGATGGTAATGAAATTTTAGGATGTTATCCTAGAGATATATTGTGGACCTCTGGAAGTTATGGATTTAAAATCTGAGTGGTGGATCTTCCGGATTGAACTACGTAGTGACGTATTTTATATAAGTTATATATTCTATCGATATGAATTCTGAGGTTGGAATTGATTATTGTTTTAGGCGCCGATCGTCATGACGCCTTGGCGTATTGTGCTAGGGAGTTGTAGGGCGAACTCCAGGTGAGTGGGCAGTTTTGTTTTCCGTATATATATATATACTTAACGTTTTCCCAGAAATTGAAAATGCATGAAATTATGTTTAAAATGAAATGCATATGAGTTATGTGGAAAAACGGGAAGTGAAATACCATGCATAGAATTGATATGAAAAGTATATAGAAATGTGAGTTGAAATGCCATGCATGAATTAATATATGATGCATATGTATGAATTGGTGCGGTGGACGCACAGGTAAGAATTAATATATGATGCATATGTATGAATTGGTGCGGTGGACGCACAGGTAAGAATTGATTTATGATGCATATGTATGAAATGGTGCGGTGGACGCACAGATGAGTATTTAATTACTGTTATGATGATGATGATATATATTGAGCTCAAATCCTGCACCATGGTTTAGTGCTTATAGTATTCACCGCATCGCACGCTCGCCTTGGATCCAAGTAGATGCTAGTCGTACAGTCCACGCGGAGTGGGTACGACAGACCAGTCGCGAGAGTGTTAGTGAGATTCCGACTGGTGGGTGACCTTAGATTATGTGCACAGATGATTTATGAGAAGCACTAGAGCGTAACTTGTGTGCAGAAGGCCGGACGGGTCACAGAGGTGACTCCGGTAGAGTGATAATGATAGATTTTGAGCTCTAGGTTCAACCGTATAGGGCTATTAGAGGGCCTACGGTTGATTACTTTCTTGCACCTGATATGATTATGTTGATGCATTCATACCTTATTACTGTTGAGATGATGTGGCATGGCATAATTAATATGAGAAATGTTGAGATGACATGGCATGGCCTGATTGATAAAGAGATAATGTTGAGATAGTAAAAATGAAGTTTTGAGAATATATATGTATATTTATATTTTACATTTCTGGGAAAGTATACAGGTTTTACGGAGAGGGGTTACAACGTTTTGAGAAATGTTTGGATTTGGAAAAGAATTGTTTTACTGACCCACTCAATTTTGGTTTTGCGCCCCTCCAGGTTCAGGAATCACAAAGGTGTGGTGACTACGAGGAATTCGACGGTGTTCTGACAGATTGGACAAAATTAGGACTCACCTTCGGGTGTATCAATTTAAATTGTATCTTAAAGCTTCCGTACTGTGCAAATGGTTACGTCACTCTCACGTGACGGCCAGCATGCCCTCCTTCGGGACGGGGTGTGTCAGTTGGTATCAGAGCATGGTTGCAATCTTGGACATCTGGAGAAGTTTCTAGTGAATTCTGTCAGAACTACACCGCCTCGTAGCAAGCCACGTAGTTAGAGGAACTTAGTCTCCCTGATTTAGCGGTTTAGGGGGAAACTATTATTATGGTGATTCAGTATATTATCAAAATGGACATTTTAAGTTGGGTAATGAGTTGAACTTGAATCACTTAAGAGAAATGATGAACCTGAGGGAACAAAGTAACGGTTTAACCATTTGGAAAAGATGTTTCAGATTATGCAAGTCAAAGGAATCTTCCTTCTGACAGGGGGTCGAGACGACTACCTGGTTTTGGGTATGAATTTGTATCCTGGTGGAAACAGGAGTATGATTTGTTGTCACCGGAGGAACAGCCGATTTAAAATTGTTTAAGGACTTGTTTAAGGAAAAGTTTATCCCTCCGGCATTTATCGATGGTAGTAAACAAGAGTTTACAAATATGAGACAAGGAAGGTGATGATCGAGGGATATTATAGAAAGTTTTCAGACTTGCCTCGTTCCATCCAGATATTGTTGTTAATTTGGTGGAGGTGCTATGTTGTTTTAAGCTGGGTGGCAAAAGGGAAGTGGTATTTTGGGTGACCACTATCCATTGTAGTTCTTATCAGGAGTATGCTAGATGTTGTTGAGCCTTGAGGACTCTGAGAACATGAGCAACGAGAATAAAGAAGAATAAGAAAAGAATGGGAATTAAAAGAAGACGATAAAGTTAATGATTCGTCATATCAAGGATATAGAAAGATTCAGAGCTTCGAAAGAAGTGAAGCTAGAGTTAATTCTTCCAGCTGAGGTTTTAATGTCGCTGGTCAGAGTAAAAGTGATGGATATACTAGTAATCCCAGATATTTGAGACAAGGTGTCTCGAGTAAAGGAAATGTACCTTGTGCAGCAGGTACAAAATTAACACTTTGGGAAGTGTGAAATTAATGAATGTGTTTATGTGAACAGAGGGGACACAGAATTGTGAATCGTCCCTAGAATCAGTTGTACCCAACAGTTTTCCATGATATCATAGTGTCGATTCAGAAGAGTTATAAACTTAGTAGTTTGGTCGGATTGACTGTGAGTACAGAGAAATTTGATGAGTTATATGTTCAGCCGTACAGGCCACGAGAAGTGGATTCGATTGACACATGCGAAATTTGTGAGTTATAGGCTCGGCCGTACCGACCACGCGGAGTGGATCCGGCCGACGTATTATTGAGATAAGAGTTGAATCAACCGTATTGGTCATTCTAGTTGACTTCGGCTGATATATTTCTTATTATGTATGATATTACCTAGAGAGTGGTAAATAAATGCAGTTGAGACGAGTGTATGTATTTTGCATTGAGTGACAAAATAGTAATGTTATATCTTTGAGAGTGGTTGCCTACTTATCGAGACAACGATGATTTATCAGTATTGCGGGCTGCAGACCGTAATATTAATAACTCATTTGTGGATTCGTTAAGCAAGCAAACCGGTAGGTTATTTTATGTTAGTGTTGTACTTATTCAGAATGCTTAGTAGTAATAAAGTATGTATTGTATCAGTTAATTCTGTTCCATTAGATTGGTTGGTTATAATTGTGACTAGATGGATTGTTACGGGAAACCAGTCACTTTCCATCGATCTGGATGATCAGAGGTTACCTTAATGAGTGGGCATGCAAAGTGAAGTGAGTTCAGCCATTATTTATGCTGTGAAAGTAAAGAGATTGTTTTGAAAGGCTGCCCAAAAATACTTAGCTCATGTGGTGCTAAATGATGTTGTTTGGAGTAGTGTGAATAATGTCGAAAGAGTTAGACTTTTCTTGATGTCTTCCCTGAAAGTATACCTGGATTGTCTTCAGGCAGAGATATGAGGTTCATTATTGATTTGTTGCCAGGTATAAATTTATATTGGAGATTGGTTCATGATGAGTTAAGGGAATTGGAAATTCAGTTGAAAGAATTGGTTGATAAAAGTTTTATTCAACCTAGTACAACACTTTTGAGGAGCCCCAGTTTGTTGGTGAGGAAGAAAATGGATCTTGAGACTGTTCATTGATTATAGACAATGGAGTCGGGTAACGATTGAGAACCGTTATCCATGGTGATGTACTGATGTTTATTTAACCAGCTCAGAAGTAATTGCGAAGATTCAAAGATTGAATTGAGATCT